>NC_133406.1:57874722-58178611 GCF_049350105.2 Macaca mulatta | reverse complement strand
CGAACCCACTTTGAACTTGTTCTCTCCCAGTTGGTGCCCTTGTCAGGGCCATACATCACCAGCACGCTTCCCCCAGATGACCATTTCAACTATACATCATCCAAGTGAGCTGGGGCTCTCTTAACGTATTGCTCTTATACATCAACAAAGTGAGCTTCGGCTCCAGTAATCTATTAGTGTAATACACCACCAGGGTGAGGCATATTGATAGAGCAAAGCTGGTCGATCTGTGAATTGTGGATATCTAGGAGTTCGGGTCAAGAGAGTAATGCAGATTTCAGGTTGGATTGATGTGGCTATGAATGGTATTTTATGATATAAAGTTTACCTCTGATTTAGAAAGTAATTTAATGTGGGTGACAGCTCAGGTTCGGGCTAAGAGAGGTCGACGTGGTAGATATCTGTAACTCTTGGAAGATGTATTTCAGGAATAAATTACTGTTCTTGATACTTTTATTTCATTTTGCGATATGTCATCGGGGGCACCAGAAAATTGGCCTGGGAGGAAAGTTTTGCACATAAAGCAAAACGGGCTCATTCTGCTGCCTGCCAGGTAAATAAATGTGAGGGGAGTGTGGCCTTTGGAAGGCTCAGTTACCATCTGTTTCAGCTGGTCAGAACTGCATTCTCAGGGTCTTGCTCTTGACCTAATGTTTATGTAACAAAGCAGCGCAGCAGTTACAATGCATAAATTGTTATCAGTTTCTGCAAGACCTCAGACATCAGAAGAATTGTAGCGTTTAGGCAGAGGAACAAGGGAATACAGAAAGTGCAATGACCAGACCCCAACGGTTGGTTCAGATAAATTAGGCCCCACATCAGGGGCACATAGCTACATTTGTTGCTCAGGACAGAAGCAGCTCTGTTCTATACCATATGCATAACAACCATACGCATAACTGACAGCTTCTGATAAGACTTGGAAAGAATTTTCTGGAGACTCTCAAGGGTTACCCACAACTTCATTAGATATAAAAACAATGTTAGCAAACACTAAATAATTATCCATTGATTCACTTAATTCTCACAACAGCCTTATGAGTTAGGAGCTATTAGCTCTCTCTGAAAGTTTAGAAGAGTGAAGCACAGAAAGGTTGAGGGACTTGCCCCATGTCACACAGCTGCTACAGGTAAATGATGAAGATGGGATGAAGCCAGGTAATCTGGATCTAGACATTCTGCTTTTAGCCACCAAGAGCAGAGTCCCAAACCTAGCTGCACATCAGTATCACCCAGATAGCTTTTTTTTTTTTTTTTTTTTCCTGAGACAGAGTCTTGCTTTGTCTCCCAGGTTGGAATGCAATGGTCATGATCTTGGCTCACTGCAACCTCCACTTCCCATCTCAAATGATCCGCCAGTCTTGGCCTCCCAAAGTGCTGGGATTACAGGCGTGAGCCACTGCTTCCAGCACTGGGTAGCTTTTGAAAAATACGAACACCTGGCTAGGTGCGGTGGCTCACGCCTGTAATCCCAGCACTTTGGGAGGCCGAGGTTGGCAGATCACTTGAGGTCAGGAGTTCTAGACCAGCCTGGCCAACATGGTGAAACCCCATCTATACTAAAAATACAAAAAATTAGCTGGGCGTGATGGATGGTGCTTGTAACCCCAGCTACTAGGGAGGCTGAGGCATGAGAATCGCTTGAACCTGGGAGATGGAGGTTGTAGTGAGCTGAGATTGCACCACTGCACTCCAGCCTGGGCGACAGAGTGAGACTCCATCTCAAAACAAACAAACAAACAAACAAAACAAAAACAAAACCTGACTTCTAGAGATTTTGATTTATAATTGATCTGGGATAGCAATGGCCTATAAATAGGTTTTTGCAGCCTTTTTTCTATTGTGCAGGCAAAATGAGAAATAACTCGATATCTGTCAATAAATGGTACTTATTTTTATTATAATATTTTAATGCAAATACACCTGAAAAGGGCAGAAACCACTTTCCAATCAGCAAGCGAGAGGCAGTTCTCACCTGGGTAGAGTCACTCATTGGCTCAATGGCGACACCCACAGGCGAAGTAAACAACTGCAGATTACCATGCTTTGCCCAGCTAATCAGATGCCAGCAGACTCACAGGGTCTAATATTAGTCATGGGCCCCTTTTAAAAGAAGAAAGTGGGCCGGGCGTGGTGGCTTATGCCCTGTAATTCCAGCACCTTGAGAGGCCAAGGCAGGAGGATCATTTGAGGTCAGGAGTTCGAGACCAGCCTGGTCAACATGGTAAAACCCTGTCTCTACTAAAAATACAAAAAGTAGCCAGGTGTGGTGGTGGGCGCCTGTAATCCCAGCTACTTGGGAGGCTGAGGCAGGAGAATTGCTTAAAAAAAAAAAAACCCGGGAGGCAGAGGTTGCAGTGAGCCAAGATTACGCCACTGCACTCCAGCCTGGGCAACAGAGTGAGACTCCACCTCAAAAAAAAAAAAAAAAAAAAAAAAAAAGAGTAGAAATACTTTAAAAGTAAAAGTACTTTTTAAACTTAACACCGATTTTTAGAAAGATTTTAGAAATTTCTCCTTATCTCAAAGGCAATGAATATTTTGTTTCAATGGAGATGCCTTTCATAGTTCATAGCAGTCATGACAAACAGAGCTTGTGTTCTGTCATTTCAAGCAGCTGAGACAGAACCACATGCCATTTGTATAGGGGCTCCCTTCCCGTGGGTGTGCCCACTTACCCCTGCGTGGGGAATCTTAATGCCGCCTTGTTCTAGTTCTTGCTGCCCGACAGCTCCAATCTACACTGCAGGCCAAATGGAAAATGGCACAAACTCAATTCATTCACACACCCATTTGGCATTTGCAACAAAAATCAGGAAACATGGTCATTCTTCCAAGGGTTTTCGATGTTATAAGGACAGAATGCAGATAAAAATTAACATCTTAATATTACTAATTCTTTGAACAATATATTAATATTAATATATTAATGTTTTTATGCAATATAACCAGGTGAAATTACCTGAAACTGACCATTAAGCTTTTCAATGCTAATACAGAGTGTAGACCTTTCTGTGCAATATTTGATTTTAGCCCAAACCTTTAAACTCTATTAACATCGAAATGCTGAATGAGGCTATAAGATACACATACATAATTTTGGAAACTGAAACAGATAAGCTTTTAAAATATAATTGATGATACCTGCAATCCCAGCACTTTGGGAGGCCGAGGCGGGTGAATTACTTGAGACCAGGAGTTTGAGACCAGCCTAACATGGTGAAAACCTGTCTCTACTAAAAATACAAAAATTAGCCAGGCATGGTGGCGGGTACCTGTAATCCCAGCTACTCAGGAGGCTGAGGCAGGAGAATCCCTTGAACCTGAAAGGTGGAGGTTGCAATGAGCTAATATTGCACCACTGCATTCCAGCCTGGGCGACAGAGCAAAACTCTGTCTCAAAAAAAAAAGTGTCTTGAGTATGATAAACCCACACAGGAAGAATTGATTAACTGTTGCTGTTCTTAATTAGACAACAGCAACAACAAAGTCGAGTGGGCTTTGTAGAGTGGTCTACCTGATAGTTCCTTTGGTCAGGGACCTAATTGGCCTGATGTAAAACCATAGCGAGGAAGGGAGCAGGGGAAATGACTGCCTCATCTTCACTCTCCTGCCTCCCTCCAGACTCCCTCTGGGGCCAAATCCAATAAGAAGCCAGATAAGGCAAGGGAACGTCCTAGAATGGGCCATATGGGTCAGCCTCCCCAGTATAGAGCCAAGTGGAAGAGGATTTAGTTTAGACCCAGAAAAGCAAACAATTTCAAGGTCCTATTGGGAGTGTGGAGGAAATGCCCTTCCCAGCCTCTTCCCCCATTGGAAGGGGAATTCAATTCAAGAATTAGGATAGAGAGGCCCGGCGCAGTGGCTCATGCCTGTAATCCCAGCACTTTGGGAGGCTGAGGCGGCCAGATCACTTGAGGTCAGGAGTTTGAGACTAGCATGGCCAACATGGTGAAACCCTGTCTCTATTAAAAATATAAAAATTAGCTGGGTGTGGTGGTGGGTGCCTGTAATCCCAGCTACTTGGCAGGCTGAGGCAGGAGAATTGCTTGAACCGGGAGGCGGGGGTTGCAGTGAGCCGAGATCCCGCCACTGCACTCCAGCCTGGGCAGCAAGAGTAAAAACTCTGCTAAAAAAAGAAAAAAAAAGAATTAGGATAGAGAGATTCGGCCTAGTGCCTGCCTTCCAGTGTGAAATTAATTATATAGGACTTTGTAAGGAATGCTAGGTGGAATAGGGGACAGATGTTTCATTCACATAATAAAGTCAAAGTCATGTTAATAGAGGAGTTGATCTTGAATGAAGACTTGATGAGGGTTATTAATAGGCCTGACTTTCCCTTTTCCTAAGTGATAATCAAAGAAAAACAAATGGAGGGGAGGGAATCTACCAAACTGCAACAAGCAGAAAAGGAATCATCCCACATCATTTCTTCCCTGCCCTCTCCCCTCCCTCCTGGGACTAGAAGCTGCTCCAATCTCCTCTACCCAGCAGCGAAATGAAACGGAGAGGGAGGCTGGGGCCCACCGTCCCACCAGAGGCTGAGAAAAATGCAATACCCTTGAAACGTGTTCACTTATTGGGGAAAGAAAGTCTGCAGAGAGCAGAAGGAGACAGGTCTTCAGAAAGAGAGGGCATAAAGGGAAAAGGCTCTTTTGTCTGTTGCAGGAGGAGGCAGACCGTGTGAAAGTGACTTAGCCTGTGCCCAGGTGCAAAGTTAGTGCCAAGTAAGTGTTAACTGTGGCTTTCTTTCTTCTCTCTCCTCTCTCTCACACGCACAGCCACACCCACCCACTCACACACACACATGCAGTCACAAGCAGATTCTACTACAAATGCCTGTCTTCTGCTATAGGACCCTACTGTCACCTGACATCATACTCCGGGAAGTGACATGGGCGAGGTGTGGGAGACTTTAATAGTGTCCTCTTTGGGATCTCCCCGGGATAGGGCATGGTAAAGCAGCATGGATGCTGATCACCAGCCATTACAAAATGCAAAATTTTGTTTCTTTGGAGGTTTTGGCTTCATGTGGGCTCAGTTCCACTTCGCCTCTATGGAGTGCAGAGGATGTGGTGGTGTGGCCTAGATGCTTTGAACTAGTTTGCATACAGGAGCCTAGGGCCCCTAGGAAGGATCACAGCTGCACTGTGGGGACGTTGGGGGTGCAGCCGCTTAGCTGAGCAGAATGGGAGTGGCTGCAACAGCCTGTAAAGGTGCTTGATTTCAGGGTCTTTATCCAAATAAAATATGGCTTGCTGACAGGTTAGGGAACACACCTCACTTGACACACAAACCAGCACTGATATGTTCATTTATTTCTGTAAGGTTTGCAATTACCTAATGGGGTCGGGTTTACAGGGTGGCCCTTTAGCCCCGGCATTTTTTTTCCCCTATCAAGTCGAGAAGCCTGAAATTCCTTTTGCAAACACCAAAGACTCTAGGAGAGGCAGAAAAATGACATAGAACACAGAGCCAACCAATGCAATCCATGAAAATGAGAGTGTACATGCTTCACAATTCAGGAAACACGGTAAACACATTTATTGTATTTATTTATTTTTGAGATACAGTCTCAATTTGTTGCCCAGCCTGGAGTGCAGTGGCGCGATCTTGGTTCACTGCAAACTCTGCCCCCCAGGTTCAAGTGATTCTCCTGCTTCAGCCTCCTGAGTAGCTAGGATTACAGGTGTGCACCACCACGCCCCACTAATTTTTGCATTTTTAGTAGAGACGGGGTTTTAGTAGAGACGGGTTTTTTTTTTTTTTTTTACCAGGCTGGTCTCGAACTCTTGACTTCAAGTGATCTGCCCGCCTCAGTCTCCCAAAATGTTGGGATTACAAGAGTGAACCACCATACTTGGTGGATAAGCTCATTTAAAGAGATACCCACACACTCACATACTGCCTGACACTGTTCATTAATCTTTACAGGAGCCCCTTAAGCTCACCATTTTATACACGGAAAAAAGGTTAAAATTCACACAGCTAACAAGGGCCAGGGCTGGGATTTGAACCCAGTGCACTCTGATGAGACGTCTCACCTTCAAACATCCTACCTCGCTGCTGGAGGTGACCACTTAGCAAGATTTGCAAAAGGTACTTACAGTTTAGTAAAACACAAGGGCTTCTTGATTACTTTGCATTCTTGTTAGTCATTTCTTAGGGTCTGCCAGCTTTTATCACTGGTTAAAATGGTAACCACTTTTCATTCTAAATGAATCCTGCCCGCTAATTAGGAGCTTTAGTAACCTTGGAAGGTGATCTAATGCAGGTAAAATTTAAAAAGAAAGATTTTTCACACTTCACTTTTAAAATATGAAATCATGCAGGCAGCTTTGAACCAGTGTTACAACTCTTAGGTTTCCCCCAGCTGCATAGTACCCAGGAAATCAGGCCACCTCACCTTTCTGAGCTTTCAGAACAAACAAAAACTCCAGTAAATCTGGCTTGCTTTACATTAGTGGCTCTAATTACAACCGAGGGGTCCTGTTCCCCTCTTGCAACCTCTTTGAGACCTTATGTTAATGGGAGAGCTTCACAGAGTCACTCATGGTGTTTTCAGTTGCGCAGTTTTTTTTTTTTTTTGGAAACCTGATTTTCTGCTGACACTTACTATTTCTTAAAGTGGCTTTGCACTTCTCTTCTTTTGAATTTGAGCCATGGATGAACTAGGCAGCTAGTTGTCAGCTCTGGGCTTGGTCTTTATTCTTTGAATGATGCTCTTCAGTTCCCATGGGCAAGGACAAAGCAGGGGACTGTCCTGGGCTGGTGCAATCACCCAGAGCCGTGTGATTCATGTGCTCAGTCCAAGCTGGGCATGGCCCAGTGACTGCCACTTTCATTTGAGTAGACCTGGCTTCGATAAGGATTCCTGGAGGGCAACAACCCAGCTTTTGTGGAGACAATCCCAGAATAAGGTAACTGATCGCACACTAAGGTAATGATAGAGTTAACTTCCCAATTCTTTAAAGCATAAGTGCAATTGGAACAGTTACTAAACACAGTTCAATGACAGCATCATCCTAGTTCCCTTAGCAAAGACCACATGACGTCTAGGACTGATGAGTCACAGAACAGCGGAGACGGAAAGAACATGAAAGTCATGTGCTACACCTCTTTGTTTATTTTATCTTTATTTATTTATGTATTTATATATTTATTTATTTATTGAGACAGAGTTTCAGCTCTGTCGCCCAGGCTGGAGTGCAATGGCGCAGTCTCGGCTCACTACAACCTCCGCCTCCTGGGTTCAAGCAATTCTCCTGCCTCAGCCTCCCGAGTAGCTGGGATTTTTGTATTTTTAGTAGAGACGGGGTTTCACCATGTTGGCCAGACTGGTCTAGAACTCCTGACCTCAAGTGATCCCCCGGCCTCGGCCTCCCAAAGTGGTAAGATTACAGGTGTGAGCCACTGCGCCTGACCTATTTTATTTTATATTATTATTATTGTTTTTTGAGATAGGGTCTTGCCCTGCTATCCAGGCTAGAGTGCAGTGGCACAATCAGGGCTCCCTGAAGCTTCAACCTCCCCAGCTCAAACAATCCTCCCACCTCAACCTCCCACCCACATACCCCCACCACTGAGAAGCTGGGACTACAGGTGTGCACCACCATATCCGGCTAAATTTTTTTTGAATTTTAGTAGAGATGAGGTCTCATTATGTTGTTCAGGCTGGTCTCAAACTCCTGAGCTCAAGCGATCCTCCTGCCTCAGTCCCCAAAAGTGCTGGGATTACTGGCATGAGCCACTGCACCCGGTTACTTCTTGATTTTAAAGTACCAAAAGTCACATAGCCAGTTGGCAGTCCAGCAGGCACAGTAGCATTCTTGTGTGATTGGCTATAAATGTTGTGTCTCTAAGTAGTAGCATAAGAAATCACAAAAATGCCTTCAGGAGAGGCAGTAGAAAGGCATCGTGTAAAAGAGCTGAGCCTCAGGAGGATGGGCTGCATAAGACATGACTGACAGCCAGCCACATATCTGTGGCGTGCCTAATGAGGGTGCCCTGAGTGTCTCTGTCATCTGGAGTATGGTGGGGCACATTTTCCCTTAGAGATTTCCTTAGAGATGGCCACAGTAGCTGAGAGTAGAATCCCCAGTCTGAGAGGTTCCTGAGTGTCTTGTATTGAACAGTGATTTTTAAAAAATTTCTGTCTAGCATCCCTCATGCATTGGGTGAACTGCTTTTTCCTTATTCTAAATCATGTGAATCTGATTCCAGTTGCAGTGTTCCATCCTGGGCCATGGTCATGTGGCCTAGGCCTGACCAAGGAGAGGGAAAAGGAAACAGAGGCCTAAGGATGTCAATTGAGTTCCTGGATCTAGCTGTGTCTGAAGAGAGGGTTTGCTCTTCTGGACTTTTGGGTTACATGAGGCAATTACGTTTCTGTGACTAACAACCAAAACAGTGCTAATGTCTGGGGGTTGGGGAAAGGTTGCTGAAGGGGCTCAACTGGTGCATGTGGTCATCAGACCGGGCAAAGAGGCAAGCAGTTCCGTGATAGGACAGAGTCCAGACAGTCCGTTTCTGCCCACAGCCAGGCCCAGAAGCCCACAGTGTGGGGGCCTGGCAGGCGGTGGGCCCCTCTCTGAACCCAGTCACCTATTGCCTGAAAAGCCTTTCTTATCCCAGGAAAGACAGGGCTGTGGGCTGGAGCAAGTATCTTTAGCTTTTCCAGAAAACAGCATGGTGGCCAGTATGGAGACAGAAAGCAGTACAACTCTACTGGCAGCTTGTCTAAGGAAAGATAAGGCTTCTGACCTCTAGTCCCTCGGGGGAACTCAGGAAGACATACGGGCCTTGACTTCTCAGAGCTTGGCTTTCAGAGTGGAGTGGAGGTGTGGGTGTCAGAGCTGCGGGGGTGCAATGCCTCCCCAGGCTCCCGGGCTGATTCACAGGTGCTCCAGTTCTCAGCTCCCCACGGGGGACCGGCAGATGGGTAGTGAGCCAGCTGTTGGAACAAGCACAGCCCAACTTGTCAAGTTTTGGGTGGCCCTGAGGAGTGTTTCTAGTGATTGCCCTTTCTGTTGCAAAGCACACCTTCAACTGTTAGCGCCTGGCATCTGCTGCGGGTGTAAATGTGCTTCTTGGTACTTTATCATTGTCCTACAGTGGGGCTGGGCATTCTGCAACCCACTGTCAAAAGGAATGCTTTTTCACTCATCCACTTTACATCATTGTAAGGATGTTCTGATACTTATAGGATAACCCTTCCATGAAGGTCTAAAACCTGGATCAGGCCGGGGGTGGTGGCTCACACCTGTAATCCCAGCACTTTGGGAGGCCGAGGCGGGCGGATCATGAGGTCAGGAGATCGAAACCATCCTGGCTAATACAGTGAAACCCCGTCTCTACTAAAAATACAAAAAAATTAGCCGGGCGTGGTGGCGCATGCCTGTAGTCCCAGCTACTTGGGAGGCTGAGGCAGGAGAATGGTGTGAACCCAGGAGGTGGAGCTTGCAGTGAGCTGAGGTCGCGCCACTGCACTCCAGTCTGGGCGACAGAGCATGACTCCATCTCAAAAAAAAAAAAAAACAAAAACAAAACCCTGGATCAGATGACTCTTCTAAGTGCATTGTTACTTTGGCATTGAAGGATGGTTGAAATTTCATATATTTGATACCCGTGGCCCAATATCAGAAAACACTGTTGGGAAATACATGCAAAATGTCAAATTTGATTAAAGGTTGTATCAATATTTTCACTAGGCCGGGCGTGGTGGCTCAGAGAGGGGTTCAGAGAGGGGCCCACAGCCTGTAATCCCAGCACCTTGGGAGACTGAGGCGGGTGGATCACAAGGTCAAGAGATTGAGACAATCCTGGCCAACATGGGGAAACACTGTCTCTACTAAAACTACAAAAATTAGCTGAGTGTGGTGGCACATGCCTGTAGTCCCAGCTCCTCGGGAGAATGAGGCAGGAGAATCGCTTGAACCTGGAGGTAGAGGTTGCAGTGAGCCGAGATTGAGCTACTGCACTCCAGCCTGGTGACAGAGACTCCATTTCAAAAAAAACAAAATTCTAGGAAACACTGTAAGTGAAGCTACCATGTTTCTGGTGAAACCTAGATCAATTTGGACCTTATTGGTCATGGGATTAGTCGACTGGGTTAGTAACAAATACACGAGTGCTTCCCAGTGGCTCCTGCCTTATTTTATCCATGCTTAGAATTTTCCAGTTTACCCTCATTGCCTCTAAAGTAGACATGCAATTATCAGAAAGTTCAGTGGTTTCTAGAACAGTAACAGTTCATGTTTCCGTAGTTCTTCTTTTTCCTTTCTTTCTTTTTTTTAAGAATTAGAATAAGCACAACAACATTAATGGAGTTGACTCAGCAGTTACAATGCTGTCTTCTCAGTGGCTGGTTTCCCTGACTTATTCTTTAGAAGAACTTGAAGTATTGGCGGTGACACGTTTTAATCTACCAGCCACAAAATATAACCCTGGTAATCATTGCTGGAAAATGCACGCACTGTGATGTAATAGATTTTTTACTCACTAGGTATTTTCTAAATCCTCAGAGTAAGAATGGGTCTCCTTTAAAGTTTCTAGTGATTTATGCAAAGAGACTTGGCTCCTGGATGTCCCTTGAGCAATAATCACACGGTATTAAAAAGGCATTTCGGGAAGAAGTCTGGGGAAGTTATCTTTGCAGGGATTTTTGGCAATGTAGAGAAGCCCTTTACTTAAAAGAGTACACGATGGGAAACAGAGAACTCCAAAGGTTTTTCTTTTCTTTTTTTTGTCTATTCAGCTAACTTCAGAATAGATTTGTGAAGAGAAAAGGCAGGGCACTAGTTAATGAGGCCTGATTTATAGGCAACCAATGCTGTTCTTGGTGAGGCCTGGAATGCTCACTTAGCCTCTTTTGCGTCAAATCCTCTTGTCTCTCCTGGAGTCACTTCACTGCTCCTGAAGGTGTTCTTCAAAAATCCTCACTTCCAGGCTCCTAAGTTCAAACATGACAGGCTCTTGGCTGACGCAGCCTTCTGCAGCTGGATGCGGGCTTACAAACAGAGACCGTTTCCCATGTGGCGTGATCGCTAGGGGATTGGAAAGAGCTCTCTCTCTGCTCCCCAGATATCTAAGTGGCCTTCTCCAGTGCTAGGATTTCCACCATTAGTCATGACTTGGTGTCAGAATTTAGGTGGTGGTAGGTGGGTACAGAAGTGAAAAGACCTGTGCATCCAGAATGGGGTTTTATTTTACTTTTATTTTCATTTATTTTAGTTTTTGAGGATCAAATATCTTTTTTTAAACTTTTTTATTTTTATTTTTTTGAGACAGAGTCTCACTCTGTTGCCCAGACTGGAGTGGGGTGGCACAATCTTGGCTCACTGCAACCTCCACCTCCCAGGTCCAAGCAGTCCTCCAGTCTCAGTCTCCCGAGTAGCTGGGACTACAGGCATGAGCCACCACACCCGGCTAATTTTTGTATTTTCAGTAGAGACAGGGTTTTACCATGTTGGCCAGGCTGGTCTTGAACTCCTGACCTCAAGTGATCCGCCCGCCTCAGCCTCCCAAAGTGCTGGGATTATAGGCATGAGCGATCGTGCCCGGCCCAAGTATCTTTCTAAATTGTGGAAATCTGTGCAAAATTAGAGGCTAAATCGGTAGATGTCAAAGTCTGGAGAAAAATCAAAGCTGTTTTCAATTTTTTTCCTATTCTTTCCTTACCTCCTTTTCTCAAATTCTTGCTTCTTAGAGGTAACCACTTCCCAACTAGCCCATGGCACCTAGTATAGGGCCTCCCTCACAGCCAGCACACTCTCAAAAGCTCCTCTGAGCTCTTCACCTGCTGTCCTTCCTCCAGCGACCTGGAGCCCACCTGCTGCTAAAGAGTATCAGGGAACAGTTAGGAGTTAGAAGAGGCTCTGGGAGGCGTTTGTGAATTAGTTGTTTACTCACTCAGCTGCAGTGCTCCAATCTGGAGAGGCAGTGATGTGGTGCTGAGTAGAAACTGCAGTTTCAGGGAAGAAAAGTCTGGCTAAACTTACTCACATCAGGAAGGGAAGCAGTGGCTTGATCTTTCAGACCTGCCTAGCAAGGGGACACTGGGTGCCAGGGTCACTTGGGCCTCCATCATACCCCACTCTACCCTCCACGTTATAGCCATTGGAGTGGTGGCTCATGCCTGTAATCCCAGAACTTTGGGAGATTGAGGTGGGAGGATCCTTTGATCCCAGGAATCCAAGACCAGCCTGGGCAACATAGTAAGACCTTCATCTCTACAAAAAGAAACCTCAAAAAACAAACAAAAAAACACCATCCAGGCGTGGTGGTGCATGCCTGTAGTCCCAGCTACTCAGGAGGCTGAGGTGGGAGGATCACTGGGACCCAGAAGGTTGAGGCTGCTGTGAGTGGTGATCACGCTACTGCACTCCATCCTGGGTAACAGAGTGAGATCCTGTCTCAAAAAGGAAAAAAAAAAAAAAAGAAGGAAAACCAGGTTAGGACAACTTTAATCTAAAAACAGCATAAGAAAGAGAATCAGCGACCTGAGCTTAGGTTCCAGCTCGGTATCTTTTTTTTTTTTTGAAACAGAATTTTGTTCTGTCACACAGGCTAGAGTGCAGTGGTGCAATCTCGACTCACTGCAACCTCTACTTCCCCGGTTCAAGCAATTCCCCTGTTCAGCCTCCTGAATAGCTGGGATTAGAGGCACATATCACCATGTCCAGTTAATTTTTTTTGTATTTTTAGTAGAGATGGGGGTTTCACCATGTTGGCCAGACTGGTCTTGAACTCCTGACCTCAGGCAATCCACCCACCTTGGCTTCCCAAAGTGCTGGGATTACAGGCGTGAGCCACCACACCCGGCCTCTTTTTTTTTTTTTTTTGATACGGAGTGTTGTTCTGTTGCCTAGGCTTGGGTGCAGTGGCACGATCTTAGCTCACTGAAACCTCCGTCTCCCAGGTTCAAGCAATTCTCCTGCCTCAGCCTTCCAAGTAGCTGGGATTATAGGCGTCCATCACCACATCTAACTTTTTTTGTATTTTTAGTAGCGATGGGGTTTCACCATGTTGGCCAGGCTGGTCTCGAACTCCTGACCTCAGGTGATCCACCCGCCTTGGCCTCCCAAAGTGCTGGGATTACAGGTGTGAGCCACTGCTCCAGGCCCAGCTCTGTATCTTTTGGTGCCATCTTGGGCAAATAATGTTTCCTTGTGGTTCCTCGAAACTCCACATCGCAGAGTTGTAAGGACCACGTGGGATGAAGTTGCAAAAGTGTTTTGAGAGGCTGCTTTTGAGATCTGCAGTTTGGTGCTTCTCACTCCATAGTGTGCTCACGAATCACCTGGGGGTCTCGTTAAACTCAGATCTGACTCAGTGGGTCTGGGGCAAGGCCTGAGTCCACCGTTCTAAGAAGCTCCCAGGTGACGGCAATGCTGCTGGTCTATGGATCACACCGTGAGCTGCCAGGATTATCTGAAAGGTTTATCACAGGCTAGGCATATCGTAAGTGTTCCAGAGGTGGTGGCTGTCATTAGTAGTAATATCCAGAATAGCTTTGCTCTTATTTTGATCTAGAGAATTGCTTTAGGATTTACCTCCCACCTCCACCACTAATCTGGGTGATAGAATATTTTGTACTCCTGGCTGGGGACGGTGGCTCACGCCTATAATCCTAGCACTTTGGGAGGCCCAGGCGGGTAGATTGCTTGAGCCCAGGTGTTCAAGACCAGCCTGGGCAACATGGTGAAACTATCTCTACAAAAAACACAAAAATTAGCCAGGTGTGGTGCCATGTGCCTGTATCCCAGCGACTTGGGACGCTGAGGTGGGAGGATCACCTGAGCCCAGGGAGATTGAGGCTGCAGTGAGCTCTGATGGCACCACTGCACTCCAGCCTGCGTGACAGAGTGAGACCTTGTCTCAAAAAAAAAAAAAAAAAAAAAAAAAAAAAAAAAAGCCGGGCGCTGTGGCTCATGCCTGTAATCCTGAGAGGCCGAGGCTGGTGGATCACGAGGTCAGGAGACCGAGACCATCCTGGCTAATACGGTGAAACCCCGTCTCTACTAAAATACAAAAAATTAACCAGGAGTGGTGGCGGGCGCCTGTAGTCCCAGCTAGTTGGGAAGCTGAGGCAGGAGAATGACGTGAACCCGGGAGGTGGAGCTTGCAGTGAGCTGAGATCACGCCACTGCACTCCAGCCTGGGCGACAGAGCGAGACTCCATCTCAAAAAAAAAAAACCAACTTTGTTCCTTTACCACCTCTCTCAGACAGGCATTGTTCCTGTTTTATCTGATTTAATTCCTCCAGCACAATTGTAACCTCAGTTGTATTTTACAGATGAGGAAACCGAGGCTTGTGCAATTCAGGTGATTTCCCCAGCAACAGCGAATGCCTGTCAATTGACCGGGAAGATGCATTCGTTGGTCACAGGCTCTGAAGAGATGAGAGAGCAGGCTGAGGTGGGATTCTGGTTCCTTCTGTACGAATGTGGGCTCATTCTTTCTATTCCTTACATTTGCTAAGGGCTGGGTGCCCCTACCTTTTTCCTTGATTGTCCAGTGACGGGTTTTTTTTTTTTTTTTATCTGCATTCCTCTGGTAAAATTAACTTTTTTTTTTTTTTTTTTTTGAAACAAGGTCTCACTCTGTCACCCAGGCTGGAGTGCAGTGGTCCCATATCGGCTCACTACAACCTCTGCCTTCTGGGTTACGGCGATTCTCATGCCTCAGCCTCTTGAATAGCTGGGACTACAGGTGAGCACCACCATGCCCTGCTAATGGTAAAATTAACTTTAAAAGAAGCTCTGGAGGCCGGGCGCGGTGGCTTATGCCTGTAATCCCAGCCCTTTGGGAGGCCGAGGTGGGAGGATCATTTGAGGTCAGGAGATTGAGACCAGCCTGACCAACATTGTGAAACTGTCTCTACTAAAAATGCAAAAAATTGGTTAGGCATGGTGGTGCGCGCCTGTAATCCCAGCTACTGGAGAGGCTGAGGCAGGAGAATCTCTTGAACTCTGGAGGTGGAGGTTGCAGTGAGCCGAGATTGTGCCACTGTACACTGTACCCTGTTTGCTCTGCAGCCTGGGCTACAGAGCACACTTCTTCTCAAAAAAAATTAAAAAAAAAGCAGCTCTGGGCTTCCTGTCCATCTGGACTGTGCGCCATTTAACAACTGCCACTTTTCTCCCCAGAAGAGGCTGCGTTTCAGTAGCAGAGAATGTGTCCCCAATATATAATTTATCATTCTTTTATAAAGCACTTTAAGCTCTTTGGGGATAGTGAGGGCTGTGTAAATATGTTATTTATTATTCATTAACTTTATCCTCTTAATGGTTCCCCCCTAACAGGTCTGAATCAATCGAGAGGCGTCAGGTTGCAAGAAATGCCACACAACCTCCTTTGTTGGTGAGAGGCTTGGCCACTGCCCACGCATGTCCATAGACTAGGTTGTCTTCAGGTGAGCAGCTGACCTGAGGTGTTTATGATCCCTGCAGCAAACTCTGTTCATTACAGAAATGTTGTTCAAAGCACAGGAACCCTCAATTCATTGGTGAGTAGGGGAGAGCAACGGTTTAGTAAATTGAATATTTTTCTTTCAGCGCTTCAGAGTTGCTGGATATCTTGCCCAAATTTATTGCTCCTAGCTAGTAGAGTACACTAAATACAAATACATCTTTCTTTTTCTTTTTCTTTTCTTTTTATTTTTTTTGAGACAGGGTCTCACTCTGTCACCCAGGCTGGGGTACAGTGGCATGATCACTACTCACTGCAGCCTCAATCTCCAGGGCTCGGGTGATCCTTCCACATCAGCCACCCAAGTAGCTGGGACTATAGGTGTGTGCCACCACGCCTGGTACATTTTTGTATTTTGTTTGAGATGGGGTTTTGTCATGTTTCCCAGGCTGAAATCTTTCTAAAAATTAGACTTTTTGTGTCTAATTATGAAAATATTAGGTCGGGTGTGGTGCCTCATGCCTGTAATCCTAGCACTTTGGGAGGCAGAGGCAGGCAGATCACCTGAGGTCAGGAGTTCAAGACCAGCCTGGCCAACATGGTGAAATCCCATCTCTACTAAAAATATAAAAATTAGCTGGGTGTGGTAGTGCATACCTGTAATCCCAGCTACTCAGGAGGCTGAAGCAGGAGAATCGCTTGAACCCTGGAGGCGGAGGTTGCAGTGCGCCGAGATTACAACACTGCACTCCAGCCTGGGAGACAGAGCAAGACTCTGTCTCCAAAAAAAAAAAAAAAAGAAAAAAACAAAATGCTCATTTGTAAAAATGTGGAAGATAAGAAAAAGAAGAAGAAAATAAATACCACCAATAGTTTTTATTGCACAGAAATAATAACAGCTTTAAAATTTTAATTGCCATCCAGTCTTTCCCATGTTTGACATGCTGCATCTTGCTTTTCTTATTCAACATTTTCTGTTTCATGAATACTTTCCTGTGTCATCAAATATTTCTCAGAATATGATTTAAATGTCCTTATATGGACATGCACAAGCAGATCTTTCCTTGGTACCTTAGGCTGTGTGCACTGTCATTATTCCAGAACATTAATTTCCATTGATGATGTCACAGGGCTAGGTGACCTGACTGAAAATGAAATGTCAGCAGAACTCACACTAAAACTTAAGTGTATTTTAATACACCACTTAATAAACTGTTTCTCATAATAATGAGTTTTTCCCCATTACCAGAAGAAAATAAAAATCCTAGTCAATTTAGATTTTTCCTGAGGCTTGAAGATAGTAAAATTGAGAGCACACTGGGCAAGAAGCCAGCAATGACATTAATAAAGCCCACCATAAGCCAGGTACAGTGGCTTATGCCTGCAATCCTAGCACTTTGGGAGGCTGAAGTGGGAGGATCACTTGAGCCCAGGAGTTTGAGACTGGCCTGGGCAACGTAGTGAGACCTTGTCTCAACAAAAAATTAAAAAATCAGCCAGGTGTGGTGACGCATGCCTGTAGTCCCAGCTACTCAGGAGGCTGAGACAGGAGGATCGCTTGGGCCAGGGAGGTAAAGGCTAGAGTGAGCTATGATCACACCACTACATTCCAGCCTGGGCTATAGAGTGATACTCTTTCTCTAAAATAAATAAATAGGCCAGGCGAGGGGCTCACGCCTGTAATCCCAGCACTTTGGGAGGTTGAAGTGGGTGGATCACCTGAGATCAGGAGTTCAAGACCAGCCTGATTAACATGGCGAAACCTTGTCTCTACTAAAAATACAAAAATTAGCTGGGCATGGTGGTGTGCACCTGTAGTCCTGGCTACTCAGCTAGCTGAGGCAGGAGAATCGCTTTAAGCCAGGAGGCGGAAGTCACAGTGGGCCGAGATTGCACCACTGCACTCCAGCCTGGGTGACAGAGCAAGACTCCATCTCAAAAAAATAAAATAAAATAAAATAAAATAAAATAAAAATAATGTAAAGACCATGATAATGATTTGTTAGCAGCCATGATAAATTCACAGGATGTTTCAGCTTGGGTTCCCTGATTTGTGCTGCTACACTCCAGGGACATCAGACATGAAGTCTTGGACCACAGGTCTGCCCTGAAGTATCTCCTTTGACAGTTCTGTTCTTATTCCTGTAGACTCACCAGATCCATGAGTACAAACCCATATACTGCATTTCTTTTAGAACAAATTAGAACAGGTCAAGTTGTAAC
This sequence comes from Macaca mulatta, assembly GCF_049350105.2. Taxonomy (NCBI): domain Eukaryota; kingdom Metazoa; phylum Chordata; class Mammalia; order Primates; family Cercopithecidae; genus Macaca; species Macaca mulatta. The sequence goes on along the minus strand of NC_133406.1, from coordinate 58,160,976 downwards.
GCAAAGAAAACAAACCTAAAATGATTCATGACACACGAATGTTTGAGAGCCCGGAGAGGGAAGCACGCAGGGCAGAGCTCTGTTCTGGGTGGGAGGGCACTTCCGGCCCTCCGGCTGCCCATCACTGACTTCTCTTAGTGGGGCTCTTGTTTGGGCCTTTCCTCTCACTAAGGTTTGATTCTGTCCCAAGTTCCTGGCAGGCAGAGGCCATATCTGTGTAAGTCACTGTGTATAATACCCAGCCAAAACCCATCCACAAATGTCCCCGATAAGAGGCTTTCTTTACTCATTTCCTTAAGAGGCAATGCATTCACCTGGTTCAAAAATCCAAAAGGCAGATGGGTGCAGTGCCTCACGCTTGTAATCCCGACACTTTGGGAGGCCAAGGTGGGCAGATCATCTGAGGTCAGGAGTTCAAGACCAGCCTGGCCAACATGGTGAAACCCTGTCACTAGTGAAAATACAAAAATTAGCCAGGGGTGGTGACGCATACCTGTAATCCCAGCTACTCGGGAGGATGAGGCAGGAGAATCACTTGAACTAGGGAAGCGGAGGTTGCAGTGAGCTGAGATCGTGCCACTGCACCCCAGCCTGGGCGACAGAGGGAGACTCCATCTCAAAAAATAAAAATAAAAATAAATCCAAAAGGCACAAAAGGGTGGCAAAAAAAAAAAAAAAAAAAAAGCCTTCTTCCCTCCCCAGTCATCTTGTTTTACCAGTTTCTTATGTGTCCTTCCATAGATATTTATGCATTTATAAGCAAATATATATATTTTTCACTGTTTAAATCAAATAGTGTGTTCTGTGTATACTCTTCTCTACCTTGCTTGGTTCCCATAGCAATGTCTTAGAAATCATTTCAAAAGCAGTTCATAAAGAGCTTCCAATTCTATTTTACAGTTGCCTAGTATTTAATTGTCTAGGCCATAATATAGTCAATCCATCCCTTATTATTATATTATTATTATTATTTTGAGACAGAGTTTCACTCTCTTGCCCAGGTTGGAGTACAGTGGCATGATCATAGCTCACTGCAACCTCGACTTCCTGGGCTCAACCAATTCTGCTGCTGCAACCTCCCGAGTAGCTGGGACCACAGGCACACACCACCATGCCTGGCTAATTTTTGTATTTTTTGTAGAGACAGGATTTTGTGGTGTTGCCCAGGCTTGTCTCAAACTCCTGGCTTCAAGTGATCCTCCAGCCTTGGCCTCCCAAAGTGCCAGGATTACAGGCATGAGCCACCAAACCTGGCCTCGCCCCTCGTTAATTGACATTTAGATTTTTCAATCTTTTATCATTACAATGCTTCAATGAATAACAGTGTAGTTCATTATTTTATATGTATGAGGGAATAATATATGCTTTGGCCTCTCACTACATGGATCTGAAAGTTTGAAAGGCATGGGATGAATTGAGGCAAATATCATTTCATGTTGAAATGAGGGGGAAGACAGGGTTCAGCTCTTTTTTAACAAAACAAAACAAAATTAGCCTGCCCAGGTGAGTGTCTAATAGGGTAAATAGCATAGCGTAGGCATTACTGAATTTCAGTGCTTAGCTCTTTGCTATCTGATCAACGTAGAGAGCTACAAAGCAGTCAATTTGAGGTACTTGCGTTCTCCAAGACTTCTTTTATCCTTTCTCTTTACTCGATCCCATTTTCTTGTATTTTTAAAGAATCAAGAATAGGTATTGAACACTCTAAACACTAGAGTACTACCAGTCCTCTGCCTTTAGCTTCAAAAGGAATCTGAGCCTCCAGCTACCGGTGAGCTCTATTCCCTCCCTTTTCCTTCCTCCCTTCTTTCCCCTTCCCTGCTTTCTTCCCTCTCTTCCTTTTTTCCTTCCATCAACCACCAAGTAACCAGCCTTTACTGAGTGCCTGTCCTATGCAAGCCCTGTGCCAAAATCCCTGCTCTAAAGGATCTTGCTACTAATTGGAGAAGAAGAGAGGGCCGCCATTATGGTTGTGTAGTTTGGAGGACATTTCCTGGAGGGAGGTGGGCTTGGAGAATACCTCCTGGGCAGAACTGAGGTTGGGGGAATCCCAGGCATTGTTCCCTGTAGGTGGATGGAACAGAACAAATGAGGGGGAGGGGGAGGTGTGCTCCTCAGACACAGAGAACATCACAGCAATGCTGGAGAGAGGAGCAGGCGAGATTGGGAAGGGAGGTTTGGGGTCAGATTGTAGGTCTTTGAGATACTGGGGACCAGTGATTGTGTGAGCAGTTGCAGGGGAAGAGGTCAGAGCTGGAATGATGTCCCGGCCATACTGTGTAGGTTGACTGCTACTCCAGCCTGGGCAATGGAGTGAGACTTGGTCTAAAAAAAAAGAAAATTCTCATGTGGGGCAGGGCTCAGTGACTCAAACCTATAATCCCAGCACTTTGAGAGGCCAAGGCTGGAGGATTATTTGAGGCCAGGAATTCAAGACAAGCCTGGGCAACATAGGGAGACCCCATCTCTACAAAAAATAAAAAGAATTAGCCAGGTGAGGTGGCACACGCCTATGGTCCTAGATACTCCAGAGGCTGAGGCAAGAGGATCACTTGAGCTCAGAAGTTTGAGATTACAGCAAGCTGTGACCCCACCACTGTACTCCAGTGCCTGGGTGACAGAGCGAGACCCTGTCCCTTAAAAAAAAAATTCCCATGTGTACTCCAGATACCACATCATAAACAACGGGAATAATTTTTCTGAAAATGTCATTTGGATATTTTTTGAGTAAGAATCATCTGAAAAAGAATCCCAAGAAATGTGTCCTTCACTTCCCAAATATATTAAAGATCATTTCAAACTAATGTTGAAGGAACAATAGCCACACCAATAGTTTTTTTTTAATGTAAATTTTTTTAAATAATTAAGTTCTGCTGTAGGAAAATTTAGAAAGGTAGAAAAGCAAAAAGAACAGAATAATCATCCACAATTTTACTTCCCAGGAAAATTATGTTAACATTTAGGAATCTTGTTATATCTGTTTAGGTCTCAAATATAATATATATATGCAAATACATGTACCTATATATGTAATATGTACCCCGCTTTTCTTTACTCATTATCAGCATTTCCTCATAGCATTCAATATTCCTTTAAAGCCTTATTTTTACTGATGGCATAAATCCGTTTCTATGAGTGCACCATAATTTGTTTAACCGTTCTTCTAGCTTGGGAGATTTGTGTTGTTTCCAATTTCTCACTACTACAGATAATGCTTCAGCAAGCATTTTGGTACATAAATACTTACATCTCTGATTATTTCCTGAGGATATATTCATAGGAGTGGGATTATAATATCCAAGGGTATGGAATTTGTTATTTTGTTGTTGCTTTGACTTGAAACAGGGTCTTGCTATGCCATTCAGGTTGGAGTGCAGTGGCACGATCATGGCTCACTGCAGCCTCAACCTCCTGGGCTCAAGCAATCCTCCCACCTCAGCCTCCTGAGTAACTTTCCCAATTACAGGCAACCACCACTATGCCAGCTAAATTTTAATTTTTTTTTGTAGAGATGGGGTCTTGCCATGTTGCCCAGGCTGGTTTCAAACTGCTGGCCTCAAGCAATCTTCCTGCCTGAGCCTCCTAAAGTGCTGGGATTACAGGTGTGAGCCACTGTGCCTGGCTAGATATGAAATTTGCAAAGAAGTTTAATATACATTAATACATTTATACTTCCATCACCATTATATGAAAGCATCAGTCTCAAAATAACCTTATCAACAATAAGTATTACCATTTTTAAAAATTTTAAGCTCTTTGATAGGTGAAAAATTACATCTTACTTTTGATTCACTTTCATGATTCAGTTATCAATGAAGTTACACATTTTTTCCATGTGTTAATTGACCATTTATATATATTTTTTTCTTTCTTCCTTTTTTTTTTTTTTTTTTGAGGTGGAGTCTCTCTCTGTCACCCATGATGGAGTGCAATGGTACAATCTTGACTCACTGCAACCTCTGCCTCCTGGGTTCAAGCGATTCTCCTGCCTCAGTCTCCTGAGTAGCTGGTATTACAGGCATGTGCCACCACGCCTGGCTAATTTTGTATTTTTAGTAGAGATGGGATTTCTTCATGTTGGTCAGGCTGGTCTTGAACTCATGACCTCAGGTAATCCGCCCACCTCAGCCTCCCAGAGTGCTGGGATTACAGGCGTGAGCCACTGTGTCTGGAAAACACTTATATTTTTTCTTTTATGAAGAAATTGTTTATGCCTTTTGATCATTTTTCCATTAAGCCATTTATGGGTTTTCATTTGGTTGTTATTTTAGTTTGGCTTTTGTTTTGGTTCATTTTTATGGCTTTACTTACATTAAGAATACTACATTTTTATCATATGCATTGCAAGTGTTTTTATAGTTTTTAGTTTGCCTTTTGTTATATTTTTGAAAATCAGTAATTTAAAATTTTACAGGGTCAAAATTGGTATCTTGTTCCATTGTTTAATTGTTTCTTTCCATATATTTGTGTGTGTGTGTGTGTGATGGAGTCTCACTCTGTCACCAGGCTGGAGTGCAGTGGTGCCATCTCAGCTCACTGCACCCTCTGCCTCCCGAGTTCAAGTGATTCTCCTGCCTCGGCCTCCCAAGTAGCTGGGATTACAGGCGTGCGCTGCCATGCCTAGCTAATTTTTATATTTTTAGTAGAGACGGGGTTTCACCATGTTGGCCAGGATGTTCTCGATCTCTTGACCTTGTGATCCGCCCACCTCGGCCTCCCAAAGTGCTGGGATTAGAGGTGTGAGCCATCGAGCCTGGCCTGTTTCCATAAATTTTATGCTTAGAAAATCTTTCATCATCTTCAGATTGTATAAATAGTCACCATTATATTTTTCTACTCTTCTTAATGCTTTCACTTTAATTTTTTTTTTTTTTTTTTGAGACAGGGTCTCACTCCAGTTGCCCAGGCTGGAGTGTAATGGCACAGTCAGGGCTCACTTCAGCCTTAACTTTCCTGGGCTCAGATGATTCTCCCATCCCAGCCTCCCCAGCCTCCCCAGTAGCTGGGACTACAGGCACGCACCGCCACACCTGGCTAATTTTTTGTATATTTTGTAGAGATGGAGTCTTACCATGTTGCCTAGGCTGGTCCTGAACTCCTGGGCTCAGGTGATCCTCCCACCTCAGCCTCCCAAAATGCTGGGATCACAGATATAAGCCACCGAGTCCATCCACATTAAATTCTTTAATGTATTTGGGGGTTATTTTGCTGTGTAATGAGTTGTAAAGAGGATTTTTCCCCAAGTAGTTAACCATTTGTGAAAACCGTATTTATTTCACACTGTACCTTTCCTCATTGATTTGTGATTTTAAAAATACCATACCATATCCTAATAGCTTAAATATTTTAGGGTCCATTTTAGAACCATCTTTTGTACTTCATTGATCTATTTCCTTACTCGTGTCGCTACCATATTGTTTCAGTGAATGTGTCTTTCAATTGGCTTTAATATCTGGTAAGGCAGATTCTCCCTTATCATTCTTCTCTGTTGGAATTTTCTAACTATTCTCAACTGTCTATTATTTCAGATACATGCTAAAGTGATTTTTTTCAAATTTAAAAAGTTTTGAATTTTATAAGCCTATGTACCAATTGAAATAAAGTGTTCTCCCATGAATGTGTCTGCCTCTTTCCTCAGGTGTCTTGCTAATTCTAATCCAACAGGAGAAAGCCTCTTGAAAGTCCCTGGCAGATGACAGAGAGGAAAATTAGAGGCAGATAATAGCTGTCTTGGGTGACTAGTATTGAACATTATGTATTTCCTTGTCAGAACAATTAGAAAGGAAAAAAAATTAGATGCCTTAAAACCTACTAAAAAGTTAAGTGGACAGTTGCAGAAGTAGAATTACATGCACACGTATGTAAAAAGAGTCAAAGTGGGTTTAACCATAAATAGATTGTACATATTCAAGAGAATGGCCACAAGCTGTGTTTCCTTCATAATTTGGAATGCTCTCTGTGCAGGTAGTAAAGAGCTTGTGTCAATATAAACCCAGCCGCACTGTGTTTTGTGTCCTACACCCCTCCATTCTGTGGGTTGATGTGTCACCAACAGAGTTAAGCGTGATTCGCTTAGCTGAGTCAGGATCAGATGCTGGGGAGCTTAAAAATAGATGTGTTGGAGAGCAGATTTAGCTTTATTTCATGAAACATGGAGTCTTACAGGCTGCATACTAAACCCTAATGGAAACTTTAACATTTTAAGCGGGCTGAGCAAAAACTCTTCCTCCTTTGTTCTAACTCAGCCTCAGTGGAAATCTAAGAAAAAGAAAGAGGGAGAGAAGTTCCCTGATTTTATAAAGACTGTCCAATGATTGTGTGAGCTACTTATAAAAGTAAATCTAAAGATCTTTATTCACTTGTGCAGGGTTTAAGTTAAAGTGGTAACAATGTTGGATATCTTTCTAGTATAGAGAAGGCAATATTCACAATTTCAAAAGGACTATCTTGGAGTTTTAGTAGTCTGGGCAAGCTGATTGCTCTAACAAACAACCCTTACACTGAGCAGCTTAACACAATAAAACTTTATTTCTCACTCATGTCACGTTTTAATGTGGGTCAGTGGGGCACTCTACTCCATGCAGTCATGCAGGGATCCAACTCTACCTTGTGGCTCCACCCTCCTTCCAGCCAGCAGATGGGAAAAGAAAAGGAGCATCCCATGTAGAATGTTTTAATAGGCCAGGTCTGGACATAATGTTTCCAATGGGTAGAATTTAGTCCCATGTCCACACCTAACCTCAAAGGAGACTGGAAAATGCAGTCTAGCAGTGTGCCCAGGAAGAAGTGAGGAGCACAGATATCGGTGAGTACTAGTGGCTTCTGCCATAGGACTTTCTCTCTCTCTCTTTCTTTCTTCCTTCCTTCCTTTTCTTCCTTCCTTCCTTCCTTCCTTCCTTCCTTCCTTCCTTCCTTCCTTCCTTCCCTCCCTCCCTCCCTCCCCCCTCCCTCCCTCCCTCCCTCCCTCCCTCCCTCCCTCCCTCCCTCCCTTCCTTCCTTCCTTCCTTCCTTCCTTCCTTCCTTCCTTCCTTCCTTCCTTCCTTCCTCTTTCCTTCCTTCTCTTTTTTTTTTTTTTTTGAGACGGAGTTTCACTCTTGTTGCCCAGGCTGGAGTGCAATGGCACGGTCTCAGCTCACTGCAACCTCCACCTCTCGAGTTCAAGCAATTCTCTGCCTTAGCCTCCTGAGTAGCTGGGATTACAGGCACTTGCCACCACACCTGGCTAATTTTTTGTATTTTCAGTAGAGACAGTGTTTTGCCATATTGGCCAGGCTAGTCTCGAAATCCTGACCTCAGGTGATTCTCCCGCCTCAGCCTCCCAAAGTGCTGGGATTACAGGCGTGAGCCACCGTGCCTGGGCAGGACCCATTCATTTCTTCATGCACTCATCCATTCATAAATACTTACCGAATAGTCATTATGTGCCAGATACTAGCTAAGAAGACAGGACTGCAGGGTATCTGCCTTCAGGAAAATACAGTCTTGGTCTTGAATCCTCACCTACTAGCTGTGTAAGTTTCATCTGTTTGAGCTACTAGGTAGGGACGAATGGAGCTTGCAGTGCCAGGTGAGGGCTGCATGAAATAACATATATGAAGCCCCATCATGCTTTACATACATGTAGTAAATGACCTATTCTGCATTGATCATATGTCTTCAACATTATTTGCTATTACTGTTAAGACACAGAATTCACACAATGCTTGCTTTCCCCTCAGATCTCAAAAGAGTAGATTCATGCTGTCACTTTCACTGTTTACAAATTAGCTGGGTTTTCATTCTATCCAAATAGCATTTTTCCAAATATGAAAAATACTTAATTCTTCAACCCAAGTAGTTTATAGTTTTTATTATAGCCCATTTGGGCCCTTCACATTGAGAAAAGAAAAACATTCATTTGAGGGCCTAGAAGCTATTGGCAGTACAATCAGTGGGAGTACCAGCAAAAGGAATCTCATAGGTTTGCACAATAAAACCTCCAGTATGAGAGACAAAGAGGTCTAGCCATCCACTGTTGTGTTCACATTGGCCACTAGATGGCAGTGTATCACAGGAATATGATGACCCACTCTGGGGCACTAATGGGTATTTGCTCTTGGACTTCAAGTCCTAACTTCTAAAACAAACTAAAGAGAGATGAAAGAAGCAGCATAAAAATATCAATTTTTTTCTTCTTAAATTTGTGAAAAGAAATATCTCTAAACACACTCAAAATGTTCTCTTGTGACATTTTATATTCATTTTTATACCTAAAGCCAATATAAATAACGCAGTTATTATAGTTTACGAACACTGACTGTGCATGTACGAGGCTCTCAGGGTTTTCTGAGTCAGTTTCTGAGTGCCCTTTGAGGCTGATTTCTATTCTTGGTTTTCCATGCACATTTGGGAGCTGGTCTTGATTGAGGCTGCTGATAAAATTCTCATTTTTTTCCTGGTTTAAAAAAAAAAAAAAGACTGGGCACAGTGGCTCACGCCTGTAATCCCAGCACTTTGGGAGGGCAAGGCAGGCAGATCACGAGGTCAGGAGTTTGAGACCAGCCTGTCCAACATAGTGAAATCCCGGTCTCTACTAAAAATACCAAAAAAAAAAAAAAAAAAAAAAAATTTAGCTGGGCGTGGTGCTGGGTGCCTGTAATCCTAGCTACTCGGGAGGCTGAGGCAGGAGAATCGCTTGAACCCGGGAAACAGAGGATGCAATGAGCCGAGATCGCGCCACTGCACTCAGCCTGGGCGACAGTGTGAGACTGTCTAAAACAAACAAACAAACAAACACACAAAAAAATGCCAGGCGTGGTGGCTCACCCCTGTAATCTCAGCAATTTGGGAGGCCACAGTGGGCGGATCGCTTGAGGCCAGGACTTCGAGACCAGCCAGGCCAACATGGTGAAACTCTGTCTCTACTGAAAATGCAAAAATTAGCTGGGTACGGTGGCACGCGTCTGTAGTCCCAGCTAGTTGGGAGGCTGGGGCAGGAGAATTGCTTGAACCCTGGAAGCAGAGGTTGCAGTGAGCTGAGATGATGCCACTGTACTCCAGCCTGGATGACAGAGATTCCGTCTCCAAAAAACAAAAGGAGACATTCATTCGGAGACATCCAGAGCTACTGAAAGCTAATGGGAGAATTTCTAGCAGTGTTTATCCTTGAAGTGCTCATAAGGCTGTCCAGCCTAGAATGGAAGTTAGGTAATGTTTTGTTTGTTGCTTAGTTTTAATTCATATCTATGTGTGTTTTCTTCAGAGAACCAAATACTGAGTGGCAATTCATTAGACATGGTTGGAGATGATGCCTTAAAAGAGAGCTTTATGAATAATAATAATAATCACAGAAGCTGTTGTTTACTGAGATATCACTATATGGCACTGTTCCAAAGGCTTTACATATATTATTTCATCTAATCCTCACTCCAGCCAGGTATGAAAAATACTATTGTTATTGTTAATTTACAAGCAAGGAAATAGAGAGAGAGGTTAAGTAACATGTTCGAGGTCACAGGGCCAGTAAATAGTAGATTCAAAATTTGAACATGGGTTTATCTGGCTCCAAAGCCAATTTAAAAAACCCAAGCCCTTGTTTTTTTAAATATGTCATATTTGTTTTCTCTCTCTCTCTCTCTTTCTTTCTTTCTTTCTTTTTAGACAGAGTCTCCCTCTCTTGCCAGGCTGGAGTACAGTGGTGTGATCTCGGCTCACTGCAACCTCTGCCTCCTGGGTTCAAGCAATTCCCCTGCCTCAGCCTCCCAAGTAGCTGGGACTATGGGTGCACGCCACCATGCCTGGCTAATTTTTTATATTTTAGTGGAGACGGGGTTTCACCATGTTGGCCAGGATGGTCTCGATCTCCTGACCTGGTGATCTGCCCACCTCAGTCTCCCGAAGTGCTAGGATTACAGGCATGAGCCACCGCGCCCGGCTGTCATATTTGTTTTCTTATTGGATTGTCTCCCTGCTTAGACTGTGAACTCCATTAGGGCAGTGATGATGTATCTATTTTGTTCATCATTTCCAGATGTGTCAGATACCCAGCAGGTATCAAGAATGATTTGTCAAAGGAAGAAATGTATAGTGATCATGTTTTCAGAATAAAAATAGTCATGTGTTTCTAGAAAACGGTTTTTATTGATTTGTTCACTTACTTATATAAAGTCATGTAAAAGGCTGAGTGCAGTGGCTCATGCCTGTAGTCCCAGCACTTTGGGAGGCCAAGGCAGGCAGATCACTTGAGCCCAGGAGTTCGAGACCAGCCTGGGGAACACAGCAAGACCCTGTCTCTATGAAAATAAAATAAAATAAAATAAAGTCATGTAAAGATAAAATATTTCATAACATTTTAAAATAACCCTTAAGAAATCAACATAATCAAGACAATTTTAATTGCTGAAATCAGCAATGTCAGGAAGACAGGATTGCTGCCCCAAAAGAGCTGCGGTAGACTGAGAAGTCAGCACACAGCAGTGTGAAGATGGACAGCCTGGGCCGGGCACTGTGGTTCACGCCTCTAATCCCATCACTTTGGGAGGCCAAGGTGGGCAGATCACCTGAGGTCGGGAGTTCAAGACCAACCTGACCAACATGGAGAAACCCTGTCTCTACTAAAAATACAAAATTAGCCAGGTGTGGTGGTGCATGCCTGTAATCCCAGGTACTCGGGAGGCTGAGGCAGGAGAATCGCTTGAACCTGGGAGGCGGAGTTTGTGGTGAGCCAAGATTATGCCATTGCACTCCAACAAGAGCAAAACTCTGTCAAAAAAAAAGAGACAGCCTGAGGTGAGGATCTGGCAGGTGAAACCAAAAACCTGCTCGAAGGGTCTAAGAGACTATGCTACTGCAGAGTCATATGCAGTATAAAGTCCTTCCCTCCTTTCTTCCTTCCACTCCAGCCTGACAGAGTAAGATCCTGTCTCTAAAAAAAATAAAAATAAAAAGAGAGAGAGAGTGGGTTTTGAGGAGGGAGTGTGTGAAGGAAAGCCTCAGAGTGGTGCAGGAGGACAGGTGGCCATGGGTGGCCTAGAATGGGTGCTGTTTAGTAAGTCATCAAGAAGGGCATTGGGTCACTCATGCTCCTCCCATTCCCAAAGCCCCATCCGCTGCTTTGTCTCAGGTAGAAATAAGTATGACAGAGCTTCCGGCACCTACCTTCTCTTGCAAGTTCCCAGTTTAAACTTGTGCACTAAATCTCACCTTTAATGAGAAGCAGCTTTTGGTGCTTCAGCAATCGTTCCGGAGCCTCCTCCTACCGCTGTCAGGTTTGTGGGTTTTATTTTTGTGTGTGTAATTGGAAAATTCCCCTGTGAGACTGGAAAAAGGCATCAATGTCGCTACAAAAATGGTCTCCGGATCCAACCTATGGGATTGGGCAAGCTTCTGAAAGTGAAGCCCATCAGAGAGGTGAGGGTCAGGTGGGTAATTTCACTCCTCGCTCTGGTCGGACATTGGTCTTTGCTCTGTACAATTAGGAGATGACAACAGCCTGGGGACGACGAGGCTGCAGCGAGCGACACAACACATAAAACACATTTACGACACCTCCGTGGCAGAGCTGGTTGGCGGCTGGCCGCATCCAGGCAACAGGAGGAGTTTTGTGCTGGGCCTGAGAGCCGCCATTGCAAGTTCCCTAAAGGGTGTTGGTGTCGCTAAAACCAGCTCCTTGCGTCCAAATACCAATCTGCAGGTCTTTCTCTTTCCACATCTCCTCACCTCCTCCTGCCTTTTCTTCACCAAAAAGAAAAATCGCCAAATGTCTTCTCTCTCTCTCTCTTGTCCACCAGAGCCAAATTCTCTTCTCCATGATCTTCAATAATTTATTCTGGAAAATTCACCAGGAGAATTTATTTTGCATTTCAATGTCTCCATGATTGAGTATCGTGTGTGATGTCTAAGCATGGCCACTTGCACTGATAGATAACTAGAAAAGATTTGCTTATGAAGCAAGGACACTTTTCCATTTACAAGAGCATCTCTCCTCTCTTCCACATTCCTGATTTTTAGCAAAGTGCCCTTTACTTACCAGAGACTCGACTTGCATTGCTTGTAGAGAAATCGCCCGCTTGCCTCTTGGTGTAAGACTCACTTTCCCTCCCATCTCCAGTTTGCATGTCTCTGAATTCCCCAAATATTCTGGGCTCATATTTAATAGACCAGTGTTTGTGTAAATCAATGCCTATAAACCGTTCACTTGAGAATGGGGAGCTGGTATTTTTTATGACTCAAAGGACAGTAAAAGCAGCCTCCACATAGGGCAACCACACGTTTTGTGATTGAGTTATTAAGTTCTTGTTAGATCCATCCCAGTCCTGACATACTGCACATCTCCTGTAGCCTGTAATTTCTCTAGTAGGAAAAGAACTAAAAGACAGGCAAGCTCCATCTGAAACACCCTGGAATCTCAAGTACACTTGCAGGTCAAGAAATAATTCCAGTCTGAGTTTCTTATGATGGCAAGAATGAGATGTATTAAGTGTGGGATGAAGGAAATAAATTATACCCTAACATGTCTTTTGCCATATCAGTATATTATTAAGAGTTCTAATTTCTTCTTCCTTCCTTCCTTTCTTTCTTCCTTCCTCCCTTCCCTTCCCTTCTCCTTCCTTCCTTCTTTCTTTCTTTTCTTTCTCTTTCTCTCTTTGTCTTTCTTTCTTTCTTTCTTTCTTTCTTTCTTTCTTTCTTTCTTTCTTTCTTTCTTTCTTTCTTTCTTTCTTTCTTCTTTCCTTCCTTCCTTCCTTCCTTTCTTTCCTCCCTCCCTCCCTTTCTCTCCTTTCCCTTTCTTTCTTTTCTTTCTTTCTTTCCTTCCTTCCCTGTCCTTCCTTCCTTCTTTCCTTTCCTCCTTCTCCTCCTCCTTCTTCTCCTTCCTTCCTTCCTTGCTTTTCTTTCTGTCCTTTTTCTTTCTCTCTTACAAGGTCTCACTCTGTCATCTGGGTTGGAATGCAGTGGCACAATCATGGCTCACTGCAGCCTTGACCTCCTAGGCTCAAGTGATCTTCCCATCACAGCCTCCTGAGTAGCTGGGACTACAGACACCTGCCAGCACCTATTTGTTTCTTAAAACGTCCTTCTAGAGCCAGGGTCAGCAAACAATGGCCTATGGGCCAAACCTGACCCACTACCTGTTTTTGCGTTGTCCAAAGGCTAAGAATGGCTTTTACATTTTTAAATAGTTGAAAACAAGCAAAAGAATAATATTTCCTAATGTGAAAATTACGTGAAGTTTAAATTTTAATGTCCCAAAATAAAGTTTGATGGGAACACAGGCATACTTGCTCGCTTTTGTCTTGTTTATGACTTCTGTGCTTCCACTGCAGAGTTGAGTAGTTGCCACAGAGAGCGTATGGCTTGCAAAGCCTAAAATTTTTTACCATCTGGCCCTTTACAGAAAAAGTTTGTAGAGCGCTATTCTAGAAAAACAAAATGATGCTTCTTTATTCACAAATAAATTCTCAAAATGTCAGTCCCCAAAAGGCAATTTTTTTTTTTTAATCTTTAGGGAGTGCCATTTCACAATGATCCCTTCTGAGCTAGGTCCTACCTAATTTTACTCCAAGGGGTTCTTCAGAGTAGATGGTTGCCTCCTTGAAGAATGCTGCTTGGTAAGTATTATTTCCTAGTGTTACTTTTCAATAGGAAATAATAAGTGTTACTTTCACTGTAGTAATAAGTGTTACTTTTCACAATAGTAATAAATGGTACTTTTCAATAGGGACACAACTCTTTATTTGAGGAAACTATAAATCAGTGTTTCTCATCCCTGATGGCTCTTTACAATCACCAAAGGAGTTTTTAAAAATCCCAATAGCCAGGTTGTACCCCAGACCCAGACAATTTGAATCTCTGAGTGTGGGGCCCAGACATCTGTATTTCTTTTTGTTCTTTTCTCCTTCCTTTTCTTTCTTTCCTTCCTTCCTTCCTTCCTTCCTTCCTTCCTTCCTTCCTTCCTTCCTTCCTTCCTTCTTTCTTTTCTTTTCTTTTCTTTTCTTTTCTTTTCTTTTCTTTTCTTTTCTTTTCTTTTCAGTCCCCCTCTGTGGCCCAGGCTGGAGTTCAGTGGTGTGAGCTCAGCTCACTGAAACCTCTGCCCGCAGAGTACAAGTGATTCTCTTGCCTCAGCTTCCCAAGTAGCTGGGATTACAGGCACACACCACCATACCTGGCTAATTATTTTGTATTTTTAGTAGAGATGGGGGTTTGCCATGTTGGCCAGGTTGGTCTCGAACTCCTGACCTCAGGTGATCCACCTGCCTCAGCCTTCCAAAGTGCTGGGATTACAGACATGAGTCACTGCGCCCGGCCAACATCGGTATTTCTTAAAGTACCCTAGGTGATTCCAGTGTGCCATCAAGGTTGACTACTGTGAAAGTCCAGCTGTACAAAGGGAAAACCTTCTATTTAGAAAGTAGTGTTTTGATTGCTGTAGCCAATTCCATTGGAAATACAAATATTTACCGAATGCCCACAAAAAGCTAATTGTTCTGGAACCTCTCTCTCAAAAAGGAATGAAACATCTCTCCACTCTCAGTAATTCAGCAGGGCAGATCATTGGCAATGGGTTGAGTGGTCTCCTTTTCCCCATCCAGACCACTATCTAAGTAATCATTTCTGAGTGCTCGTTAAATATGCAGAATTAGGTATGTAGATATATGGGTGCCAAAAGGGGCTGGGAGAATCTTAAATTTTATCATTAGAAGCAGCATCATCACAGCATAAAGCTCTTAGACCCTCCCACTTACCAGCTAACCAACCCTGAACATACCCCTTTATTTCTTTTAGATTCGTATTCTACTTCTGTAAAATGAGGTAATTATAATACAGTACCTACATCACAAGGTGTTGGAAAGATTAGATGGGATAATACCCATAGAAGCTCTTTTATGGCCAGGCATGGTGGCTCATGCCTGTAATCCCAGCACTTTGGGAGGCTGAGGTTGGAGTATTGCTTGAGCCCAGGAGTTCAAGAGCAGCCTGGGCAACATGGCAAAACCTCATCTCTACAAAAAATACAAAAATTAGTTGGGTGTGGTGGTGCACATCTGTGGTCCCAGCTACTTGGGAGGCTGAGGTGAAGGGATTGCTTGAGCCTGGGAGGTAGGGCATGCAGGGGTTGCAGTGAGCCAAGACTGCACCACAGCACTCCAGACTGGGCAACAGAGCAAGACCCTGTCTCAAAAAAACAAACAAAAGAAGGAGAAGGGGAAGAAGAAGAAGAGGGAGGAGGAGGAGGAGGAAGAGGAGGAGGAAGAAGAGGAAGAGGAAGCAGCTGTTCTCTGACTAAGAATTCTATTCACTGATTGGATACATTTTCATTGGGAGTTACACTGCAGTGGGAGAGACAGAAATAAGCAAGGAAACTGGTAAAATATGAACAGATGCCCATGGTGGTAAGTGCTGTAGAGAAAAATAAAGCAGGGGAGGAAGCAGGAGTGTTGGGGGCAGGGTGCTGAGGGTGGGGTGCTGAGGGTGATTTTTCAAATGGTCAGAGAAAACTCACTAAGGAGACCCAATGACTGTGAGTTATCATTACGATATTAATGAGAAATGATAAACTACCTGACGTGCCTCTGAAACAACTTGTAACTGATAATATTGGGGGCCCCTTAAAATTCATTGTAGAAAATGGGTCAAGGACATGAAAACTGGTGGGATTAATGGAAGTGGCTAAAAAACATAT
This sequence comes from Macaca mulatta, assembly GCF_049350105.2. Taxonomy (NCBI): domain Eukaryota; kingdom Metazoa; phylum Chordata; class Mammalia; order Primates; family Cercopithecidae; genus Macaca; species Macaca mulatta. Next base: position 58,145,321 of record NC_133406.1, on the reverse strand, counting down.
AGAAAAGCTCATCTCTCCTAGTGACCAAAGAAAGGCAAATTACAACAAGATAACATTTGTAATTTATTGGATTGGGAAACTGGCACTGTCATCAACTGCTAATGGGAGTCTGAACTGATACCTCCTTTTTGGAGGGCAATTTGTCAGTACTTATCAAATTTTAAAGTGCATGCACATTTAGACCCAGAAATTCCGTTTTTAGGAAATGATTTTCTAGAAATATTCACACACAAGTATACAAGAATATGTGTATAAATATATTTATTTATTATTATTACAGTGAAAAAGGTGGCTCGTGCCTGTAATCCCAGCACTTTGGCAGGCTGAGGTGGGTGAATTGCTTGAGTCCAGGGGTTCAAGACCAGCCTAGGCAACATGGCGAAACCCCATCTCTACAAAATAAAAATTAGTCAGGCATGGTGGCATGCACCTGAGGTCCTACCTACCTGGGAGTCTGAGGTGGGAGGATCACTTGAGCCCAGGAGTTCAAGGCTGCAGTGAGCTATAACTCCAGCCTGCACTCTAGCCTGGGTGACAGAGTAAAACCCTGTCTCCAAAAAAAAAAAAAAAAGGTAAGAAAGTAAAGATAATCTAAATGTGTATCTCAGGCACTTGATAAATATTTGTTAAATGAATAAATGAATGCATGGATAAATGGAATTTTTTTGTGTGGTGGAGTTTTGCTCTTGTTACCTAAGCTGGAGTGCAATGGCGTGATCTCGGCTCACTGCAACCTCCATCTCCCGATTCAAGTGATTCTCCTGCCTTAACCTCCCGAGTAGCTGGGATTACAGGCGCCCACCATCACTCCCTGCTAATTTTTTATATTTTTAGTAGAGACAGGGTTTCACCATGTTGGTCAGGCTGGTCTTGAACTCCTGACCTCAGATGATCCACCCGCCTCGGCCTCCCAAAGTGCTGGGATTACAGGCATGAGCCACCGCACCTGGCCGGATAAATGGAATATTATAAGGCAATTAAAAATTAGGTAATGTGCGTGCACAAACAGAAGAGGATGACTGTATTAGCAAATGCTGAAGCCCATGGGGAACAATGTTAATACGTAGGGCATAAAATACACACAGACATACCATGCTGTAAAAAGGTCTGGAGAACTACCAGTCAGACCACAGAAATGGAGTGTGTTAAACAATAGCAAAGAGTATTTAATTACAGTTTCTTTACATGCTGCAGAATGGGAGATCAAGGAGGTATTGAGGGAACATTTTCACATTTTCATTTTCTACATTTCAGTATTGGTAGAAATGTTTTCAATTATCATATACGACTTAGGTACATTTTAAAAATTAAAATGATTCGTAGTTTTTAAAATGTCTCTTAGAAATACAGATATTTTAGCTGGGCAAAAGCTACTACATTCCTCACTGGCACTCATTTGCTATCCACTATAACTAAGCGAAGGTGGGAGGTATCCACTCAATGCCAAATGTGTTATTTCATGTCATCTTGCTAGATGGGGGAGATGGAAGCTTTCAGAAGTTAAGCAACTTGCCACAAGTCACCAGCTGCACGTTGTAAGGCTTGTCTGGTGTCAAAGAACACAAGCCCTCTTGTTGCTGACCAGTAGCCATGGAGGAGTTCAGGGTCCTGAAAACAGTGACTACCAGGCAGGAATGAGGACCTGAGGTCATATCAAGGCCCTCTCAGTCACGCAGGAGCAATACTGAAGGCAGAGACATAAGGGATAAACTTCAGCTTTCTCACATTTCGCCCAGGACCAATCTTTGTGCAATTAAAATTAAGATATTGCTCTAGAAATTTTTGAATCATATTTGAACACCATTAAGGCCAGAGACAGGTGCCCATGAATGAGTTCAGACCTCACTGGGTTGCATTTCAGCCACTGAGCCATGGGAACTGGAGACAGCCATGAGAAAACCAGTTCTGATTTGCTGGAAAACTGTTTTCTAGGAAATTGACCATATATTCCTCAAAGTCCTGTGTCTAAGAAAGATTCAAAGGAAGCATTTCTTGTAGAACCGAGTGCCAGGACAAAATTGATCACCCAAGAAACTGCTACACTTTCTCATTCAGATAACTCGAGCCAGTAATCTATATTGCCCTTTTTGGCTCTGATTGTAGAAAGCCCAAGAGCAAATCTGAAGCTCAATTATTACAGCTGTGAGTCCTTAGCTGTAGCAGATCTTTTGACTCTCAATATTTTCTTCCTGGATCTTCTAATTTTGCTTCTATTATTCTACCATGTCTTTTGCCCATAGAGTCAAAGCTGAAGTCCTGACAATGCCCTGCAGGGCTCTCCATGGGCTGATTCCTGACCACCTTCCCAGCCTCTTGTCCCGTCATTCACTCCACCCATGACTGGCTTTCTACAAGCACACACCAAGCTTAGAACTGCTTCCAGCTTTTGTGGTCATTCTGCCTGGTTCTGGACTTCTGTTTCAGCCCATTTCTTGGCTGGTTCTCTCTCACCAGGTCTCAGGGGAAGACCTTAGAGAGACTTTCCTTGACCTCTTCCCACTGAGCACCAGTTACTTTGCCCTGGGTCACCATGTTCATTTCCTTCAGAGCACTTATCGCTGTCTGTATTGATCATGTTTACGTACTGATTGTCTCTCATCATGGAAGGAGTTCAGGACCTGTTCAGTCTTATTCATCTCTATATTCCTAGAGCTTAGAAGAGGCAGGTACTAGGCTGTCTTAATCCATTTGGACTGCTACAACAGAATACCATAGACCAGTTGGCTTAAACAACCAACATTTATTTCTCACAGCTCTAGAGGCTGGGAAATCCAAGATCAAAGCACTGGCAGATTTGGTGTTTGGGGAGGGCCTGTTTCCTGGTTTAGAGATGGTGCCTTTTCACTGTGTCGTCACCTGGTGGAAGGAGCCAGCTAGCTCTCTGGGACCTGTGTTTTTTTTTTTTTTTTTTTTTTTTTTTTTTTTTTTTTTGAGATGGAGCCTCACTCTGTCACCCAGGCTGGAGTGCAGTGGCACAATCTCGGCTCACTGCAACCTCTGCCTCCCAGGTTCAAGTGATTCTCCTGCCTCAGCCTCTGGCCTCCTGGATTCAAGCAATTCTTCTGCCTCAGCCTCCCGAGTAGCTGGGATTAAAGGTGTCTGCCACCACACCCGGCTAATTTTTGTATTTTTAGTAGAGACGGGGTTTTACTATGTTGGCCAGGCTGGTCTCAAACTCCTGACCTTGGCCTCCCAAAGTGCTGGGATTAGAGGCATGAGCCACCACAGGGTACCTGTTTTATAAGGGTACTGATCCCATTCATGGGAGCTCTGCCCTCAGGACCGAATCACCTCCCAAAGGCCCCACCTCCTAATATCATCACCTTGGAGTTGAAGATTTCAACATATAAATTTGGGGGAAACACAAACATTGAGACCATAGCATGGGTACTTGATAAATATTTGTTGGATGATTAATGAATAAATTTGTTTTAGACGGTTTCAAAACTTTTTTGGTTCAACAAGAAAGGTTAGTTACAAATATTCAAATCGGTAAAATATCAAACATAGTTATGAGTTACAAACATTCAAATCAGTACAAATATCAAACATAGTTGTGAGCTAAGGAGCATTTTCCTCCTATCACCTGTAGAGTATACATCAAATAATTTAGCTTATTGCACCAAGCACTGCAATTAAGAGGTCTCTGGCAATGTAAAAACTGCTTTATATAATTCTTTTTTGAGACTGTGTCTTCTTCTGTTGCCCAGGTTGGAGTGTAATGGTGTGATTATAGGTCACTACAGACTCCAACTTCTGTGTTCAAACTATCCTCCCACTTCAGCCTCCCAAGTAGCTGGGACTACAGGCATGCCCCACCACGCCCAGCTAATTTTAAAATTATTTAGTAGAGATGGAATCTCCCTATGTTGGCCTGGCTGGTTTTGAGCTCCTGGCCTCAAGTGATCCTCACACCTTAGACTCTCCAAGTACTGGGATTCCAGGTGTGAGCCACTGAACTTAGCCCTATAATTCTTACATGCCATCTACCAACTTTATTACTTAGTGTCCACAAGATATGTTCATTGAATAGGGGTTAAGTGCCCCCTCCTAGCCTTCAGCCTGCACCAATTTCTCCTTCCTCTGGAACAACTGGTTCACCTCAAAGTGTATGCTGTTTCTTATTGGCTGCTCTTGCAGGTGTTAGTCTGGTCTCAATGAGATGGTCAAATCTGAGAAGGAAAGAAGAGCTTATGTTTTTCTTATGTGACTCATCTCTCACTGCTTGGAACCTAGCACAGCAAAAATGCTAAATAAGTATTTGATGATTGGTTGATTGACAAACATACCATATACCAGTCAGTTACATCATCATTGGAAAAGCAGGTTTAGGCCAGGCACAGTGGCTCATGCCTGTAATCCAAACCCTTTTGGAGGCCAAGGCAGGTGGATCACTTGAGGCCAGGAGTTTGAGACCAGCCGGGCCAATATGGTGAAACCCTGTCTATACTAAAAAAAAAAAATACCAAAATTAGCCAGGTGTGGTGGCACACTCCTGTAATCCCAGCTCTGCAGGAGGCTGAGGCACTAGAATCACTTGAACTTGGAAGGCAGAGGTTGCAGTGAGCTGAGATTGCACCACAGCACTCCAGCCTGGGCAATGGAGTGAGACTCTGTCTCAAAAAAAAAAAAAAAAAAAAAAAAAAAAAAAGCAGCAGGTTTATTTCACATTTAAAGATTTAAAGTTGCACCATGATAAAATGTTATTTAGTAATGTACCAGATGAAGCCATGGAGCACGTTCATCAAGCATAGAACTCTCCTACGTCCTGGGATAAAAGCTGGATGAGGCCGGGCGCGGTGGCTCAAGCCTGTAATCCCAGCACTTTGGGAGGCCGAGACGGGCGGATCATGAGGTCAGGAGATCGAGACCATCCTGGCTAACACGGCGAAACCCCGTCTCTACTAAAAACACAAAAAATTAGCCGGGCGTGGTGGCGGCGCCTGTAGTCCCAGCTACTCGGGAGGCTGAGGCAGGAGAATGGCGGGAACCCGGGAGGCGGAGCTTGCAGTGAGCTGAGATCCGGCCACTGCACTCCAGCCTGGGCGACAGAGCGAGACTCCGCCTCAAAAAAAAAAAAAAAAAAAAAAAAAAAGCTGGATGAATAAGATTGCAAGGAGCTTGTGGTCTCATTTAGGAAATGCCAATTATAAAAAGTGAATTAAGATATATATATATATATATATATATAGAGAGAGAGAGAGAGAGAGAGAGAGAGAGAGTTTTTTGTTTGTTTGTTTTGAGACGGAGTCTTGCTCTGTCACCCAGGGTGGAGTGCAGTGGCCCGATTTTGACTCACTGCAACCTCCACCTCCTGGGTTCTAGTGATTCTCCTGCCTCAGTCTCCTGAGTAGCTGGGACTACAGGCATGAGCCACCATGCCCCGCTAATTTTTGTAGTTTTAGTACAGACCAGGTTTCACCATATTGGCCAGGCTGGTCTCGAACTCCTGACCTCATGATCCACCCGCCTTGGCCTCCCAAAGTGCTGAGATTACAGATGTGAGCCATCACACCTGGCCAACGATATATTAAAAGATAATGGAATTTTAGTGCTAGAAAAGATAATAAGGACCTAGACTAGGTATTGGCAAACTTTTTTCTGTAAAAGGCCAGATAGTAAATCTGTCAGACGTTGCAGGCCCTATGGTCTCTGTTGTATCTCTGTCAGTCACCAGCAGGCAGCGGGCAGCATTTGACTCCAGGCTATGTTTTGCCAATCCCTGTCCATGGTATTTCAATAAGTGTCTTCGGATAAGAAGAATAAATTGGGCTGGGCTCAGTGGCTCATGTCTGTAATCCCAGGACCATGAGAGGCCAAAGTGGGAGGATTGCTTGAGCTGAGGAGTTTGAGACCAGCCTGGACAACACAGTGAGACCCCGTCTCTAAAAAAAAAGAAAAAACAACAAGAAGATATGTGAGCTCCTGTGGTTAGGCAGGCAGCACTGCAGTAGGAGGTGGGAGTTGTCCTGGTCTTGAAGGCATGATCAGGTTTGGAAAGCAGAGAGGAGGAAGAGCAGGTGTTGAAGTCAGATGACCATCAAGAGCAACAAAGCAAAGCTGAGTAATTGGGAGAAATGGTGAGAAGAAAATTTGGCAGGAAAATAATTTGCACTGAGGAATAGACAGAGAGTGATAAGACTGAAAAGATGGTGGGACATTTTGGAGAATAGGCTAATCCTGTAGGCCAGAACATCTGGAAATGCTCCACTCAAACAGCAGAGGGGAATGATAACTTGAAATGATGCTATTTCTATAAACTGTTTTATCATAAAAGTTAACTCAATTTATCATTCTATTCCATAATGTTTGTTTTAGCATAAACAATTAATGTCAGCCGGGCACAGTGGCTCATGCCTGTAATCTCAGCACTTTGGGAGGCCAAGGCGGGAGATCACTTGAGGTCAGAAGATGGAAATCAGTCTGGCCAACATGGTGAAATCTAAAAATACAAAAAAAATTTACTAAAAATACAAAAATATGTTACTAAAAGTATTTACTAAAAATACAAAATACTTTACTAAAAAATACAAAAAAATTAGCTGGGTACGGTGGCCGGCACCTATAATCCCACTATTTGGGAGGCTGGGACAGGAGAATGGCTTGAACCCAGGAGGCAGAGACTGTAGTGAGCCAAGATTGGCCATTGCACTCCAAGCCTGGGTGACAGAGTGAGATTTCATTTAAAAAAAAAAATGTCATAAATGGCTTACCATTGCATAAAATTAATGCTTCAGGAAAATTTGCTCTGTTCATTCAGTGGTTTTGAGGGCTTCACCACACACAACTGGAAGCCCTCTTACCTTAGTTTGAGAAGGATGGCTGTAGGCAATGAGAAGGATTCTGATAAGGGCTGGGCTAGTGGAGGGAGACCCTCTGGAAAGGTCATTATGATGTACTCAGATGACTGGGTTATGTGCACAGGTACTAAAATTTGGGGGCACAGAGACAATTAGAAAGCTATTTTCATAGACAGCTGGGAAGTCATGGGAGCTTGTGACTGAGAGACTAAAAAGGCAGAAGACAAACGTATTCAAGAGGTAAGGATGCCAGCGTTTGATGAAAAACAGTTGGGCAAGTAAGATATACACATACAATAATTCCAAACTCCAAAGTAAGACAGAAGACTAATCTTTTTTTTGTGTTATAAGTTTAGAGATACCATATTTTGTTCTCAGATCCATGTGTCAACATTTTAACATATCTGGAATCAGAATGCATCAAACAATTGATGATGCAACCCAGTTTAATTGCAGGTTTTGTTCTTTCTGGGTGGCACACAAAATTATGAGATGTCCTACCATGGCATCTTAAATTTGTTGAAATATGATATTTGTAAGGTTTTAATTATAAATTTCTAGCTAATGATCTCTCTTTGAGACCATTAAAATGACGGTATAAGCTACCCCAAGGGTCAAGATGAGATCAGAGGCTTTTTGAGTCTATCATGGGGATTTTTTATTCTATGCTTTAAAAGAAGGTGGTTCTCATTGTCCATCAATATATAATTGATGGACAGCAAAGACTAAGATCCTTTCCAGAATTTTCCCTTTCCTCCCATAACTGCTCAAAACAATGTAGGTCTGTGTGATCACTTGATTTTTCACCTACTACCTGCCAGAAGCTACATTATACACAAAATGTAAATAAATCAAGTCACACTCTTTATGACCTTTTAGAAGATACAGATACTGTCAAAATATGTAAGAGTTTTCTTTAGACAATGTTGTTGCCACTTATTTATGGCAATTACTTTACAGTCAAAGTCAGCTCCCAAGTTTTCTGAAAATTCCTCTAAAATAGTAAATGGTTTGCAATATTCTAAACTTTTAGGTGTCCTTTCCACTAGGAGGTGAGTCCATGAAGCGTGAGCTGCTGCCCATTCTTGCCTCAGTCGGAGTGCTGCAGGAAGTGCTGGGTGGGCTGGGGGCTGTGGGATGAAATGTATGGAGCTTCCTCTTGTTTCATTGTTTCCAAGCTGTATCCACTTCTGGACCTCACTTATTTCCTGCTTTTTTTTCTTTTTCTTTTTTTTTTAAAGTCAGCCCTGCCTCCCTTTTCTATTTTCCTATTAGGTAAAGAGTCTGATGAACTCATTCATGCATAAATTTCAGATAAAATTATTTATGCCGCTACTCCTCCAATGGCTGTTGCATTTTCAGTCTTGAACCCAAGCCTTTAGTCAAATTGGGAAATTTCAGGAACTTGGACTTACATTTTAAAGTACACTACAAGCCAGGCATGGTGGCTCACGCTTGTAATCCCAACACTTTGGGAGGCTGAGGCAAGAGGATCACTTGAGGCCAGGAGTTTGATACCAGACTGAGCAAGATAGAGAGACCCCATTTCTACAAAAAAATCAAAAAATTAGTTGGGCATGATGGCATGTGCTGTAGTCCCAGCTACTTGGGAGGCTGAGTTGGGAGGTTGTTTGAGCCTGGGATGTTAAGGCTGCAGTGAGCCATAATCATGCCACTGCATTCCAGCTTCGGTGACAGAGCAAGACCCTGTGTCAAAAAAATTTTTTGAGACAAAAATAAAAATACACTAGAAAATGTCACCTATACATAGAAACAGTAATAATAATACTTCATAGGGTGATTATATGGGTCAAGTGAGCTAATATTTTTAAGTGCCTGGCACACAGTATACACTTAATTAATGGTGGCTATTACCACTATTGCTGCTTGAGTTATTGTTTAGCAAATCTCTGTACAATTAGAAGCTGTTATCTCTGCAATGGCAGCAGAGACAGTACGTTCTCCTCCCCAGCTGCATAAGGTAAGTGTGATCTGATGTTGTAGACAATGAGCTTCATTAGCTACAGATTATATAATGTATTTCTGGTGACCACTGTGGTCAAGTTCAGCTTGCCAGAAATAAGGAGCAACCCATAACAGGTCTCACTGAGCAATAGTATGTTTCAAGTGCAAACAAATACCTCATTTAAATGCCTTATAAAACAGTAGAGAAATTATGTGTAATGGAAATTTAGGGAAGGTCTGCTAACATTGTATTCTTCTTTCCTTAAATTTCCCCACCCACAATTTAAATATTTTTAATAAAGCAAATTGTGTAATGCATCAATGAGATGTCCTTCTCAGGACATGGTTTCAAGGAGATTCCAGTTGGACGGTCAGGCTCTGAGAAGTGGAGTGGGGTTTGTTGGGCCCTGCTGGGTTTGGGATTGATTAATGGTGTTGTGATAAGCAGAGAAACAGATCAGTGGCAGCTCCTGCTCCCAGCTGTCACAGCTGGGTCTCTTCTCTCTTGCAGCCTTTAAAGCACCTCCTTTCCTGTGGAATTTCTGTACATTATTTGCTCAGACGCCAAGATGCCATAGAAGCAGCTGGCTCTGAGAATCTGGTCAGGTGCATGTATTTGTTGTGGTTTAGGACATTACCTTAGCAATTCCCCATTCCTGTCTTCCCCAGGAGTGAGGGGTAACAAATGCACTCTAACTTTGGAGAGAGAGCAAGCAGGCTAGCCAACTTGCAAAGCCAAGTGCATCTTTAGTAGTGGAATGTTATATATTGTTTCTTTTTCTAAAAGAAACAATATACAACATTATAAAGAAACATTTTGTTTCTTTTATATTTCTGTTTCTAAAATGTTTTACATAGCCTGGCCAACATGGTGAAACCCTGTCTCTACTAAAAATACAAAAATTAGCAGGGTGTAGTGGCGCATGCCTGTGATGCCAGCCATGTGGGAGGCTGAGGCATGAGAATTGCCTGAACCCAGGAGGTGGAGGTTGCCATGAGCCACGATCGTGCCACTGCACTCCAGTGGGTGACATAGAGAGACCCTGTCTCAAAATAAAGTAAAATAAAATAAAATAAGTTTTACAGAGGTGACTGACAGGTGAGCCTCACATGAGCTTTTGGAGGCTCCCACATATAGACTGAATCGCCAAGTGAGACTTGGTTTCTGAGTTAACGCGTCCATTGCAGCAATGCATTATCCCCGCCTATATTAAGGTGGCCTATCACATAGCAACAGACACTCAGATCACCTTCAACACAGGCTTGCTCAGCAGTCTCAGAAGGGTCTCCCCATTCCCTCTTGAATAAGGATTTAGCCTGGCTGAGGGAGAAGCCAAAAGCAAACCACATAAGCAGACCTCCAAATTCACCTCAAGGTGCAATGCGTGGGTGAGGTTTCAAGGTCACTAAAGATATCAGCAATACATGAGGTGTTTATCATGTTAGTTGAACAGGTGTTGCTATTCCCATATTACACAAGAAGAAACCGAGGCTCACAGAGGTTGATATCAGAACTAGAAATAAGACCCAGATCTTTTGAGTCCTCATGCTGTTTTCTTCCTATAACACGGCATCATATTAATATTTTTTTTTTTAGACAAGGTATCACTCTGTTGCCCAGGCTGGAGTGCAGTGGTACAATCACAGCTCATCGCAGCCTCAACCTTTCAGGCTCAAGTGATCCCCCTGCCTTAGCCTCACAAGTAGCTGGGACTATTGGTGCACATCACCATGCCCGGATAACTTTTTATTTTTATTTTTGTAGAGATGGGGTCTCACCGTGTTGCTCAGGCTGGTCTCAAACTCCTGGGCTCAAGTGATTCTTCTGCCTCAGCCTCCCAAGGTGCTGGGATTACAGGTGTGAGCCACCACATGCAGCCCATTTTTCTTTTTTAAAAAACAGAGGACAATACTTCATAATCTCTGAAGTCTCTTCCAGCTCTTGTGCTCTGTAAGTCTAGGATCCTGAAATACAAAACCTGGCTTTTCAGGCCTGGGTGACTGTGGTGGCTGGCATTGTTTCAAAGGCTGTATCCTCAAATGTAGATTTTGTTCATTCTGAGAAGGTGAGTAGTACCTTTGAAGTCAGAAAAGGAGTGAGATTATTTCACTTTGTTTTCATTGCATTGAAATATGACTTCTTAACTAGTATCCAAGTAAATAATAAGAATAAGGCAATAAACACTTAAGTTTAAAGCTTATGATCCCTTTTATAGCAGTGTCAGAGATATGAGCAAAACTAATAAATTAAAACTAGTAAATTTTTGAAGAAACTCTTGTTTGGTCAATTTCACACGATTAAAATGGGACATTACTAAAGGTACCTCAAACATCCACACCACTCCAAATAATGTCCTACATTCCCCTACTAAAGATGCACTTGGCTTGGCAAGTTGGCTAGCTTACTCTCTCTCTTCATTCACTCTTCTGCACAGCACTGCACGTAATTTTTCTGGGTGGAGTTGGGAGACCCATAAGCCTACTCTGTTCTGAAAACAAGATTACAGAACTGTATTTTCCATGGGAGAAAGTTAATTTTTAAATATACATTTTTCTCTATTTCTAAACATGGAATAAACATGTTTCCCTTTATTCTTAAATGTAAAATGCATATTCCTGAATGCAGCTTTACTGAACAGCTTTTGTCTTAAAAGTTCTACTATTTATTTATTTTGTCATTATCTGATATGTCAGCAGTATTTCATAATGCCTTGTGTCACACAAAAGCAAACACAGTCATGTTACATTAATGACTAGGCTGGGATCATATAACTGACTAGCTATAATTCTATGCCCTCTTGCTATAAAAAACATGACCCTAAATCCTAACCAGCTTTGGAATAAAAGGCCCCACAATTATGATATAGTAACAAAGTTCATGTTGTATACAATTTGATTGTTTCAATGTTCTTTGCCCATCCATTTTCATTTTACCTGCTATTATACATGTTAGTAAAAGGTAAGTGGAAATCCACTCTTTGGTATTTTAGGTACAATGTTCATTTACCCAACATACTTAGCCGGATAAAACTTAGTAAACTTCTTTTATAATCCCGGTGTTTGAAGTTAGGACTAAACCTAGCTTGCAGTGTAATTGTAATCACAGACATTTTCCATATGTATTTGGGTTTCCTAAATGAGGTCTAGGTAACCATCTGCATGCATCTAAATATATGATCAGTCACCCCAATACCACTTGATTTTTAGCTAGACTAGTCTTTACCAGATACTAGTTACTCAACAAGTCCTAACCGTCTGGAGGAGATGGCAACCTTCTCTTTGGTCTATTACTCACCCAAAGGGTTCAGCAGAGATGATCAGTAAAAGGAGCTATATATGCCCAATCTATTAGACAAAGTAAGACTAGCAAAGGTAGCTCCGTGTGATTTTACCTTCCTCCAAAAGAGGAGCTGTTGCAAGGGCTCCAGCATGCACTTTTGTCCTTCCTGTGAATCTTGCAGGGTTATTTTTTGGAGGCTAGATAGAAAAAGCTTCCATCGTTGTATCATTTCCTTCAGTGCCAGCAGCTTTTATTCTTTTCAACAAGTGTTTAGAGGAAAGTGTTGATGCTTATTAATCTGTTTCTTGTCTTACAAATGTGCTTACACATGATTGGTGGTAAAACTGCATATCTGACAGCTCTCAACGTAATCTACATGGCAGGACAAGATTGTTACACTGAACAGATCTGTTTGGAATTGTTATTCTTTGTAATTACCTTCATTAAGTGAAAGCATGTGTCAATCAACTTTGAACTTTGAACATACCAGTAATTTGCAAGAAAAATGCACTTCAATTTCTTATAAGCACACATGTGCTTGAAGATGAGTATATATGTAGGTAGGTATATGTGCTGTATTAGAAACATGTTTTAGTAATTTTCTGAATATACAATTTCCCCCTAGTTTGCATATGGTAACTTTAAATATAAATAAAGTATACAACAGCTCCAGATAATGATATCAACAGAGTATGTTTAATAAATGGCTAATTTATGTACTAATATTTAAACAGACACTTTTAAAATAAAGAACACTCCTCTCTAAATTTCTGCAATAAAAGTATATGTTCACATGAATTTTAACTGCCTCTCCTCAGTAGAAGTATACATTTGAAAACATATTTACTTTTTTGCATTACTATACATTGTACATCAACCCTAGTGTTATCACTTTCTTGATTTTATCAGAGCTTACCTGGGTCAGGAATCTGTCACCAATGAGCGGACACTTCAAGAAAGTATCCTGAACTTTTGTAGGTTAGTTAAGAAGTGCAAGGGTGGAGGGTGAGAGGAGGGTGAGGATTGCAAAACTACCCATCAGGTACTATGCTTATTACCTGGGTGACAAAATAGTCTGTACACCAAACCACCATGACATGTAATTTACCTACATAACAAACCTGAGGCTGGGCGTGCTGGCTCCTACCTGTAATTCCAGCACTCTGGGAGGCTGAGGCAGAGGATCCGGGTCCAGGAGTTCAACACCAGCCTGGGTAACATGGCGAGACCCCGTCTCTACTAAAATACAAAAAAAGTAGGCAGGCATGATGGTGTATGCCTGTAGTCCCAGCTACTTCAGGGGCTGAGGTGGGAGGATTGCTTGAGCCTAGGAGTTCAAGGCTGCAGTAAGCCTTGATTGTGCCACTGCACTCCAGCCTGAGCAATGGGAGTGAGACCCTGTCTCCCTGCCCCCCCAAAAAAAGAAAAGAAAGAAAAAAGTATAACAACCTGCACATGTACCCCTGAACTTAAAAGTTTTTTTTAAAAAACGTGCTTCTCATTCTACCTTTCACTGACTGTTATAAACCAATGCTCTTCTCTCCCTTAGTGTAATGGATGCCCCCATGCACTTATTCATTCATTCAGCATTTCATTCTTTCATTCATTGATCCACATTTCATTCATTAATAAATTCATTCACTCATCCACATTTATGAAATAGCTGTACAGCATCCTGGGGGATTGGGATTAAACAAATGAGTAAGATACTCAAAAGAGAATCTAGGAAACGAAACAGAAGAAAAGCTTAGGAATCAGTAGCACTGTAGTGTCCTAGTCTGGCTTTTCCAGTCCGGGCATTATGCAAATTCCTTTCTGCTTCTTCCGCATGACCATTTTTCTCCACCAGGGGGAGTTGAGGTACAGAAAAACAGATAAAGGTGGAGGCAGCTTTACGACTCCTCAGCAACTCCCTTCCCTTCTAAGGGCTGAAATTACTGATTAAAACGAGGTTCTTCAGACGCTCTGTTAACTTCAGCTATGCAGCTTATCCTCCATATAGGAGCCAGAGGAATCTCTGTGGACTGGCATTTTTCAACCTAAACCCTCCAGTGGCTTCCCGGCTCCCACAGTGAAGTGGAGACGCTGTTAACCTGCTTTGCCCTCTTCCCTCCCTCACTTTATTTCCTACTCCTCATCCCATCCCTCAGGCCACTCCAGCCCCACAGACCCCGTCTCCACTCCCATTTCAGGCCTCTGCATTGGCTGTTCCCTCTACCTGGGTTCTCTTCCAAGATATTCTCCAAAGTCTCCTTCCTTTGAGTCTTTGTCAAATGTTGCCTTTTCCATGAGACCCACTGTGACTGTGCTTCCAAAACTTGCAGCCCTGGCCTCAACATGCATTAGCATGAGCTATCCGCTACGCCTATTATTATTATTATTATTATTATTATTATTATTAAGGCAGAGTTTTGCTCTTGTTGCCCAGGCTGGAGTGCAATGGTGCGATTTCGGCTCACTGCAACCTCCACCTCCCAGGTTCAAGTGATTATCCTGATTCAGCCTCCTAAGTAGCTGGGATTACAGGCATGCGCCACCACGCCTGGCTAATTTTGTATTTTTAGTAGGCACGGGGTTTCTCCATGTTGGTCACACTGGTCTGGATCTCCCGACCTCAGGTGATACGCCCACCTCAGCCTCCAAAAGTGCTGGGATTACAGGCCTGAGCCACCACGCCTGGCCCTGCTACCCCTTTTTAGGCAGCACTTAAGACCTTCTAACATGCTATATAACTTGTTTTTTCTCTCCTTTCTCTTTCTTTCTCTCCCTCCTTCCTTCCTTCCTTTCTTTCTTTCTTTCTTTCTTTCTTTCTTTCTTTCTTTCTTTCTTTCTTTCTTTCTTTCTTTCTCTCTCTTTCTTTCTTTTTCTTTCTGTCTCTTTTTCCCTCCCTCCCTCGCTCCCTTCCTTCCTTCCTGTCTCTCTCTCTCCCTGTCTCTTCTTGAGACAAGGTATAGTTCTGTCACCCAGGCTGGAGTGCAGTGGCACAATCACAGCTCACTGCAGTCTCTGCCTCCTGAGCTCAAGTGATCCTCCCATCTCAGCCTCCCAAGTAGCTGGGGCTATAGGCTCATGCCACCACACCTGGCTAATTTTTCCTGTTTTTAGTAGAGATGGGGTTTTGCCGTGTTGCCCAGGCTACGTATTTTCTATATTTATTGTCTGTCTCACCTCATACGGAGGTAAGTTCTATGAAGGCAAAGATTTTTGTTTATTTTACTGATTGATGTTTTCCCATTTCCTAGAGCAATGCCTGGAACATAGTGTCTATTAAGTATTTTTTGGATAAGTGAGGATTTCCAGGTCTTCCTGACCAAGCCCAATAGGCTTGGTTTTATGAGGATGTCCACCATTTAAACTTTGCTATTTTCTGATGGAAGTATCTGAGAGGAGTGTTGTGAGTAAATGCACGTAAGGAACTCGGAACAGTGCCCAGCACCTGGTAGACTTTTAACACACAGGGCACTTCATGGCAGGAGGCATGGGGTTAAAATGTGTGCTCTTAGCCAAACCGATCAGGGCTAAGTCCTGACTCCATCTTTCCTAGATGTGTGACCTTGGGAAATGACTTCATCTCCAGGTGCCCTCAGTTTTCACTTCATAAAACAGAGATGATGATGAGATAAAGTGCCTCAAAGGGCTGTGGGGAAGTGTCACTGAGGTCATCTATGTGAGGTGCTTAGAAGAGGAACAGGTTGCTCAAAACCTCTCGGATGGGCTGTGGGGAGGGCCGGTGGAGGGTCCAGCAAAGGAGAAATCTGTGAAGAAACTGAGGGCGATTCCAAAACTCTCAGCTCCAGGAGTATTCTGAGGAGAAGTGACTGAAGTGGATCATGGAGCTTCTGGAACAATTTGGGAAAACTCTGGCGAGCTGGCCTGGAAGAGGCACAGAGGGTGGGGGGAAGTTAGTGGGGAGACATTTAGAGGGAGAAATCCTGCAAAGCTGGGAGTTTAATGTGGCACTGAGTCGGGGACCCACAAAATCCCTTGGGGCTCTAGTGTGGGGCTCAGTGAATGGAGGTGGGCAGATCTGGGGTGAGGATGTCACTTGGGACTGGAGTTGGCCCTGTGCCTCAGAGCAGGGTCTTTAAAACACCGAACCCCTTGATCTCCTTTGTAAGAAGGGTTAAGGTTCCATGAGTGCCTGGAAGTGGAGGCTGTGAAAATTAGTGAGACAAGTACAGAAAACTCTTTGTTATTGAAAAGGAAGAGTCATTATTAAAGTAGGAAGATGAAAAAGAATTTATAAAATGCTCAAAGAATATATGCAAAGGTTGTACTTTCTATAATTAAGGAAAATATTTCTAGAGGTGATTGATCATATCTCTTTGTGTTATAATGCCCACTGCTATGACTATAATAGCCCAGTCAACACACTCTTTCAGAAACTAGATGATTTTTTAAAAATACGATCATTTCAGCATTTGCAGTTTTCTGCTGTTGAAATACATATTTTACTTTTAACAGCTTTAGTGAGATACAACGCACTTACCATATAATCTTTCCATTTAAAAATGTACAGTTTGATGGTATTTGGTGTATTTTAGTTGTGCAACCATCACTACCATCAATTTTAGAACATTTTTATCATCCCAAATGAACTGTACCCATTCGTAATCACTCCCCATTCTTCCCTACCCTCAGCCTCTGACCATCACTAATTTCCTTTCGGTCTCTATAGATTTACCTATGCTGGACATTTCATGGAAGTAGAATTATAGAATTTGTCGACTTTTTGTTTTGTTTTGTTTTGTTTGAGACAAGGTCTTACTTCGCCACCCCTACTGGAGTGCAGTGGTACAACCATAGTGCACTACAGCCTGGAACTCCAGGGCTCAAGTGATCCTCTCACTTCAGCCTCCGAAGTAGCTGGGACTGCAGGTGCACACCACCACGCTCAGCAATATGTCAACTTTTATGACTGACTTCTTTCACTTAGTATAATTTTTTTTTGTTTGTTTTTTAGATGGAGTCTCGCACCGTCACCTGGACTGGAGTGTAGTGGTGCGATCTTGGCTCACTGCAACCTCCCACTCCTGGGTTCAAGTGATTCTCCTGACTCAGCCTTCCGAGTAGCTGGGATTACAGGTTCTTGCCACCACATTCAGCTAATTTTTTTTGTATTTTTAGTAGAGACAGGGTTTCACTATGTTGGCCAGTCTGGTCTTAAATTCCTTACCTGGTGATCTACTTGTCTCGGCCTCCCAAAGTGCACCTGGCCCACTTAGCATAATTTTTATAAGGTTCATCCAAGTTGTAGCATGTATCAGTACTGCATTGCTTTTTATCAATGAATAATATTTCAGTGTGTGGATATACCACATTTTGTTTATGCAGTCATCAGTTGATGAGCATTTGAATTGTTTTCACTTTTTGAATATTATGAATAATGCTGCTATGCACATTGGTGTATACATTTCTGTGTGGATATATATTTTTACTTAGCCTGGGTACCTATCAAGGAGTAGAGTTGCTGGACCATATGATACCTCTATGTTTCACCTTCTCTTTTCTTTTTTTTTTTGTTTGTTTGAGACAGAGCCTTGCTTTGTCACTCAGGCTGCAGTGCAGTATGCAATCATAGCTCATTGCAACCTCAAACTCCCTCCCCAATTCCAGCACTTTGGGAGGCGGAGGTGAGCAGACTGCTCGAGCCCAGGACTTGGAGACCTACCCTGGGCAACACAGAGACCACATCTCAAAAAAAAAAAAAAATACGAGGCTGGGTGCCCTGGGGGGTGAGACAGATCACTTGAGGTTGGGACTTTGAGACCAGCCTGGCCAACATGGTGAAACCCTGTCTCTACTAAAAATACAAAATTAGCCAGGCGTGTTGGCACATGTCTGTAGTCCAATCTATTCGGGAGTCTGAGGCAGGAGAATCGCTTGAACATGGGAGGCAGAGGTCGCAGTGAGCTGAGATCATGCCACTGCACTCCAGCCTGGATGACAGAGGGAGACCCCATCTAAAAACAAAAACAAAAACAAAATATCTACAAACAATCAGTGGAGTATTCCTATTGGGTTGCTATTTATTTTATTTTATGTTTTCCATTGTTTTTGGGGAGCAGGTGATTTTTTTGCTGTGTGGATAAGTTCTTTAGCCATGATTTCTGATATTTTAGTGCACCTGTTCCCCGAGCAGCGTGCGTTGTACCCAGTGCACCCAAACTCATAGCTCACTGCAACTCCCAACTCCCAAGCAATCCCCTGCCTCAGCCTTCCAGAGTGCTGGGATCGTAGGCATAAGCCACCATGCCTGGCCCATGTTTTACCTTTTGAAGAACTGCCAGACTGTGTTCCAAAGCAGCGAAGCACATATTTTTGCAGTAAAGCAAGAAATTTTATAAATGCTATGCCCTTTCCGCAAGTTCCACTTTTTATCCAGACCTTCTCCTAAGAGCTGATTTCTGCAGCCTGGAACCTCCAGGTGGGCAGCCTGCCTACAGTGCCAAGGGCAGGTGTCAGAGAGGTTGATGGAAGAGAGTGGGAGGGACAGCAGAGGGAGGAGAAGAGAAAGAGCAAGGCAGAGAGAAAGAAGAAGTGGGTGACTAAGGCAGGAGTAATAAAACATTGAGCTACTGGGGGCTGTCCACTCCTAAGCCCCAAATTTTAAAATACATTTGTAGTGTAAGTTTTCCGAGCAAGTCTCTCAAGTGCTTAAAAGGTGGGGGTTGGGGGATTTGACCTCCATGTAGAATGCTGAACGCTGTCATCAGCTGTGGCTGGTTCACAGGATTACTCATGTCCTGCGGTGAAGGGCAGATAGGAAAATGACTCACTTCACATACAGCAGCGCCCCTCCACCCTGACGCACATAAGCATCACCTGGGAGCTTTTAAATACTACCGATGCCAGGGCCTCATGCCAGAGATTCTGACAGACTTGGAATGGGGTGGAGCCTGAAGGCTGACCTATTCTAAAGGCTCTTCAGGGATTTTTAATATGCAGCTAGGATTGAAAATCACTTATGTAGACATACAGTTTTTATGTTTTAACAAACACATTTAAGGCAAACAAACTACTGGGATGATCTTTGGATGCATCACAGAACTTTTTCAGAAGCATTTGGTAGTCCCAATGATTTCTACTTCTAAAGAGTGCTAGTGAATGAGGGATTCTGATTGAGGACTTACTTTGCTGCCTTAGGGTTCTCTCCTAACCAAAAGGCTTTCTGTTTTGGAATCATGGAGCACATCTTTCGTGGGCTGCGAAAAGCTCTAGGTGGAAGGGAAGAGCATCAGGTGGTGAAGCTGAGCCAGGAGAGTCTAAAATCCATGTGGCCTCTCAGGCACCCTGGAGTCTAGAGGGAGTTCCCTGATCTCACATTGGAGAGTAATTCTAGGGGTAAGTACTTTTTTTTTTTTGGTAACTTTTTTTATTGCAAAGATAGTTTTTGATTATTATAGAGCAGAACTGGTTGATGGGCTTGAAATTTTATATTTTTCTCTAATTGAAATATCTACAAACAGAGGCTGGGCGTGGTGGCTCATGGCTGTAATCCCAGCACTTCGGAGGCTGAGGTGGGTGGATCCCTTGGGCCTAGAAGTTTGAGACCAACCTGGGCAACATAGTGAGACCACATCTCTATTTTAAAAAGTTTTTAACTGGGTGCGGTGGCAGGTGCCTGTAATCCCAGCTACTTGGGAAACTGAGGCTGCAGAATCCCTTGAACCCAGGAGGCGGAGGCTGCAGTTAGCTGAGATAGCACCATTGCACTTCAGCCTGGGCAACAAGATTGAAACTCCAACTTGAAAAAAAAAAAAAAAAAAAAAAAAGGCCATGTGTGGTGGCTCATGCCTGCAATCACAGCACTTTTGGGAGGCCAAGGTGGGTGGATCACCTGAGGTCAGGAGTTCAAGACCAGCCTGACCAACATGGAGAAACCCCATCTCTACTAATACAAAATTAGCCAGACGTGGTGGCACATGCCTGTAATCCCAGCTACTTGGGAGGCTGAGGCAGGAGAATCACTGGAACCTGGGAGGCGGAGGTTGTGGTGAGCTAAGATCGTGCCACTGCACTCCAGTCTGGGTGACAAGAGCGAAACTCCATCTAAAAAAAAAAAAGAAAGACAGACAGAAAGAAAGAAAGAAAGAAAAAGAAAAAGAAAAGAAAGAAAATATTTACAATCAGTGGAGCATTCCTCTTGGGTTGCTTAATTTTGTTTTAAATTTTCAATAGTTTTTGGGGAACAGGTGATTTTTTTGTTACATGTATCAGTTCTTTAGTGGTGATCTCTGAGAGTTTGCTGCACCTTTCACCTGAGCAGTGTGTACTGTTCCCAATGTGTTGTTTTTTTTCCTCACCTCCCTCACCCCTTTCCCCGCTGAATCCCCAAAGCCCATTATCTCATTCTAATGCCTTTTTATACTCATAGCTTAGCTCCTACTTCTAAGTGAGGGGGTGGGTACCATACATTCATGAAGACATGTTTATCGAGTTCCTTCTGAGTGCCTGTTAATCATCTGGAGCAGTACCATGGAGTTAGAAGACAAGTCCTCCGACTCCGTGCCTTCCAGTCTCCACACACCTCAGTGACCTTCACACCACCACCCTAGTCCAAGTCACTGTCTTCTCCAGCCTAAATGTCTGCAGTTGCATCCTACTAACTGGTCTCCTCGCTTCTGCTCTTAGTCCCCTATAGCCTATTCTCATAGCTAGAGGGATTTAAAAAAAAATCAGATGCCCTTATTCCCTTGCTCAAAGCTTTCAAATGGCTTCTCATCACATTTAGAATATAATTCAGCTCCTCGCATGTTACAAGACTGCACCCCTACCCACCTCTTCATTCTCATCTCCTCTACTTTCATCTTCCCAACCCTGTTGGCCTTGCTCATTTCCTTCTGAGAGCCTTTGCACTTCCTGTTCTCTCTGCTTGTTTTCCCCCTAGATATCAGTTGGTGCTTACAAGTTTCTCTAAACCAAGCACCCTGTAGTAGAATCCATGTGTCTCTCACAGCAGCCACTAAGATCATTTGCAATTAGGAGGTATTCAATAAGACACTTGATGATGTGAATGGATATAAATATAAAGAAAAGAACATATAAAGAAAATGACATGCTGGAAAAATCCCTGCCCAAAATTCTCTGGAACAGGTAACTCAAAAGAGCCAAATCAGCGTATCAAGTCTGATGTGGTTCTCTTGCTGCTCAGAGAGCTGTAAAGATTTTACGCTTGTGCAAGCAGATCCTCTGGAAGAAGTAATTTTCCCTTTGGGAGAGTAGCAGTACACAGGCTCAGCAGTAAATTCATAGTATTTTACAAGATGAAAAGTGAAAATCATATTAAAAGTAGTAATCATACAGTAGCGGCACCAATCTCTTGTACATTAATGGTATGGTGCCATAATTTGACCATAATTTCTCTTTCTGTGTCTCTGGCTCTCTCGACTATGAAAATGCTTAGTGGCAGGTCTACACAACACGAAGTAAAACAGTGGTAGCAGAGAAAGATACATTTTGATATAGCACAGTCTCTGCTTCCTATATTTCTTTCACCATTTAAGTAATAGTAGGCTTTGCATTTGTATAAATCATGCAGACAATAGTGTGGGACTCTGAAGACGTGGTCCATGATGGCTCGAGTCTGTGGATCACAAACCTCAGATGAAGGTGGAGAGTGTCAGGGGAGGCAGGCACAGTTTCAATCTATTTTCTTCCATCGTTGCTTGTAATAGGTTTTCCGACATGCTTTTACCTTATGAGCATTCATTCTGCTTATTCTTTTGGAGTTGTTCTTCATTACTCAAAAATCATCTCTGATTGTCTTCCACATGTTTTTCCTTTTTAGAAAAAACCCTACCAGGTGCTTGGGAGGCTGAGGCGGGAGGGTTGCTTGAGTTCGAGACCAGCCTGGGCAACATAGCGAGATCCCCATCTGAAAAAAAGAAAACAAACAAACGAAAAAACCACACACAAGTTTAAAAATGGGGAAAAAAAACCCTCACACACAAACCTAAATGCAATATATGTTGATTTTAGATGATTTGGAAATATATAGAACAAAGAAAAAACAGTTACCCATAATTCCACCACCTAGAAAAAAGTCAATAATTCCTATATTTCTGTCAGAATACATTAACATTTTAACTTTTTATGATTATAAAAGCAATACATCTTGATTGGAAATTTTGGAAAATGAAGAAACTGTAAAGAAGAAGGAGGAACAGCTCATCATGTAGAATAACTTTTTGATTATCTGTATTTCACTAAAAGAAACATGGAAATCAAACAAGAGCATCAGGCTGACTGGTTGAAAGATCCCAAGTAAAAAAATAAAACAAAAACATTCCTGTAGGTCTGAACTGAGTGACCTTTGAGCCTCTCAGCATTGGCTGTATTTTCCTTTTCTGGAAATGCCAGACTGGGAGCACTTCCAGAAATACTCCTGTGCTGGGAGAATGGCCTGGGCTGGGAGGATCGCCATGGAGAGGCTGGGCTGGAAGTATAGCTATTGGGCTGAAGATGGGTTAGGCTGGGAGGATGGACATGGAGAGGCTGGGATGGGAGGATGGCCATGGGCTGGAGAGGATGGGCTGGGAAGATGGCCTGGGCTGGAGAGGCTGGGCCGGGAGGCTGGGCTGGGAGGCTGGTCACGGGCTGGAGAGGTTAGGCTGGGAGGATGGCCTGGGCTGGGAGGATGGCCATGGAGAGGCTGGGCTGGGAGGCTGGCCACAGGCTGGAAAGGCTGGGCCGGGAGGATGGCCTGGGCTGGGAGGATGGCCATGGAGAGGCTCAGAACTCACCACAAGAGGTAGGAGAGAGGGTGAAGGCTGGGAGCTGAGTGTGTGTCAGTGTGTGCGGAGGGGCTGGGAAGGAGGGTGGGCATGCTTGCATAAGAATTCAGGGTGGAGAAGGCCAAGGAGAGAAAAAAGGCGTGAGCAGGCAGGTGGAGGCTACAAAAGTGGCCCTGTGCAGGGTGCTGGCTACTGCTGAGAGCCTGTCCTCTAGGGGTGCCTTGCAGGAACTGAGAGCCTAGGTCTGTCTTGAGGACCGCTGGGTGCAGAATACACTTCTCTGTGGCCTGGCAGGACTATCTGGGTCATAAGTCATAGAGTGTTTGCACCAACTAGGACCCTCTCTACTCAAGTAGACCAAGATGAAGGGAAAGAGACTCCAGTAGGATGGGAGGTGGAGGTGGGATTTGGCTGGGAGGGTCCTTGCTGCTGCATTGAGTGACAGGTGGCTCCTGCTCTTCAGTCACTTTAGGAGAACATGGTCCTGTACAAAGACCACTCTACAGGGAGCTCATTGGACATCAGGGTTCCATCCCAGCTCTAATACTGGCCACCCTTAAGCTTATTATTCTGGTTTTTTTTTTTTTTGAGACGGAGTTTCGCTCTTGTTGTCTAGGCTGGAGTACAATGGCACAATCTGGGCTCACTGCAACCTCCGCCTCCTGGGTTCAAGTGATTCTCCTGTCTCAGCCTCCCAAGTAGCTGGGACTACAGACATGTGACACCACGTCTGGCTAATTTTGTATTTTTGGTAGAGATGGGGTTTCTCCATGTTGGTCAGGCTGGTCTCGAACTCCCGACCTCAGGTGATCTGCCTGCCTCAGCCTCCCAAAGTGCTGGGATTACAGGTGTGAGTCACCCGCCGGGCTACTTTTTTTTTTTTTTTTTTTTTTTAATCAACACCCATCCTGCCTATAGTGGGGAGAATTCTCATGAGAGTAAAATGAGATGGTAAATAGTATTCTGTGGCTGGATTCCAAGTACCCATCAGGTCTCTGTTAGGATAGCACTCCCTCCAGGAGGCCTCCTCAGACCCCAAGTCTGGGTTAGGGGCCGACACTATGAGCTTCCACAGTAATTGATCCCTGGCAGATTGATTGTCGGTCAGTTTACCTCTCTGGCTAAGCTAATGAGCAGGACTGGTTGGTTGGTCCCTGTATCCTATCCCAGCGCCTAGCACGGTTCCCGGCACCACCAGCGGTTCAATAAACCTTGGTTGGCTGAGGAAGTGTCGCTGTTGAGTCACTGCAGAATATAATGCAATAGTTACTGATTTGCTTTTTATATAACAAAATCAAAAATTGAGAGGTAAAGAACAGAAGTAAAATCCCTAAGACTCCAGCTGCTTGAGGTATGTTCCCACCCTGGACTTGCCAACTTTCACTGTAAAATTGCAACATAGTAAGTATTTGTCAGCTACAGACTTCGTGCCCATGGAATTTAATCTGCTACTTCCTCCCAGGCCAACAGCTTGAGGCCAGAGGCAACAAAAAGAGGATTGAGTGAAGCAGGAAGCCTGCAAAGCCCTGGATTCCAATCCAGCCCTAGCTGTGAGCCGCTGGGTCACTGCTCTGCAGTTCTGCTTGCCTGTCTGCAAAGTGAGTCGATGTGGCTGCCTTGAACACACTTTGATTTTTATTTACCTGAAACACAAAAACTTGTGAAGCCAGCAATACAGGCTTAGGCAGCCACCCTAAGAGCTGGCTAAGATTAGGCAGCAAACAATCTTTTGGCTACAATGTCTAGCAGGTACGAATACATTAAACCAAAAATATAAAATGGCATAATTTGTGCTGGATGCATGGCTAAGTCTGCATGGGTCAGTGTGTGGGCACAGGACTAAATCAAGGCAAAGAGCCACCCCAACAGCTCACGGAGCTGGTTAAGCACCTGTGTCATCATTATGGTGAAACAGATTCAGAAAAATTGTATATGTATGGTGGGGGAAGGCTGGTAGGGGAAAACCATTTATTGAATCACAGGTAAATTTTTGTTTCCTGGCTGGGCGCGGTGGCTCACGTCTGTAATCCTAGAACTTTGGAAGGCTGAGGGTGGATCACTTGAGTCCAGGAGTTCAAGACCAGCCTGGCCAACATGGGGAAACCCTATCTCTACTAAAAATATAAAAATTAGCTGGGTGTGGTGGCGCATGCTTATACTCCCAGCTACTCGGAAGGCTGAGGCACGAGAATTGCTTGAAGCTGGGAGGCAGAGGTTGCAGTGAGCTGAGATTGTTCCACTGCACTCTAGCCTGTGTGATAGAGCAAGACTCGGTCTCAAAAAAAACAAAAAACGTTTTTTGTTTGCTAGTTTTGTAAAATTTCATAGCGTATGATGTATTTTCCATCGCAATATATTTGTAGCGCAACTGACTATTGCCACCATCTCCTACTCTCAGTGGTTCCTAGCTCAAGCATGTTCTCTCTTAAAATAGTAAAATTATACCTAAGCACATTATATTATGTTGTTGCTAAGCCCTTGGCCTTATTTTATTTTTTTTGAGACGGAGTCTAACTCCGTCGCCCACGCTGGAGGGCAGTGGCACAGCCTTGGCTCACTGCAACCTCTGCCTCCTGGATTCAAGCAGTTCTCCTGCCTCAGTCTCACAAGTAGCTAGGACCACAGGCACATGCCACCATGCCCAGCTAATTTTTGTATTTTTGGTAGAGATGGGGTTTCACCATGTTGGCCAGACAGGTCTTGAACTCCTGACCTCAAGTGATTCGCCTGCCTCGGCCTCCAAAAATGCTGGGATTACAGGCGTGAGCTCCTGAGCTCAGCCAATTTTAAATGAACCTAATGAACTACCTAATATGTTTAACTATCACACAGATATAGTATTTAATATATACCTAGTGTATATTAAAAACATATAATAGTAAATATTTCCAATTTTATGTTATAGCATTAATGATCCTTCCTCTAAAATTAGTGTGCTTATTGAATTGTATAAGAAATATTTTCAGAAAAAATCAATTATTTAATATTTAAAGGGGTGAGAAAATTGTTTTTTTTCTTTAATAAGATAGCTTTTGGGCCGCGCATGGTGGGTCATGCCTGTAATCCCAGCACTTTGGAAGGTGGAGGTGGGTGGATCACCTGAGGTCAGGAGTTCGAGATCAATACGGTGAAACCCCGTCTCTACTAAAAGTACAAAATTAGCTGGGTGTGGTGGTGGGTGCCTGTAATCCCAGCTACTTGGAGGCTGAGGCTGGAGAATCGCTTGAAGCTGGGAGGTGGAGGTTGGAGGGAGCTGAGATCATGCCACTGCACTCCAGCCTGGGCAACAAGAGTGAAACTCCATCTCAAAAAAAAAACAAAAAACAAAAAACAAAAACAGATTTTTCATGAACACTTTTTGCTCATAGTTAGTCGTTGTAAGATGAACTTGTTGGCTATTCTTGCTAGAGTTGTTATTCCACACCTCCTCTGTGTATTTATTTAGTAGCTAAAAGTATCATCCTCATTCGAGTGGAGTATGTTTCAGATGAAGGCAGATCTGGTGGTTATCCAATAATCAGAAGGATGGTTGGCTTTTCCTTCTGCACATTCCTTAAAAATCAGTGCATATTTTGAGATGAGAATGAGCCATCATGCATAGAAACTCTCTATTATTACTCTACAAATTTTTGAAGAATAGATGTTCCAAATCAAGAAAGAAACGTGTTGTAAGCTAATAATTTCATTAATGCATAAAAGAAAAAAAAAAGCCTATTCCATTAGAACAATGTTTAACATTATACAGAAATAAGCTTTGTCCTTTGTTTGCTGAGAACAATAGCACAATCCTCTGTGTGGAGATGATTTATCTCTTGCTAAACCGCCCTAACTGTTTATGACAGCAAAAAGACAGGTATCATTAACCTTAGGTGTTGACAATTTAGAATTCATGGGAATGAGTTAGAAAAACGATAGACGGGTCCCACCCCTGAGTTTGTGGAGAGCAGCTGAATCCCTGTGAACCATCACCACTCATGCCTCACATGACCAGAAAAGAGTTCCCCTTGAATTTTCAGAGAGGGGATTTGGCTTTATGTCCCCTACATCTGAAGTTGAAGTGAAAATTGTTTTGAGGAAAAATGGATCTCTATTCCAATTGAAGTATTTTCCAAGGCCCTAGAATCAAGTTTATTTGCAAATCCATAATTTACTGAACCGTTTTACCTTCCTTGTAAGTGACTCATGTATAAATTAGTGATGGATTCTTGATTAATTTATTTTTGCTGCTGTTCTTAGATTTTAAAAGCTTGCATTCCTCAAGATCACCCTCTTCATAAATACCTTCAATAAATTTCAGCCCAGGATGATGGCTCAAACCCTTTTATCCTTTGCAGAATGATATAATCGGGCATTCTAAAGCAAATAAGAATTCAGTGATCCCAAGAATGTATCGGATTAAAACCTACCAATAAAAAATGAAGTGTTACCAGAGAAAATACTCTGCAGCTGTTCTCTGCTTTAGGTACACATAATAACAACATGAGTTTGGGGTATGGTGTGGTTTCAGTGTGGCATGCATTAATTCACATTCTAAAATCTTTTACATATGCTTATCTTCTTATGAGTACAGTGCAGTACTACATTAGATCTACTTAAAATCCATTGAGAGTATTGATTTTTTTCTTGAGAAAAATCAACACAGTGAGATGGTCTCTCTCCTCATATAAAGCCCATTAGAGAAAACCAGAATTGTGTTGACGTAAAGGAGAATGTTTCCTAATGTACATGACATATCACTGTGGTTCACAAGACTCGACTCTCTTTCAAATCTAATTAACTGATTCTGTCAAGCTTATATTCTAGCCCCTGTTTGCATGGTTATCACACCTCTGTCAACCCAAACTCCCCTATTTAGGAACTAGAAGTGACTAAGAAAGTGACTCATGAAAATATAACCATCTTAAAGGTATTTTACCAACATGATAATATTAAATCAAATAACTACATGAACTGTTGGAATTTCATTTGGGCAATTTTTTGAAAGATAATTTTTAATTGCTATGAGACTGGAGTTTAAGAGTGGATGATTTAACTGAAATGTTTTAGTAAGACTGGGTGGATAAATCAAACACCCTGAATTCCCTTAATAGCAGTTATCATTCTGACATCTTCTTATTTTAAAGAAATTGCTGAAAATTTGACAAAACTAATGTGGATGGCTGTAATTGAACTTGACAATATCTATATGGGGGTAGAGGTGAAATCACTATATTTAGAAACGAATGCTCCCATCCCACCCCAACTACATATTCAGGTTAAATGTGTGCACATCCTGGTAGCTGGAACATCTGTTTCTAGCTTGTTGTTCCTCTTGGCTGCTTTTCAATTGGATTTCCTCGAGCAGGTCCCAGGCTTGTCACTGCAGCCAGGGTCTGTTAACCATCACCACTGGTTCTACATTAAGTAGGAGGTTCAGGGCTAAGCTAATAACTCGCCTGCCTTTCTGACTGATCACAGTGATGTTCGCCGTGGCCACTTATCATGCGGGCTCCTTTGGGAGGGTGCTCTTCTTTGTCTGTACCTCTGGGTGGAATTGGTTTTGTTTCCCCTGGTTCCTGGAGTTACGTGTGAAAGACAAGGCTCATTGTCACTTCCATGGAGCGGCTGTGCGATGCTTTGCCCATGCATCCGCTGCACTCAAACATGAAACTCGCTCTGCCCTTTCTGCAGGACCTCTAAATATGATATGTGGTGATTCTCTTCTTCTTCCACTCTGAAAAACAAAAAAGAAACTATCACTGTATGTAGTTTCCAGGAAACTAGGTTAGAATGAAACAGAGTCCTTTAGTGTTCTGAATCATGGTTATGATTTGGCATAAAATCACAAGTGGGAAATGTTTGATGCTTATGGCATAGCAGTGTGTGGTCCACATCTGAGGGGTGAGGTGGGGGTAGGGTTGGAAGGAAAGAGGCAATTGCAAAGATGCTTAGACAATTTTCTAAAGGCCTTTAGACAGTTCAGTGGCTTCCACTTTATAAATGTTCCAGGCTGACTGCAGAAAAGGGGACGTCCAAATTCAAGGGCAGACAAAAAGCATTTAGAAAGTTTGCTAATTGACAAAGGGGACATAGTGAATTTGCTTCCTATTTCTACTTTCTAGGTGGCTTCTGAAACAGCAAAGAAAGTTGGGTTTCATTTGGGACCTGATATCCTGGGGTTGACACCATCCTGTTGTGACTCCCACACCTAATAAGCTTTGATAGAAATTGGTGGCTCCATCTGTCAAACGCTGCCATGACTTTTTTTTTTTTGGAGACAGAGTCTCACTCTGTTGCCCAGGCTGGAGTGCAGTGGTGCCGCAACCTCCAGGTTTAAGCAATTCTCCTGTCTCAGCCTCCCGAGTAGCTGGGGCTACAGGTGTGTGTCACCACACCCAGCTAATTTTTGTATTTTTAGTAAAGACGGAGTTTCACAATGTTGGCCAGAAAGGTCTCGATCTCTTGACCTTGTGATCCGCCCGCCTCAGCCTCCCAAAGTGCTGGGATTAAAGGCATGAGCCACCGGCACCCAGCCAAACCGTACCCTGACTTTAAACCTGAAAAGTGTTGCTTTCCCTAGGTTAAGGATTTGTAGGAAATCTCTGGCCAAACCCTGCCCTGGTCCCTTGTATGGATCTATTGCAAGGTGAAAAATAGATATTGGATGAGTAATCAAGCAACAGCTCTGGTGTGATGAGTTCCGGCACTGAAGCATGGGAATAAGATCAGGACACAGTGATACTCTGATACAGGTGGGTATTCCTCTTTTTGGCAGTGGGGGTAGTGGGGAGGGAGATGAACGTCATCCAGGTTTCTGACTACTGAAGTCATCAGTAAAGCCAGCACTGCCCTTACTAAATGTGATAAGAACAGATTTTTTGTTTTGATTTTATCTATCTCCTTTGCTTACCAGTTTTATAAGCACTTCTGGAAAAGCATCCAACTTTTTGCAATTGTAGTTGTTAAAATCTGCTCATTCGCTTGAATTTTTAAAGCACAGAATTTCATTGTTAGAGTGGTTTGAGCTTTAGAGAGAAAATAAATTGATGACAGAGAATCAGTGAAAAATTCTAGCATTTTGGGGGTGAGACTGTGATTTCCCTTTTGATCTTGCAGGCAAGGAAAAAAAAAAAGCAGCAACTGCTGATATTGGTGATTATGCAGAAGATGTTGGGCAATATTTACTGAGCACTTACTAGGAAGCCTGCCTGGTTCCATATGCTTCACTTGCATTAACTTCCCTCAGTTCTCCCAAGAATCCCACGAGATCTCTGTTGTCTCTATATTAACGAAGCTAAAACATTCTAGTTGAATGTTCTAAATGTTTGTCAGCACAGCAAGCTTCTACTTCTCCTGTTTAAAGAAAATTTGAAAAATACCTGGATCCTTCCTTCCCATCAGCCCCCACTTCATCCATCCTCTTATGAACTGAGGGAATCTTTTATCATAGGTAAGTATAGGGTAAACCTGAG
This sequence comes from Macaca mulatta, assembly GCF_049350105.2. Lineage (NCBI taxonomy): Eukaryota > Metazoa > Chordata > Mammalia > Primates > Cercopithecidae > Macaca > Macaca mulatta. The sequence goes on along the minus strand of NC_133406.1, from coordinate 58,115,089 downwards.
GAAAACCTTGAAGAAAGATTATGTAAGTTGAAAATCACCTAAAACTGCAGTTTTAGTCCTCCTCTTTGCAGAAGAAATGAAAATATCTGCAGGAGGGAGAACGGCAGCAGAGAGAGACTATAGGAAAGGAAAAACAAATGGCCGATAAATGTGGTCTTGAAATGAACAAGTGCACAACAATCAAGATGATCCTTTTTATGATGCCTGGTGATGTCACCCTAACTATCATTCTCCTTATTACAGTGACTTTCCACTTTCTTTTGGGACAATGCAATTTTATATAATACCAATGAAAGAGCTACCCTAAGAACAATAATATGTAAACATCATGTCTAAATTCAGACTATTGCCATATACTGCAAGGAAAGCAGAAGGGCGAAGAAAATGCATACTGTAAGCTAGCAGTATTAATTCAAACTCTTCATCTTTAAAAATTTTTTTTGTTTTAAATTATCTTATAAACTACATATATGGGGACAGGTGCAGTGGCTCATGCCTGTAATCCCAGCACTTTGGGAGGCTGAGATGGTTGGATCACTTGAGCCCAGAAGTTCAAGACTAGCCTGAGCAACATGGTGAAAACCCATCTCTACAAAAAATACAAAAAGTTAACTGGGCATGGTGGTGTACGACTGACTGTAGCCTCAGCTGCCCAGGAGGCTGAGGTGGGATATCAGAGCCCAGTCGGTTGAGGCTGCAGTGAGCCGTGATTGTGCCACTGTACTCCAGGCTGGGTAACAGAGTGACAGTCTGTCTCAAAAAAACAAAAACAAAAACCAACTACATATATGATCTCATTGATAATAATAGCAACTACTCATACTTCCTTTTTATTGTCATCGTATTTTAGAACACTTACTTTTACGTAGTTCTCCTCAAGCACCAGATTCAATGTCCTGCCTTACTTTTTCTTTCTCTTTAGTGTTATATATATATATATATTTTTTGAGACCAGGTCTTGCTCTGTCACCCAGGCAGGAGTGCAGTGGTATGATCACAACTTCCTGCAACTTACATCTCCTGGGCTCAAGTGATCCTCCTACCTAAGCCTCCCAAGTATCTGGGACTACAGGCCCATTCCACCACACCTGGTTAATGTTTGTATATTTTATAGAGATGGAGTTTCCCCATGTTGCCAAACCTGGCCTGAACTCCTGGGCTCAAGTAATCAAGTAATCCACCCTCCTCAGCCTCCCAAAGTGTTGGGATTACAGGCGTGAGCCACCTCGCTCGGCCCTAGTGTTATATCTTTTTGAATTTGAATTAATATGGTTAGCTTAGAATATACATTTGCTATGGTCTTAAGTATGATTCAAAGACAAGATTAAAAAATTTTTTTAGGTCAGCGTGGTGGCTCATGCTTGTAATTACGACACTTTGGGAGGCTGAGGTGGGTGGATCACCTGAGGTCAGGAGTTTGAGACCAGCCTGGCCAACATGGTGAAACCCCCATCTCTACTAAAAATACAAAAAATTAACTGGGCATGGTGGTGGGTGCCTGTAATCCCAGCTACTCGGGAGGCTGAGACAGGAGAAATGCTTGAACCCAGGAGGCAGAGGTTGCAGTGAGCCGAGACCATGCCACTGCACTCCAGCCTGGGCAACAAGAGTGAAACTTCGTCTCAAAAAAAATTTTTTTAATTGGCACATAATAATCATGCATATTTATGGAGTACATAGGGAGGTGATTATACATGATGTATAGTGATCAAATCAAGATAATTAGCATATCCAGCATCTCAAACATTCATCATCTGTTTGTATTGGGAAAACTTAATATCCTCCTTCCAGATATTTGAATTTCTATATATTAATATTAACTATAGTCATTCTACAGTGCTAGAGAACACTAGAACTTATTCCTCCTATCTAGTGTAATTTTGTATCCTTTAACAAATCTCTTCCTGTCCTGCCCTTCTCCCACCCCTTCCCAGCCTCTAGTAGCCTCTTTTCTACTTTTTACTTCTATGAGATCAACTTTTTGTTTGTTCATTTGTTTAAGCTTCCATGTATGAGTGAGAACATGTGGTGCTTACCTTTCTGTTCCTGGCTTATTTCACTTTCAAAGACAAGATTTTTAATGGCTACATAATATTCTATCTAGCAGATGGTCCAGAGTTACTCCATAGCTAGATCTTGAGAATATCTCCAATGTCTTACTGGCAAATATGTTTGTATATACAAATGTTTTAAAAGTTAGAATAACTATGTTATTAAAGTCCCAGAGTTGCTAAGTTTAAATGGTGTGCATAGTTGGAAAAATCTAACATTCTTTAATTTTCAATAAGAAATAAGAAAGAAGAAAGAAAGCTTTCTTGCCTGGTTTTAATTTAGCAGAGGAGTTAAAAACTTCTACTAGAATTAAGGTGCTTATGTGACCCATGTTTTATTAATATATGGAGTGATTCCTAGCTTAGAAACACTGAGGTGATAACTATGAAGAAAACTTGAAGTGAAAAAAGTACCATTTTATATCCTCTGTTCAATGCAACATACTTTCCAGAATAAAAATATTCTGACTTATTTTTATGTATCTATAAATTTGGCTTGTGAATGTGTATATCCTAGGGAAGATGGAAAAACAAAGAGGATGTATTAATAGGTCTGTAATGATATAAAATTTATTCTGGGGGTGAGGCAAAACTTAATGGTTCATAAATAGCAAATTCATTATATTTTTAATACTCAGGTTATATTAACACCATATAACATCTTTATGGTACCATTAGAACCATTTAAATCCTTGACTCAACCTGAAAAACAAACATTTCCAAATCTTGGCCATGAAATGATTAGTCAAATAAAATGTTTTAATAAATATTATTGGATTAGAACATGGTTGGTTGGGTCATAAACTGTCTTATAAATGTTTTATGTCATCAGTTACACTGCATTTTTAAATGTTAACAAATTAATTTATTTTAAAGGCTGCATCAAGGTGAAAACACCTTGTTTCCACTGGAGCATTAGGCAGCAGGACAATACATCATGGAGCCATTTTTCATTCAGTCATAGCACTGGCAGAAGAGATGTTAAGACGTAAAATGTGGTATGGTTTGTTAAATATTCATTTATAATTTGCATTCATTATTAAATTATGTGTTGGGCTAATCTTTAATCTTAAAAATACAGTGTCATGAAGCTCTCAGAATACATGATAAATATTTTATAATTTAGTGTTACTTTAAGTGTTGACTAGAATGTACACAAATGTTTGTCAGTAATGCTCCTTAATTATTCCAAGGAGATTTGATCTGCATTGGTACTGAGTTCAATAATTCATTCAAGGCTTCAGGTCGCTAAGAGAAATATCAGTTTGGGGACATCATCTCTTCTGTGACTAATGATGATTTAGCTACTTGCTTCTCATGGCAACACTGTCATTCATTGCCTAAAACCATTTTAACACAGAGTGGTGACTTTGAGGATCTTATTTTTTAGTGGTCTCCAATGATTATCACAGTAGACTTCATTTTTGGTTTAGAAGCTCGAAAGTAGAAATTCTCAAAGATTCAGTTCTTTGAATAGATTATTCTAGAATACAGTAAATTCTGGGCTTGGGAATTTCCTATGCTCGAATAGTCAAGTATTTGATTAAGCTCCAGAGCTGTGATATTCAATTTGCATTTGGTAAGCTGAAAAAAGTACAGCCATCATGAGAAAGCTGGATGTGGCGGAGTGGTGATTTGTATTATAGTAGCCTGGTAGCTGCCCAATGAACCATGTAAAAACAGTTCATTAAAATGTTTATGTGCTTGGCTGGTTAATGCAAAGAAAGCTTTATTGCAGTCTTATAAAACCTTGGTAACTTCAGGTTGGAGTCAGATCAATGCTTTGTAATAACTCATGTGTATGCTTCATCTCTCCTGGAGTGGAGAACAGAACCAAGAAACTTCCTTTTCTTCCTTGTTTCTATCACCACATATTTTCAGATTTTAAAAATGAATCCAGACTTTCTTCCTTTTGGCTCTTATTAAACCAATTAAAATAGTCCAAGTTCATTTATAGGCAATTTGTAACACTTCATAAAACCATGAAGTATTGTTTATAATAAAATCTAATCAACAAATATGTGATTACTGCATTTCACAGTAATCACATAAAAGTTAAACTTTTAAGGAATCTCAATTTTACTGAACATCAAAAACTAACCAGTATTAAACCAGAAAGCAGACATGCTAATATTTTTCAACTAGTATCTCTCATTTTCTTAGATAGTTTTGGGGGTGCACAGACCGATTTTAAGCCCATGAGGATATGAGTAGGAGATTATAACTATGTGAGACTTTTAGACATTGACATTTTAATAAATAGTTAACAGTTGAGTCTACGAATAGAAATGATATTTTTAAAAAGTTCCCTTAAACAAAATACCCATTTTTAATAAAAAATTGATCTATATAGGTATTTACCTCCACAAGATATACACAATTAGATTTTTAGATGGGAAGTAGTATTTCCGATTCATATATACAAAGTCTTCCAGTAAATAATGACTTATTCATTAGTTTAGTATGTCGAACACTGCCTCAGGAACAAGCACAAGAAGAAAACATGCTTTCAGGAACAAAGCCAAAAGGTGCTAAAATCATACAATAGTACAATATTAAGAAAGATATGGCAATATGTTTTCTCGCTTTCCCTTGCTATGTACACTACTATTTATTTTAACACGTGAACACATGGAGGAAGAGACCATATACTACAACATTGTTACCGTCAAAATGCATCAATTAAAATAGATGCTCCTTGCACACAGCAGACTGCCTAAAAATATTCTTAATGTTCTATGTATCAGCCAAGCCATGGCATTTGAAAATTGTCTTAATGGGCTTGTGAACATCAAAATCCCACCTTCCCCACCTCTTGTAAGGTCGAAGAGTGGATGGCTGCTCCTAACTGGCATTTGGAGAATTTTTTTCCCCCTAATTCCTCAGATTGCCCAATCTAAAAGGGAAGTTCATTTTTGGAATTTAGTACTACATCATGTAAAGATGAATTTGTCTCTAACACTCTGTCTATGGAATATTGTATTATAAAAAGTAGTTGTAATAAATTGAAAACAGCACCTAGCATAATGCCTTAGATATGACAGACACTAATTAAATATTTGAGGGGCTGAATGAATGTGGAGGGAGTGGTATTTTAACATTTGTTTTGAGATCCAGTGGCTGGGTCCTCTTATCTCAGGGTTTGAGGCTGCAGGGAAGGAAAGGAAAGGAAGAATCCATGAAGTAAAATAAAAGAAGCCAAATATTTACCTGCTTTGGAGTGCTAACCTTCATAGTCCTCAGATGTATGCAGAACACCATTTAAACTATTTGTTAGCACAGCTGGACATTAGTCCTTCTTCTCTACGTGGATTGTTAAAGAAGATTTGGGGTTGTTGAGTTGGGTCTGAAGCCGCACCAGTTCAAGACCGCTTAATTGAGAATCTCTTCTTATCATTTTAGATTGCACACCCCATCAACTTTTATACAGGGTTAGGAGGATGGAAGCCATGGTGTGGCCTCTGGTTTGTGATTATGGGTGGAGTACTGGTGTGCACTGACCCACATCTCACACCAGCACTGCAGACATCGTGGCCATACTTAGACTTGGATGATTGTTTTGGCTTCTGATGAGACCCAAAGCAAGTCAAGAATCTACTTATTTTTATTTTTACTTTTTATTTATTTATTTTTGAGATGAGGTCTCCCTATTTGCCCAGGCTGGTCTCAAACTCCTGGCCTCAAGCAATCCCCCCCATACCCCGGCAAAGTACTGAGATTACAGGTGTGAGCCACTGTGGCTGGCCTAAGAATCTATTTTAAACAAATTTGTTTGACTAAAATCTGTATGTGTATGTGACTGTGGCTATGTGAGTACATGGGAGAGGGGATGGTTTAAGAGGAGGAGAAAGAAGGACCTAGATTTGAACATCTCTATACCTATGATCATGGCTCTCCAATTTCTAGGATGGAAAAAGAGATCTCTGATAAGTTTAATTAAGCTTCCTCATCTCTGGAAGCTTCAAAAAGGCTGAGTCGGGTCGAGAGGGGAGGGTTGGCTAACCATGTGGGTCTCCTCAAGCCCCCTCAGATTTAATTGCGAACATAAATGGCCCCCAGTCCTGCAGCATATCAACTTGATGTGTATAATTGATAGCCAAACATTTTTTACAGGCTGTTAAATGGTAAGGCCACAATGAAATGTATATAATGTTGATTAAAGTGATTTTTGTACAAAAGGGTCAGAGACATTAACAAGTTAAAAGAAAATGTGAGCTCTGTTCGTATTCCTCTAACCTTTGTTCGGGTTTTCCCATAATTGACACCACATGTTTACTATGCTTATTTTCGTCAAATTTAAGGCTGTTAGTATTCAATGTATTTAGAAGTGCTCTTGAGATTAAGGCAGTCACAGAGTGCTCAGAAGGGTGGATTTCAGATATTATCACAGCACATGGTAAAGAGAAAGATTTAAATAAACCCCTCCAGCTTGCCTTGTGTTAAACTGTCTGGCTCCTAAAGGCACGCTAAAGTAAAGGTAACTCTGAAAAGGATTAAAATGGACATCTAAATGATAATTACTAGGTAATTTTGTTTTGGTTATAATTTGTGGTGTTATTTTTATAACTGACATGAGACATAATATATTTTTCAGGGTTCTGCAATAGCTGAGCAACAAATGGAAGCTGTCAGAAAGTATTTGTAGGAACAGTTATTGAAGAAAGCTGCGAGGCTGTTGAAATGCTACACAGACTACATTTTTTTTAGCCTATGCATGAGTACAATACTTTCCTAAAAATGTAACTGACTGTGGAAGTGTGGCGTACAGCAAGCCCTCTGCCTAGGCTTTTAAAATCCTCTTATTTTCATTAATGCAAAACCGGCAAGGTGTCTTTCAAGGGTCTTTCCAACTTGCCCTGTGTCATCACACGCACATTACTGAGCATTTGATGCTGTCTTACCTCCTGTTCTCTAGGCCAATCCCTCTTCCTCTTTCTTCCTGTCTTTTCTGTTCTGTCTGCGCTCTGGATCACTCTGTGGCACCAAGGACATGGCAGGGGCTTTAGCTCCTGGTCTTAACTGGCGGCGCTCAAATCTACTGAGTTTACTGACCTCTGCTCGAGCCATGAACTGAGACCAACGAATAGACCACCCAAACTCCCCACAACCAGCACATGGCAGTTGTGCACGGCCCTTCCCATGCAGCATAATTCCGTGAAATTTCCCTCTCTCCTCATCTGGCTCTGATTATTTGCTGATTTGTAATTTTAGTTATTCGTGTGCAAGTCTTATCTCCTTTGCCAGACTGTACGCTCCTGAGCAACATCGCTATGCTTGATGCTTTTTGTGTGTTGTCTCTCCTTCCTGGGCTTGGCATGGTGCTCCGCACAAAGTGGAAATTCAGTAGATACATTGTGAGTGAATTCATGACATTGAAGCTAGAGACACAGAATATCCTAAAGATAATCCAGGTATCAGTGCCAGAGATTGGCCACATCCTGGCTAAATCTGTAGCTATTTAAACTAAGTTTCCAGTTTCTTATTTCCATAGATATGAAATCAAGGGGATATATATATTTTACAGTTTCCACAATATCTTGTTTTCAGAGATTTGAAATCAAGATGTTATATCTTCTTCTACTGAGTAGGAAATAGCTCTCACGCCCTGCTGTGGCAGTACAAGGCTGAAGGAGTTATTATGATCCTTGAACTCAAGTCTCCTGATAACACATTTTATTAACTGGGCTGGAGACTAGGAATAAGACTTGTGGGTGAAACTAGTATGTTTCAAGCAATTCTAATTTCCAGGCACAGAAACTGTACTTTGTAGCAGCAGAATTTTATTTGAGAAGTGACTTTACTAGGGGAAGTCCTACCAATTGTTTAATTTCTTTTTCCCCCTAAATGATAGGAAAAGGGGAAATCATATAACCTCGAATACTCAGACATTTAACTTTATAAACAGGAAACACACTAGGGTTGCATTTGTTTGCTTAATGGCAATTTTTGGGAAATACACAAGAAACTAAACAACTATGTTTATGAACGTTTTTAACTTTTCCAATCTTTCTTGATTCTTTCTACATAGAGATTTAAAATAATGAAATCAGTTATTGCAATAATTTAAATGGTTTGAAAAAATCAGTATTTTTCTACTTATTTTGCTTTCCAGAAAAAGAACTCATGTGTTCCAAATTAGATTTTTTCCTCAATTTCCGTTCTTCATATTACATTTTAATTGGGATAAAAATTTTTTTTCAATTCACAAGTTCATCAATTCAGAGGAGATATTTCTAATATAAGTTATAAGAGCAAACATTCAAGAAAACTGAAGTTAGAAACATGTTTGTGTCTTTTTTCCATGACTAACCCATGTCTATTCTCTATGAAATTGATGTCAAAAAAGTATTATATATTTTCAGTAGGAAATAGAAGGCTGCCCTCTACTATCCTTGTCAGGACGTCGTATCCCTTTAATCATACTTTTCATTTCAGTACATTGAAATTTCCGTTACCAAGGACAACATCATAAATAAAAGTGTTTGTGAAATTTTACCTGCAGCTTCCTAACTTTGTGCATTAAGCATGAGACTAGCAGAGAGGTGGTCAAATGTGAAAATTTATAATCATTTATTACGTACGGCTGAAGCAAGAAGGGAATAAAAGCGTGAAGGCATACATCTATAAACGGAAGCCGAAAACCTTAAATGAAAAGTAAAGTGAATTTCTGTGTCTTGTCATAAAGTAATGAGAAGCTAGAGCTTTTATTCATAGCAACCCAAGATGCATTTACTCTCAATCTAGCTTCAGCAGTAAACGCTTCCCTGATGTATTGCTTTGGACTTACAAAGAAATATTTGTGCTCTACATAATAGTATAGTTAGGAGAATTACTGCATGGTTGAGAAGATTCTATAAAGGTTTATAGCTGGTGGTGTTACTGTAATTTAATCACAATGTAGCTAATGTAGTACTTTAATATCACAGGTTACTTTTTTATTTACCATTTATTAGTAACTGACAGAGTCAATCATCTCTACATCATAAACAAATCATGGAGGGATTCTGTAGGAACCCTAAAATTCCAGGATAGATGTACTATGGCTATTTTACACTACTACATTCCCTGTAATGAGCTAACCATCAAATTATTATTTAGATCTGTGAAATGTAAGGCAGGCTCCTTGTTCTCAGTCCATTGGCCAAAGAAAACTTGAGGACATTTTATGTCATGAATACAATTAGCACCGCATGTCATTTACGCTCAGAAATAACTCACTGATCCAATTCTAGCAAAATCTAGAAGCATATTCTGAAAAATGTTAAGGTATTTAGCTAAAATTTTTTCTAACTGTTCTGTAATCTATTCATGAACATTACCATAATGTTAAGTTTAAACCAATGCTTTCTCATTAGAATTTTTTAATGAAAAGTATGTTTTTATACTTGAAAATAAAATACAAATGCTTTTGTCGTTTCTGTTTACACATATTGCTGTCTTGATAGATAGATTATAGATAGAAAGATAGACATATAATTAGCTATTATATAAGCCATGTCACATTAACATGGTTGATGCCAGAAATATTAGGCAAGACTAGTAAGGAATGCTGCTAATGTCTGGAAACTGTGACACTGTGAAAAGTAGGACTGATGACATGTCTAAAGCTAAATCTAAGTTCAGTTCTCTGACCTTGGACAAGTCTTCTGACCTCCATGAATCTTAGTAGTTCCATCTGTAAAACAGGAATACTGGTATTTGTCCTACTGATCCCGCTAGACTGTTGTGAGAATCCAATAAGATACTGTATGAGAAAACATCCTGCAAACTGAAGAGGTACACAAAGTATCAATACTTTGGACATAAAAGGCTACAAATAAATGTAGAATTGAGTGTTCAGAGCAGGTACTTTTTTTTTCCCAGAGTCTCGCTCTGTCGCCCAGGCTGGAGTGCAATGGCATGATCCCAGCTCAATGCAACCTTCGCCTCCCACGTTCAAGTGATTCTCCTGCCTCAGCCTCCCGAGTAGCTGGGATTACAGGCGTGCACCACCACGCCTGGCTAATGTTTGCATTTTTAGTAGAGATGGGGTTTTGCCATGTTGCCCAGGCTGGTCTTGAACTCCTGACCTCAGGTGATCCACCTGCCTCAGCCTCCCAAAGTGTTGGGATTACAGGTGTTAGCCACTGCGCCCGGCCCAAAGCAGGTACTTTTAATATAATATGTGAATAGTTTTTATTACAAAGACTGTAGAAAGCCATGTTGAAAAAAAAGTTCTGTCTCTTACCTAATATTTATTGTGCACCTACTATGTACCAGGCACTGACAGAACCTATTGCTCTAAGAATAGTTCATGAAAGTCTCAAAAAGGACAATGAATTGAAACTAGGTTCAATGTTAGTAGATAACCAAGTCCCAATCATCTCTTCTAGAGCCTTTACACTTGCTGCTATTGGCCACACTGTCTTTCAGCATGATTGGTAAGAATTTCTAAATTTTTTAATTCTTGGGAATTTACACACCCTTAAATTCTCCCTAGGCCTTCAACTCGCCTAGGGTTAGGCCCACGTGAGGTAGTTGGGCTATAACTTAGAGACAGTGGCTGATCTCTAGTTTGGTAGGTGATACTTCTGGAAATAAAAATAGCTCTGTTTAGAAGCACAACTTTAGATTAACAACTCAAAGGAAGAGAGACAATTTTCAGGTAACTGAAGTGACCGTTCAGTTGAGAACAGAAATGTCAACATAGGCATAGGCTTTATTGATTTTTTTCGTGGATGTTATTTAGTTCCTTGTGCCTGGAATATCCTCCCCTTTGTTTGTCAAAGTCTTGCTAATTCTTCAAGGTCCAGTTGAAAGGTTACTTCCTCCATAAAATCTTCCAATCGGCCCCTTCTATTATATCACCTGATCTCTCATTTATAAGGCTAAAACTTTGCTCTATATTACAGTTACTTCCATGTCATGATTTATTATAGTTTAATTTTTTCAAGGCAATGACAAGTAGTCTTCATCTTTGAGCTCCTTTTGGCTTTTGGTATCATGTCTTAAACAAGAAGCCACCCAAATGGCCGTTGAATTTAATTACCACTACTTTTTGAAAATTGTCTGACATAGGTACGTATAAAACTGTTAGGACTTTCTTGGTGTTGGTTACTTTTAAAATAAGCTAGCGTTTTAGGCACTATAAAATAGTGGTGTATTCATTTTGTTTTTCTTTTTTTGTTTTTCTTTTTTTTGAGACAGAGTCTCTCTCTGTCACCCAGGCTGGAGTGCAGCTCACTGCAAGCTCCGCCTCCCAGGTTCACACCATTCTTCTGCCTCAGCCTCCTGAGTAGCTGGGACTACAGGCGCCCACCACCACACCCGGCTAATTATTTGTATTTTTAGTAGAGACGGGGTTTCACCATGTTAGCCAGTATAGTCTTGATCTCCTGACCTCGTGATCCACCCCTCTCAGTCTCCCAAAGTGCTGGGATTACAGGCGTGAGCCACCACGCTCGGCAGTTTTTTCTTTTATGAAATTAATTTTAGGCTGGGCACGGCGGCTCGTGCCTGTAATCTCAGGACTTTGGGAGGCCAAGGAGGGTGGATGACCTGAGGTCAGGAGTTTGAGACCAGTCTGACCAACATGGTGGAACCCCATCTCTGCTAAAAATACAAAAATTAGCTGGGCATGGTGGCAGGCGCCTGTAATCCCACCTACTGGGGAGGCTGAGGCAAGAGAATGGCTTGAATCTGGGAGGTGGAGGTTGCAGTGAGCCGGGATCACGCCATTGCACTCCAGCCTGGGCGACAGAGCAAGACTCCATCTCAAAAAAAAAAAAAAAAAAAAAGAAAAGAAATTAATTTTAAAGATCACCAAATTTTATACTTCAAATGCAGCCTACTGTTATTCTGTTTTTCTCCTTTTTGGTAAATTTTGAGTGTACTATCTACTCTTCATTTTGTACATTTTACCACACATTCTTTAGTAAAAAGCAACAGTAAGGCAAGGTGCAGTGGCTCATACCTGTAACCCCAGCGCTTTGAAAGGTCAAGGCAGGACGATTGCTTGAGCCCAGGAGTTCAAGATCCGCCTGGGAATAATGGCGAGACCTTGTCTCTACAAATTTTTGTTAAAAAATTAGCTGGGTGTGGTGGCATACACCTGTAGTCCCAGCCGCTTTGGAGGCTGAGGCAGGAGGATCACTTGATCCCATTAGGTCTAGGCTGCAGTGAGCCATGTTCATGGCACTGCATTCCATCCTGGGTGACAGAGAGAGACCCTGTTTCCAAAAAAAAACCAAAGCCAAAAACAAAAACATCAATTCTGTCCAGATGTGGTGACTCATGCCTGTAATCCCAGCACTTTGGAAGGCTGAGGCGGGCAGATCCTCTGAGGTCAGGAGTTCGAGACCAGCCTGGTCAACATGGTGAAACCCCATCTCTATTAAAAATACAAAAAATTAACTGGGCATGGTGGTTTGTGCCTGTTGTCCCAGCCACTTGGGAGGGTGAGACATGAGAATTGCTTGAACCGGGGAGGCAAGGGTGCAGTGAGCCAAGATTGTGCGTCTGCACTCCAGTCTGGGCGATAGAGTAAGACTCTGTCTCATACAAATAAACAAACAAACAAAAAACCCCACCAGTTCTGCCTCAAACAGTCCTCCTATGTTTGCAGTACTGTGCTGAGTACAGAAGGGGATTCAAGGGAAGTAGAAGATGAAATACCTTCTTGGGGCCTCAGTTGTCTTAGAATTAGCACAAGTCTCAGGGGTCAGCCCTCTGTTGAGATAAAACATTGTAATGATCCTTGCTAGGTGCAGATACCACATGATTTCTATCTGATGGAATAGCAAAGAAAAAAAAACTAAGGACATGACTGTGACTAATACGTGTCGAATATTTTGCTTAAGGTTGAGAAATAGGCAGATAATGAGAACAGAAGGAGAACCTACCTGGTCCCACTTTTCCAGCCTCATTGTGGGTGAAGGTACTTTATCTCTTTTCTAGAATATGGAACATTTTTATATTAGAAGCAAGAGAGTACAGAACTATAGCAAAATAGGACTGATAAAATGTGCCCAAATCCTTTCTGAGTTTATTTTCTAACCATTTTCTCATATATTTATATTCCTATTACTACAAGATACAGAAATAAACTTAAGTATATGTGTTAGTGATAACAATCACAATTTAGTAAAAACAAAAACCCTAACCGTTTGGGAAGTTCTGTGTATCACACCAGCTTTTTAAAAATAATGAGCAGAAATTTATTGGCTCGTAGTTCTGGAGGCTAGAAAGTCCAGGGTCAAGGTGCTGGTAGGTTTGGTGGGTGCTGCGGTCCTGGTTTCCACTTCTAAGATGGCGTCTTGAATGCTGCAGCCCACGGGGGCGGGGGGAAGAACACTGTTCCTCACATGACAGATGGGTGGAAGAGCAGAGAGGGCAAGGGAAGGGAGGGGAGTAAACTCACGCTTTCATAAGGAGCCCACTCCTGAGATAACAAACCCACTCCCGCGATAACGGCGTTAATTTATTCATGAGGCAGAGCCCTCACGATCTAGCCACCTCTTGTTAGGCCCCGCCTCCAAACACTGATGCACTGGGGATTAAGTTTCCCACATGGGAACTTCGGAGGACGCATTCACACGATAGCAGTGAGCTTTTTTACATCAGCTTTAAGACCGACTGGATGTATGAGCCAAAGCGTACCCCTAGATCCAGCTGAGTATCTATTTTCACACCTACATAAATAAAATATAATATTTTCATTGATTCATAATGTATTTCATGTGAAATGTCTGACTGTACCTTTTAAAATTCAAAACGAAGATAGGCCAGTCACAGGGGTTCATACCTGTAGTTCCAGTACTTTGGGAGACTGAGGTGAGCTCAGGAATTTGAGACCAGCTCGGGCAACGTGGCGAATCCTCGTCTCTACAAAAATGTACAAAAATTAGTAAGGTGTGGCGGTGTGTGCCTGTAGTCCCAGCTACTTGAGAGGCTGAGGCAGGAGAATCAATTGAGCCTGGGAAGTCGAAGCTGCAGTGAGCCATGATCACATCACTGCACTCTAGCTGGGACTGAGACTCTGTGCCAAAAAAAAAAAAAAAAAGAATAAATAAAATTTCAACAAATAATGGTTAAGACAGTTTAGCTTTCAACAACAAAATTGTTGAAAGTCTACTTTTTGCCAAGTTATTCGTTAGGTGTATTATGTGCATTGCACACACATGCACCTGTATGTACATGTGCATGTGTGCCTGTATGTATGTATATGTGTGCATGTCTACAATTGTTCACATGTTTTGGAAGATGTCAGGAAGAGAAAGATAACTAAGATGCGAAGTCTACCCTGGTGGAGGGTTCAGATCACCCCAATGTCAAATGGCTCACCAGAAATGTCAAACGGCTCATCAGAAATGTGGAATAACATAGCATCTATGAGGGATTTTTTTTGTTTGTTTGAGACGAAGTCTGCCTTTGTCTCCCAGGCTGGAGTGCAGTGGAGTACTTAGCAGTAAGTAGAGTCTCTCTGTATAATATTTGAGACATGTTTTCCCAATTCCCTTTCATTTAGTAGTTTTTGTGTTTTAGATACTTACTGTCTTTTTTTTTTCTTACAACACCCTCATTTCAGCAATATTTTTATTGTCTTTGGAATCTGTTCTTTTGTGATTTTTTTTCAAAGCTTAGGAAATTATTATTTTTCCAAAGAGGTAATAAGTATGTCTGATTTTTCTATACTTTGATTAACATTTAACTTTTAATTTAAGATGGTGTTTAAAGAAACTTTTAAACCTCAATTGTCTGCATACACACACAATAAGGGGACTTGCAGTTTTAAAGAGCTGCTTAGCCGGGTGCAGTGGCTCATGCCTGCAATCCCAGCACTTTGGGAGGCTGAAGGGGGCAGATCACTTGAGGTCGGGAGTTCGAGGCCAGCCTGGCCAACATGGCGAAACGCTGTCTCTACTAAAAATAGAAACATTAGCTGGGCATGGTGTTGCACACCTGTAATCCCAGCTACTTGAGAGGTTGAGGCAGGAGAATCTCTTGAATCCAGGATGTGGAAGTTGCAGTGAGCCAAGATCAAGCCACTGCACTCCAGCCTGGGCAACAGAGTGAGATTCCATCTCAAAACAAAAAAGCTGCTTGGAAATTTTAAGAAGACACTATACAAATCATACCAAGGAAAAGCTGAGTTGGGTTTAAAAAGATAATCCCCACTCTAGAGAGATATAATAAGGAGAAAATAAAATAGTACAGGGGAAATATTTAACATTGCGCCTGGTGTGTAGAAAATACTCAAATCACTGTTGCATTTGAATCTCAAGGAAGATGCTTATGATAGCTCTTGAAACCATTTGAAGTTCTAGACGTGGCGAAGACCTTACGTATGACACTTTCTACTTCAGCCTGAGGGAAAAACCGTGAAAAAGATAAGTAGCTATCAAAATGAGTAAGGATTTATGTGAAAAGTAACTGTACCTTCATTTTTGCATTTCTCTAAATGTTGCTCTAAATTATATAGTTTTCGGTGTAATTACTAGTGTTAGTATAACTGATATTTAATGATAGTATTTAATGTACAGCAATGATAGCATTTAATGAGAGTATTTAGCTGTCCAGAGAAAAGCATAACCAAGTGGGAAAGTCTGCCAAATCTTTACTTTGGTTAATTATATTTATTCATTCAATGTTATTTATTGAACTTCTACTTTGTGCCAGGCAGTGCGAACACAGCCAACAACCAGCTGTGGGGATTAATTCTGGGAGAAACAGATATTAAACAACTATGCATCTGCAAAGCGAGCAATTATACTCTGGGGAGTGCCTCAAGGGAGCTGTACAGGAGGCTAAGAGGGTACATGCTAGATGCCCTGGACGGAAAGCTGGTTGACGAGGTATTTTGGACACAAGGTTCCAAATGAGACACCGTCATCTACCAGGTCCAACTTCTAAAGGCATTTAACAATACCTAGAAGGAGACTGTCTACTGTGACAGTCCTGCAGGCCCATAGTCATCCCTGGCTAGTGTTCATGGGTATCTAACAGCCAGTGCCAAAGGGTTGGAGGGAAAAACAGAAGGAAGAAAGTCAAAACTTTGATTTTTTATTTTTCCACAGGCTCAAGAATACTCAGGGAATAACTTATATCAACTTTATATTGTTAAATGTTATTGGCTGGGCACGGTGGTTCACACCTGTAATCCCAGCACCTTTGGAGGCTGAGGCGGTTGGATCACCTGAGGTCAGGAGTTTGAGACCAGCCTGGCCAACATGGCAAAACCCCATCTCTACTAAAAGTACAAAAATTAGCTGGGCATAGTGGCGGGTGCTTATAATCCCAGCCACCCGGGAGGCTGAGGCAGGAGAATCGCTTGAACCCGGGAGGTGGAGGTGCAGTGAGCTGAGATCATGCCACTGCACTCCAGCCTGGGTGACAGAGTGAGAAAAATAAATACATACATAAATAAATAAATATTATCAAATAAGGTCTCTGATAACAGAGGACAGGAGGCAAAGGTGAGAAGGTTTAAAAGAGGTTAAGGGAGTGAGAAAATGTAGGAGAGGCTTAAGAAAGATTTGAGAAAAAATGAAAGGAGAAAGGGGAACTATAAGACTTAAAATTTGGCCGGGCGCGGTGGCTCAAGCCTGTAATCCCAGCACTTTGGGAGGCCGAGACGGGTGGATCACGAGGTCAGGAGATCGAGACCATCCTGGCTAACACGGTGAAACCCCATCTCTACTAAAAAAATACAAAAAACTAGCCGGGCGAGGTGGCGGGCGCCTGTAGTCCCAGCTACTCAGGAGGCTGAGGCAGGAGAATGGCGTAAACCCGGGAGGTGGAGCTTGCAGTGAGCTGAGATCCGGCCACTGCAACCCAGCCTGGGCGACAGAGCAAGACTCCGTCTCAAAAAAAAAAAAAAAAGACTTAAAATTTAAAGTCATTGTGAGATAACTTATGGTTATTCAAATTAATGTACTTTTGTGGTTAATCCTCTACGCAGTGCCTAAAAATGTTCTAGGCAACGTTATAGGTGCTGAGAATACCAGGGTGAACAGCACCAGACCTTATTCCTGTTTTCATGGAGTTTGCAGACTAGTAAATCACAAAATAAAATAAGACATAAGAAGCGCACAATTAAAATTAGATCCAACTGGGTTTACGTTGGATACGTCTATGAAGGAAAGATATGCATGGCAGTATAAGAGAATGTACCAGGAAGGCCGGGTGCCATGGCTCACACCTGTAATCCCAGCACTTCGGGAGGCCGAGGTGGGCGGATCACCTGTCGGGAGTTTGAGACCAGCCTGGCCCATCTCTACTGAAAATACAAAAATTAGCCGGGTGTGGTGGCGCATGCCTGTAATCCCAGCTACCCAGGAGGCTGAGGCAGGAGAATCACTAGAACCCAGGAAGCAGAGGCTGCAGTGAGCCGAGATCACACCACTGCACTCCAGCCTGGGTGACAGAGCAAGATTCCATCTCAAAAAAAAAAAAAAAAGAAAAGAGAGAGAGAATGCCCCCAGGGGAACCCTACCTAGTGCAGGCAGGCCCTAGGGCATTAGGAAAATGATATCTAGGTGGGAAAGGTGAAAAGTGTAAGCGTTCATTAGTGGGGACTGGGTATTCTGGGGAGAGGAAACACCATGCACAGAGGCCCTGTGGCTGAAGGAAGTGTCATGTACTGAAGAAGCTAAAAGACATTTAATATGGCCAGAGCTGAAAGCAAGGACTGTGCAAGATGAGACTGGAAGGTACAGGGGGGTCAGGCTGGAAAGGGCTTAGTACACCACGTTCAGGATTTGAGTATTTGCCCTAAGAGCAATGGGAATCTGTTAGAGAGCGTTAAGTAACAGCTGATACAGTATAATGTGGCTTGAGTTTTATAAAGATCATTACTGTTACTTGAGAAGAATATACTGGAGAAGGGCCTGCCTGGATGCAGGAAGCTCGTTGGGATGCTACTGGAGCGGCCTGGTGGCACAACCATGGAGGTGTGAGCTGGGGGGATGGTGAAGATGGGGAGAAGCAGACAAACCCGGCATATGTTCAGGAGGAAAAGTCATCAGGCCTGGGGGAAAGGTTCTGGTTCACAGAACTGGGTGGATGGCATTGTCATCTCCTGACAGAGGGAACCCTGAAAGACCATGTGCGGCCCAAGGTAAGCAAGTGGAGATGCCGAGCTGGCAGCTAGACCTTTGTGTCTGGAGCTCAAGTGAGTGATCAGGCCTGGAGATAAAAAAATGTAAGGCCTGTAATTCCAACACTTTGGGAGGCCGAGGTGGGAGGATTGCTTGAGCCTCGGAGTTTGAGGCCAGCCTGGGCAATATAGTGAGACTGTCTCTGTTAAAAAGAAAAAAAAAAAGAAAGAAAGAAAGAAAAAAAATGTGAGTGTCACCAGGCTGTGGTCACAGCTAAGACAGATGGTCTCAGGAGAGGTTGAGTGTGAGAGAAGTACAGTGTTTGGGACTAGTCATGGGAAATTCTAGCCTTTAGAGTTTGGGGAAGGAAGAATGAGGATGAGGAGGGACCAAAAAGGTAGAGACCTGACCTCAACTCCAGCTTTCTGAATTCTGGTATTCCAGTATATCACACTGTTTTTCTACAGAGAAAAACTTTCCAACATTTTCTCATGTTCCTGAAACTCTGAAATCTGGGTCATTTGTGTCTTGAGGCAAATCTAGATGGTTACACGCTCTAAAATTTTTTAACTGATCAATGATATGTTGATTTACAAAACATTTACACCACAGTTCTAGCCTGTCCAATACCCTTCCAACGTACCTTTTAATCCCCATTTCCACGTTACAGTGAAGCTGAGCGCCGTTTCCTTTTCTTATGTAAATAGGTAGATGGGAGCCACCTTAAGATGCAGGGGCAAGAATGGAGAGGAGGAAAGGCGAGGAAGATTTCCAGGTCCAATTCCCAGCCTGAAAACCTCTCTTCCCTCTGCTCCCATATTTTTCTTTTTTCTTTTTTTAAATTTCCCCATCTTCTGGAGCCTGACCATGTTTCCTCTATAAAAATTCTGTAAATAGAAACAATCAGGGTGCAGTGAGCCGTGATTGCGCCACTGCACTCCAGCCTGGGCGACCCAGAGAAACCCTGTCTCAAAAAAAAAAAAAAAAACCAGTCATTTCATCTGGGGAGAGGCTCCGCTTCAAGGACAGCCTAGACTCTGGTCTTTAGGGTAGAAGAGCATCTGCGGAGAAAGAGTGGGGAGATGGTAGCCACCTCTCGTTTCTTCTGAGGATGGCACTGAAGGACCACTATTGCCAGGCTGCTCCAGCATGGCAGTCACTAGGTGGGAAGAACATGAGATCCTGGTATCACTGAAACCAAGCATTTCAAGGAGGTGGACAGAGATATGACTTCAAATGTACTCATGGCATTTGGGAGACCATCGATAGTAGGAGCTGTCTGGGGGAGAAGGGGTGGAAGCTGTATTAAAGTGAGTTGAGGAGCCAGTGGGAGGTAAGGAAATACACAGGAAATACAGATAACGCTTTAGAAACTTGACTGTAAAGAGGAAGAGAGCGATAAAGCTGAAGAAGGATATAGGGTCTTAGGAAGGTTTTTGCTGTTTGTTTTTATTTAGATGAGATAATCTTGAGCATGTTTCAATCTCTTTTGAGAGAGTGAATTGAAATTCCCAGAGAGAAAAGGGATAAGCATGGAAAGAGTAAACCATTCCTGAGAAAGAAGGGGAGAATGGGACCGTGGTGAGGGGAGGAGAGACAGCCACCCTAAGTAGCAGGAGAGCAGGGAGGAACAAGAGAGTTTGGAAATCTGTATAGATGCTCTGGAAATAAGGGCCGTATCCTTTAACCTGGAAAAGGAGAGAACTGAAATAGTCTAAAAATGGGGTGACTTTCTCCCATTAGATTGTGAACTGTTAGAGGTTAAGGAATTTTTGTGCCAAAATTTTTGCTCCAAAACACTCAATAAGGGTATGTTGAACTGTATTGATAAAAAGCGCTATTTTTTTTTTTTTTTTGAGACAGTCTCCCCTGTCACTCAGCTAGAGTGCAGTGGCACGATCTCAGTTCACTGCAACCTCTGCCTCCTGGGATCAAGTAATTCTCTTGCCTCAGCCTCCCGAGTAGCTAGGACTACAGGCATGCACCACCACGCCCGGCTAATTTTTGTATTTTCAGTAGAGACGGGGTTTCACTAAAAACCAGGCTGGTCTTGAACTCCTGCCCTCAGGTGATCTGCCTGCCTGGGCCTCCCAAAGTGCTGGGATTACAGGCGTGAGCCACCACACCCAGCCAAAAGCCCTACTATTTCTTAAGTCCTTAGTAAGTGAGTGTTAAAATCTGAATACAAATCTTACAGGCTATTGATTATGAAGCAACATATAAAACATACAGAACTTTCTTAGCTCTGTGAGTGAATATATTTTAAAATGTATGGATGTTGATATATTTATGAACAACATTGTCATTTTAAATTTTTCTTTTAATCAAGTAGGACTTCAGAATGTGTCTAGCCTGAATGTGAAATTTAAGTTTAGTTGCCTATTTCCCTGATTTAATGCTCCAGTTAGTTCTCTAAGAAAGCCCCAGATTGGTACATTTGCATTTATAGACTGCTGAGCCTGTTTGTCCTCCTCTGAAGACATGCCCTGCCAACTAAACTTACCTTATTTCATAGTATTCAAGGTACATCATAGTATTCAAGGTAGATCCATAAATTAGAAAGAATTACACATTTGGACACTTGTAATGCAAAACAAATAAAAGTCTAGCCTGTTGGCAACCACAAAGACAACCACCAAGAGGTAGAAAGTATGTTTCCCTTTTCGTTTTTTAATAACATTTATCTGCCCCCTGAGTTCATGTCCTTTGCAGGGACATGGATGAAGCTGGAAATCATCATTCTGAGCAAACTATCACAAGGACAGAAAACCAAACACCGCATGTTCTCACTCATAGGTGGGAATGGAACAATGAGAACACCTGGACGCAGTGTCGGGGACATCACACACTGGGGCCTGTCGTGGGGTTGGGGGAGGGGGGAGGGATAGCATTGGGAGAAATACCTAATGTAAAGGACAGGTTGATGGGTGCAGCGGGCCAGCATGGCACTTGTATACCTATGTAACGAGCCTGCACGCTGTGCACATGTACCCTAGAACTTAAAGTATATTAAAAAAAAAAAAGCAGAAAAACCAAGTAAATAAATAAATAAATAAAATTTATCTGCCCCCAGGTAACACTTATTAAGCATCTAACTTAATGCATTTGCATGAGAGATACAGTATTTGCTTGAGTCACTATTGAATAACATCATTATAATATTCACTCATATCTGTTTATCTTAATATTGTCATCCAACATCTAATCCCGTAAGTGCTCTATCTCTTCTGAACTCAAATAATCGTTATATTCTCATCATCATTTTGTATATGCATCACTGCTTAGCACAAAGCCCGACTTGTCAGAGGTGCTAAATGATTGTTGACTGAACAAATGAAAGCTTCCAAGTAACTCATCTGTGCCTGTCTCGCCCACTCAACGACCAATGTAGGGCAGGGGCTCTATCGGCCTCATCTCTCAGTCTCTTACATCTCCAGACATGCAGTAGAGATTCTGTAGATGTTTGTCAAATGAATGCATACCATAGTTCTAATTAGTATTGATTTTGTATCTAATTAGTAGTATGTTTTCATTCATTTTCTTTTTTTGATTCTTTCTTTCACCTTCTGCTTTTGTCTCTCCCTAAATTGGTCAATTTCTCTTCCCTTACCTTTTTGAGTATATTTTTGGTATCAGGCCTTTCATATCTGTCTTTTCAAATATATATTGGTATTAGGCCTTTCATATTCTGCTGACCATACTGGACAGATTAGGTAAGGTAGTCTTCTGTTGTAAAGACCCGTCGTATCAATGGTATGATTAATCAAATTTAGTTAGCAAAATGATGACCCAACATGACAATGAAACACTTAGATGTCCTTCAGAATCCAGCTGAAGTAACAGGTAACTTGAGTGTGTGTGTGTGTGTGTGTGCGCGCGTGCGATTGTAGGACCATAACCCTATCCTTACAGCAATAGAGATAAAAAACACAGTCTTCGCCTTCTCCTGTTTTGGTTTGTTGGCTCTTCCTTGTCATGTGTTAATAATAATGTTTTTGGCATTGGTAGGTACTCATCGTCATTACATTTGTGGTTATACAATGTGTCTCAGCATCACTTGGATGTTTAATCACCCGCAAAAGCCGTCCATTATGTTTTATACTCCACTGCCATAAGCATTGTTCCTTAAATATATTTTGATTTAGCTCAACAGAGTTCATTTATTTTTGAAAAATAAAGTGACAATTATAAGTTTTTTGACATGGAAAGTCTAATACTCGGTAATTCTTATTTACACATTCAGACACTATTTTTTTTTCAGGTAAGCTCAAGAAAATAACATTATGCTATAAATTGGGTTGATTTGTTTTGCTTCTCAATAAACTGTATCCCTGTAAATAATGATAATATTGTCTTTGACTGAGTCTCACTTTGTGGTAGTATTTTACTTCCATTATTTCTAATCCTTACTACCTCTATACAAGGTGATATTACCGTATTCTCCTTTCTTAGATGAGGAAATTTAGGGTTAGCAAGACTACATAACTTACGGCCTTTCAACCAGTGGCTCAATGATTAAAAAGGAATCCTTAAACACAATTTTCAAAGAGGAACCTTTTCCATAAATGGAGTGAAGACTGATGGAAAGGGTTTATAGGTTGGAGAAAGAGGATAGACAGGAAAATTGATCCCCTGACACGCGACTTCCTCACATGGCTGCCATAATCCATATTCCCATCAGGAATTTCTAATACCACTACCAGATGGAGATAAGAGGCTGGTGTAAAGTTATTCCCTACTCCAGGAAAATTTGATTGGCACAATAAGCAGAGAGAAAACAAAAATGAGGGGATGAGGTTAGGAGATTTTAGCGTAGTGCCTGTTAAGTGGGCCAATTACCACCTGCATCAGATTACCAGGTATGCCTGTTAAAAATGCAGGTTCCAGCTGGGCGCGGTGGCTCAAGCCTGTAATCCCAGCACTTTGGGAGGCCGAGACGGGCGGATCACGAGGTCAGGAGATCGAGACCATACTGGCTCACACGGTGAAACCCCATCTCTACTAAAAAATACAAAAAACTAGCCGGGCGAGGTGGCGGGCCCCTGTAGTCAGAGCTATTCGGGAGGCTGAGGCAGGAGAATGGCGTGAACCCGGGAGGCGGAGCTTGCAGTGAGCTGAGATCCGGCCACTGCACTCCAGCCTGGGCGACAGAGCAAGACTCCATCTCAAAAAAAAAAAAAAAAAAAAAAAAAAAAAGGAGGTTCCTGGGCCTGTACTCAGACTTTCTTTAGCAAATCTGGGACCCGCGGTGGAGGCGGGGCATACCAGGTGAGCTTCTGTACACTAAGGTGGGAAAATTTCTAAATTAGGGTGACAACCAAGAGATTGGAGATCAGTGCTATAACAGGAAATCGCAATGGAAAGATACTGTAATTTAATGTTCCTCACTCGGACTTTAAAATTTACTTACAATGCTTGTTTTTGCCAGAACAAATACAAAAAAAATAAACAAAAAAACCCAAAGAAATAAAAAGACATAGTTTAATGCAATTATTTTGTTTAAAAAATTAGGAAATTTAGATAATGAGAATCACAGAAAATTGTACAACTAGAGAAAATCCCCGTTACTATTTTGGCTATTTCCTTTCCATCTTTTTCAGTATGCAAATCTCAATACATTTATATAACTGACATCACACACTCTGTACTCTTCTCTCCTAAAATTGTATCTACCATAAGCAGTGTTTCTAGTTGCTAAAAATTCTTTGAAAAATTAATGACTGCATAATAGTTTATCGTTTAGATAAAATTTAATTTATTTAACCATGCATTATTGAACATTTAAGTTTTTTTTTTTTCTTTAGTACATATGCTTTTATTTTATTGTTATTTAAAATTCAGCTGGGTGTGGTGGCTCATGCCTGTAATCCCAGCAGTTTCGGAGGCTGAGGCAGGCAGATCCCATGAGATCAGAAGCTCGAGACCAGCCTGGCCAAAATGGTGAAACCTCGTCTCTACTAAAAATACAAAAATTAGCTAGGCGTGGTGGCAGATGACTGTAATCCCAGCTGCTCGGGAGGCAGAGGCAGAAGAATCACTTGAACCCAGGAGGCAGAGGTTGCAGTGAGCCTAGATAGCGCCACTGTACTCTAGCCTGGGTGACAAAGCAAGACTCCTGTCTCAAAGAAATAAATAAAACTCAACTTTACTAAGTTAATCAATCTTTTTCTTACGCTTTTTAGAAAGTTCAAGCAAGTTTCGCCACAGAAGTTCTGAAAGATGTTATTTCAGGTACTCTTTTTTTAGTATTTTGCATTCTGAGATGCATGTCTATCCAGCTGGGGCCCAAGGCAATGGATTTCTCTGGATCCACAAGAGGAACTGGGGTAATGAGTTTGGCTTAGAAGAATATTAACAAAAAGAATGAATGAAACAGTTATCTTAATAAAATTGAAACCAGGGGATTTTGCTGAAGCTGCTTTCAAAACATGAATGACCCATGCTGACATAAGGAAAGAATAGAATTACAAGGTTTGGTTTCTATATGAGAGTTTTGGGGGTTTTCCAGTTAAAAAGTGTTATTTATGAGTACTGTAAAAGTAGGCCAAAAATACATCTTCAAATGCAGAAGAGATCTTTAGGTTTCACTGTCCCAGTCAAAAGAAAAAAGAATTACTTTCCATCCAATCTCTAAAATTTTGGCCATCTGCCTGGTATTTCTCTTCAATTTCACACTTCAAAATGATCTCCAGGAAGATACGGTTCAGGATCAGTACAAAAGTACAAAGTTGCCAAAATAACCCTTTCATTCTCTTTTCAAAGCAAACCAGCCATCTCAAATCTATGTACACAGGGATCACTAAAAGTAACCTTGCTTATGAAAGTTATTGTTTTAGTGTTATATTTCTTACAGTATAGCTGTCCCTTATCATAAGCCAACAAAATTCATGAAATTTATAATTTAAGCCATCTCACCTGAACCTTCATGCTTATAGAATTTTAACTAAATTGTGTTCATTTCCCCACAAAACTAACCATAGGCACATTTTTTAAAAAGACAGTGTTTTGGCGTATTCTTGCGTTGATGTTTCTGGGGTCCTAACACATTTTTCCTTTTCTCTATACAAAAATCATTCACACCAGGTTATAAAGCACCAATAACCACTTAAAATGATACCCCTTCCAAATCTTATCATTTCAAAGCAATATTTCTCAAACTTTAAAGTCCAAAGGAGTCTACTGGGGTCCTTGTTAAAATGCAATTCCTTCTCTATTTCCCCTGGGTAAGCCTAGGAATCTACATTATTAATAAGTAGCTGAGCTGATTCTGATGTAGGTGGTAGAGGACCACACAGAGAATTGCTTTCTTTTATAATGGGAAGAAGCTCAGATGGGTAGGATTATAAACACTACCCAGTGGGCAGGATGAATTATTGTGTTGAATGTTGGACTTTTTCTGGTGGCTCCTAAAATGGAATCAGAGAAGAAGTGCTTCACCTGCCTTGAGTGAGGCCAAATTTATTCTTCCAACTATTCGCTGCTTCACAAAATCACTCATTCATTCCCTCACTCATTCACTCAATCAACCATTAAATAGATATATTTTAAGTACTTTTTAGGGAATTCGCCTAGGGACTGGAGAAGGGGAATGCAGAATACAAAGGTTAATGAGACTTATTGTTTGCCCACAAATTCTGGTATAATTTGGACATGTTAATAAGGAACCACAGAATGAGGCGAAATTCAAGAAATGCCCCAAAATACCAATATACTTTGGGAGATTTTGTTTCTTATTTCTACCTCATTTTGTTCCAAAATATAATTTGGGGTGGCTCCAGGGATGCATGTGATACAGCAGAGTCAAAATAAAACATGAGGAAACCTGAGGAATATAAAGGCAGGAAAATAAGGTCAAATCAGTCAGTAGTATACACAAAATGTTCACCTTAAGCATAAGGTAGGGGTCCTCAACCACCAGGTCACTGACCAGTGCTAGTCCGTGGCCTGTTGGGAACCAGGCCACACAGCAGGAGTGAATGGGAGCGAGTAAGCATCACCACCTAAGCTCTGCCTCCTGTCAGGTCAGCAGCAGCATTAGATTCTCATAGGAGTGCAAACCCTGTTGTGAACTGTGCCTGCGAGAGATCCAGGTTGTGCACTCCTTATGAGAATCTGATGTCTGAAGATCTGAGGTTAACAGTTTCATCCTGAAACCCGCCCTACTGCCTCCACATGCACGGAAAAATTGTCTTCCACGAAACCAGTCCCTGGTGTCAAAAAGGTTGGGGATCAGTGGCATAAGGTATTCAAAGAGATGGGCAGCACATTTGAGTCTGAGCTTCTCAATTGCCAAAGAAAAAGGTATCCAACCTGTGTCAAGTTCATTTTATTTATCAGATAAAGTTTCCTGGAAACAAAGTCTCCTGCCCTCAGGTGAATTCCCTAAAAAGCATTTTAAGTGTATGTACTAAACGATGAATTGATTGGGTGAGTGAGTGAATGAGGGAATGAATGAATGATTTAGTGAGTGAGTAAATAGTTGAATAGTTGAGAAAATCTGGTTTCCTGGAAGCAAATATCTTATGCAGATCTTCATAAAAGATGTAGTGAACACTGTGATGTAGTGAACACTATTGTCAACCACATCCCTTCAAAACATACAAAGTTGTGTTCTATGGAGCTGTTTATTGGAATGCCTAGCTGGTCTTTGAGAAAAACAATCCTAGGATCACTGCATGCAAAAAATGAAGTTGGAACCTTACCTCACACCACATACAAAAATTAACTCAAAATAGATTAGACCTAAATGTAAGCAATAACATTAAATGTAAGCAATAATTAGGAAACTTTTAGAAGAAAACATAGGGGTAAATCTTTGTGATCTTGGATTTGGCAATGGACCCTTAGACATGACACCAAAAGCACAAAGAGCAACAACAAAAAATAAATTTAACTTCAACAACATTAAAAACTTTTGTGCTTTTAAGAACACTATCAAGAAAGTAAAAACAGGGTCAGATATGGTGGCTCATACCTGTAATCCTAGCACTTTGAGAGGGCGAGGCAGGCGGATCACTTGAGCTTGGGAGTTTAAGACCAGCCTGGGCAATATGGTGAAATATGCCTCTACAAAAAATACAAAAATTAGCCAGGCATGGTGGCATGAGCCTGTAGTCCCAGCTACTTGGGAGGCTGGGGTGGGAGGATCGCTTGAGCCCAAGAGGCAGAGGTTGCAGTGAGCCAAGATCACACCACTGCACTCTAGTGTGGGTGACAGAACCAGTCCCCATCTCAAAAAAAAAAAAAAAAAAAAAAAGGAAGAAAGAAAGTAAAAACACAACCCACAGAATGGGAGAATAGAATTGCAAATCATAGATCTGATAAGGGACTTCTTTTAAAATATATTTAAAAAAACTCTTAAATAAGAAAAAGACAAATAATTCAATTTAACTAATATGGGCAAATGATCTGAATAGAGAGTTCTCCTAAGAAAATATACAAATGACCGATAGGTACACGGAAAGATGCTCCACATCATTAGTCATCAGGGAAATGCAAGCCGAAACCACAAGACACCACATCACTCTGAGTAGGATGGCTGTAACAAAGTCAGATAATGACAAATGTTCAATAGGATTGGAGAAATCAGAACCCTCACACACCACTGTGGAAAATAGTCTCGCAGTCCCTCAAAAATTTTAATATAAAAGTACCATTTGACTCAGCAATTCCAGTCCTAGGTATACACTCAAGAGAAATGAAGACATGTGTCCACCCCAAAACCTGCATATGAATGTTCATAGCCACATTATTCATAATGTCCCAAAGGTGGAGACAACCCAAATGCCCATCAACTGATGAATGAATAAATAATAATGTGCAAGATCTATATAATGGACCGGGCATGGTGGCTCACTCCTATAATTCCTGCACTTTGGGAGGCTGTGACAGGTGGATCACTTGAGATTAGGAGTTTGAGAACAGCCTGACCAACATGGTGAAATCCCATCTCTACTAAAAATACAAAATTAGCTAAGTGTGGTGGCATGCCTGTAATCCCAGTTACTTACTTGGGAGGTTGAGGCAGGAGAATTGCTTGAACAAGGAGTTGGAGGTTGCAGTGAGCCAAGATTGTGCCACTGCACTCCAGCCTGGGCCACAGAGTGAGACTCCATCTCAGAAAAAAAAAGAAAAAAAGAAAAAAAGAAAAAAAATGATCCATACAATGGAATATTATTTGGCTATAAGAAGGAATAGCTGGGTGTGGTGGAACATGCCTATAGCCCCAGCTACTTGGGAGGCTGAGATGGGTGGATTGCTTGAGCCCAGGAATTTGAGGCTGTGTCGTGCTATGATCACACCGGTGAATAGCCACTGCACTCCAACTTGGGCAACACAGAAAGACCCTGTCTTTTAAATTAAAAAAAAAAAAAGTTGGAATGAAGTACTGATACATGCCACAACACAGATGAACTTTGAAAATATTATGTTAAACAATGAAAATAATGAAAGAAGCCAGTCACAAAGCATGGCATATAATATGATCCCATTTATATAGTTTCCAGAATAGACAAACCTATAGAGACAGAAAGTAGATGAGTGGTTGTTTAGGATTGGGGGCAGGAGAAGGAATAGAAAGACTAGGGAAAAAGTAATATTTAAAGGGCACAGATTTTTTTTTTAGAGATGGTAAAATTTTTCTAAAATTGTGGTGATGTTTGCACAGCTCTGTGAATAGTCTTAATACCATTCAATTGTACACTTCAAATGAATGATATGTTTATGTCTCAATAAAGTCATTATAAAAAACAATCCTAAGACAGTGAAAAACATTGCAATCTAGTATATGATCCTCTGGTGGTCTGGCTTGGTCACAGACAAAATTGAGAATAAGTAGGAAGAGGCAGACTGTATATCTTTCTGGAAATCATCCCATTGGTATCATTTTTCATAACTGGGCTTCGATAAGAACAGGGTACAGTGAGTTCAAGGTTACATTTTCTGGCAAGATCCTAAAATGTGATTATATGATGATTAAAGATGAATTTGCATACTTTGGCAATTCAAAATAGAACTCTTTCACAGGAACTGAAGGTTTAATTATATTCTATTCAAAGTGCTTTGAGGTCTTTTGATTAAAGCATTGCTTAGTATTGAAGACAGAGAGAAGGTGGCCACACTCATCTTAGCCAAGTCAGAATAATTGCTCATAATGTAGAGTAGACTAACAATTAAACTAAGGCCCGGCATCGTGGTTCATGCCTGTAATTCCAGCACTTTGGGAGGCCAAGGAGGGAGGCTTACTTGAGACCACAAGCTTGAGATCAGCCTGGGCAACATGGCAAGACCAAAATATTTGGTCTCTACAAAAAATATTTTAAAAATTAGGCGGGTATGGAGACATGCACCTGTAGTTCCAGCTACTCGGGAGGCTGAGGTAGAAGAATCGATTGAGCCCAGGAGGTTGAGGCTGCAGTGACCCACGGTTGTACCACTGCACTCCAATCTGGGCTACCCTGTCTCAAAAACAAACAAATAAACAATTAAACTAGCAGTGATCCCAAGTACCACAGTAAACTGAGATAACATTATGATTTTTTTTTTAAATAGTGATATCAGTTCAGGTTTTCTTAATAAACAGTTTTTAAAATTTTTTTGGTTTATTTTTTTTTGAGACAGAGTAACTGGGACTATAGGCGCCCGCCACCACACCCGGCTAATTTTGTTTTGTATTTTTAGTAGAGATGGGATTTCACCATGTTAGCCTGGATGATCTCAATCTCCTGACCTTGTGATTCGCCTGCCTCAGCCTCCCAAAGTGCTGGGATTACAGGTGTGAGCCACCGCGCCAGGCCCTTAAACATTTTTTTAAAGATTGTTGCTCAATCGTAAAAGTCCAACACAGCTGGGCGCAGTGGCTCACGCGTATAATCCCAGCACTTTGGGAGGCCGAGGCAAGCGGATCACTTGAGGTCAGGAGTTTGACCAGCCTGGCCAATATGGTGAAACCCCCACCTCTACTAAAAATACAAAAATAAAATTAGCCAGATGTGGTGGCACGCAACCGTAATCCCAGCTACTCGGGATGCTGAAGCACAAGAATAACTTGAACCTGGGAGGTGGAGGTTGCAGTGAGCTGAGACCGCTCCACTGTACTCCAGCCTGGGTGACAGAATGAGACTTCGTCTCAAAAAAGAAAAGAAAAGAAAAGTCCGACATAAGACCTTGGCAAGCAGGTGCTCGTTGGCATTTCCAGTGGCTCATATTATTTTGTTATGCAATGCCTGTGGAGTTGGCACACACTTATAGTCCCTCCACCAAAAATAACCACAACATAAAGAGGTTAAAGGCCAAAGATCATCTTGCTCTAGATACTGCAACAAATAGACAACTCTTCTTGAATTATCTTTTTGGTTAGAAGGAGTGCAAGGAGGGAGAAGTGTCTAGGTGATGAGCCAAGACCATTTTATCCCATTCAAACAGCCCAGGTTTTCTACTGTTACTGCTGACTTGACATCGGTAAGAGGCTCTTGACCAGCTCAGGTCCTTAGAGGCTTCCTCACCGAGTGGCCTGTTCTGGGTGTTTTCTAACACCAGGATAGATTCTTTCACGACAGCAAAAGAGAAGACCAGTCAGGCCCAAGTCTGTCACCCTGTGGCTCCATCTTCTTGTCTCTTATTCTGTAGACAGTCCTTATTTGGGGTCTTTAGGCCCATTCCCCAAATCAGTTAATTATTTTTAAAGCTTCTATAATCAAGTGAATAAGAAAGAGTTAGGTATACTGTTTGCAGAAGATGTATAAAGTTACTGAATAATAATGAAGTTTTCAAAATGAGCTGTGGTTCTAAATGATTTTTCTTAGATGTGACAAAGAATATTGCTATAGCATAGGCGTTCAACTGCACATCAAGATGTGGATAAGATACAGACTTCACTGCCACTATTCACCGTGTGCCTGAGCAGACCACTGAACCTCCCGGGGTCTGATTTACTTCATCTGTCAAATGGAAGGGCTGCACTATTTTATAATCACTGGGAGATGACATTCAAGGCATTTTTCTAGCATTAACATTTTATGACAATCTTAACTGATTCTATTCATCAGTCACAGAGAAACATCAGAATTGTGCTGCTAACCTCTTATTATGTTGTTTCCATGTTTCCCCCATCAAGGAGAATGAACTTTCTACTGCACAAAGTGGTTAAGAAGGATTTGATGCCCAGTTTGGGCATCAGAGCTTCAGCAAATAGTTTAGCTTAGGACTCTGACTCTAACTCTAGGGATACAGCTCCTAAATAGGGGAAGGAACCCACCTTGACTGAGATTTGTAACTCTCTCCCAGAGTACCACTACAGTCATGCAAAGCAGTTGCAGGGTTCTGCTGATGAAACAAGAACAATTTCTCTCTTAGACCTCAGGCCCAGCTTCTACCTCACACAAAGCTCTCATGCAACAAATATTTATTGAGCATCTACTATGTGCTAGATCCTGAGATTATAGAAGTGACAATATTAAGGTCCTCTCTTATTAGCTTAGGAGAGTTGGAGAAAAATAATAAATATTTATAATAATTATCAATTATGGTAAGAGCTAGTAAAGAAGTAAGTGGGGTGTCCAGATGGATGCAGTGATGGAGAATTATGAGTAGTGGGTGGGGAATGTCCTAAATAGGTCAGGAAAGGCCGCTTGGTGAAGGTGACTTTGACCCATCTGAGACCTGAATGCAAGAGGAAGCTAGTCTTTTTTTTTTTTTTTTGAGACGGAGTCTCGCTCTATCGCCCAGGCTGGAGTGCAGTGGTGTGATCTCCACTCACTGCAAGCACCGCCTCCTGGGTTCACGCCATTCCCCTGCCTCAGCCTCCCGAGTAGCTGGGACTACAGGCGCCCATCACCAGGCCCGGCTAATTTTTGTATTTTTAGTAGAGACAGAGTTTCACCGTGTTAGCCAGGATGGTCTCGATCTCCTGACCTCGTGATCCGCCAGTCTCGGCCTCCCAAAGTGCTGGGATTACAGGCGTGAGCCACCGCGCACAGCCAGAAGCTAGTCTCAGAGGGGCAAGGAGAACGCAGAAGCCCTGCCATGGAAAGGCCATGGGGTGTTCTGGGATTCACAGAATAGTGTGTCGGTGCAGAGGAAGCCAAAGGGAAAGAAGCAGAAAGGAGGCTGAAGAGAGGGCCTAGACTAACTAGTGCCAGGCTTGGAAGGCACCATTAAGACTTGGAATTTCCTTCTAAGTGAGTAGAAACCATTGAACAGTTTACAAGAGGCAGGATCTGATCATGGATTTTAAGATTAGTCTGGCTGTTGCATGGAAACTGGATCACAGAAGGTAGGAGGAGAGGTAGGGAGAGGAGAGTCATTCAGAACTGATAAGGAAGAGATTCTATTTTCTCTCAAATGGCTAGCCAGTTGCACCAGAGTTTTTGGCCACTTTAACTTCTATCTTACATTTCCATGTATATTAATCAATTTCTGGGCTCTATTTCACCTCACTGTCTATTGTATCTCCCATGTCAGTGCCAAATTGTTTCAGTTGCTATAGTTTTAGAGTATATTTTGGTAGGTGGTAGAGCTAATCCACCTATTATCTTTCTTGTTTTGGAAATGTTTTGCATACGCTCAATGTCGCCTGGGATGCTTCTCAATGTGACCCAGTGAAATCAATGCAATTCCAAAAGTTCCCCTATTGATTAGAACATGCAGCAAAGTCTGGGAATTGCTGT
This sequence comes from Macaca mulatta, assembly GCF_049350105.2. Taxonomy (NCBI): domain Eukaryota; kingdom Metazoa; phylum Chordata; class Mammalia; order Primates; family Cercopithecidae; genus Macaca; species Macaca mulatta. The sequence goes on along the minus strand of NC_133406.1, from coordinate 58,082,296 downwards.
CTGACACATTTATTTTCTTGGATGAATTTCAGTATGTTTCTGTCAAGGCCTGCACCCCTTCAAATTCCTATTGTTATTTTGATTGGGATTGGATTACATTACTTTCTTTCTTTCTTCTTCTTCTTCTTTTTTTTTTTTTTTTTTTAGATGGAGCCTCACTCTGTCACCCAGGCTGGAGTGCAGTGGTGTGATCTCAGCTCACTGCAACTTTTGCTTCTCGGGTTCAAGTGATTCTCATGCCTCAGCCTTCTGAGTTGCTGGGATTGCAAGCGTAAACCATCATGCCCAGCTAATTTTTGTATTTTTAGTAGAGTTGGGGATTTACCATGTTGACCAGGCTGGGCCCGAACTCCTGGCCTCAAGTGATCAGCCTGCCTTGGCCTCCCAAAGTGCTGGGATTACAAGTGTGAGCTACTGTACCCAGCCAAGATTGCATTACATTTTAAAATTAATAATTAATTTAGGGAGAATAAATGTCTTTACAGTGAATCTTCCTGTCCAAGTGTAAGGCATGTTTCTTTACATGACACATATCTTTACAGGTATTTGAATCTTCTTTTATGTGAAGTTTTTCAGAATGTTGTCTCATTTTTTGCTATTTTCTCCTACTATATTGTTTAGCTTGCTGTTGAATACGTATTAGAATGCTAGTGGTTTTTTTTTTTAATGTTTTTATCCCATTGCTCTGTGCTTTCTTTATCCTCTTATCACTTTTGCACATGTAATTATAATTTCCTTCCACCATCTTTGCATATCCATTTATTTCTGCCTCAAAGCCCAAATCAAATTTATTTAATTGATCCAATTAAAATTAAAGAAGGAAAATGCCCGCCACCACCCCCTTCACTCATCCGTGTTAACTCCCACCACCATCACCCTCTCTGAGCAGTATGGAAATGATCTTTCTTCTCTGAATCCTAAAAGCATTTTTTCTATACCTCCCTTGTGGCCTTTGTCTTTCCCCATAGCCTTTATCTCAGTGACTTTGCAACATTTTAAGTACTCAATAAATTGTACAAAGAAACAAATAAAGAAATGACTACTGTATAGAATAAATAGGTGGATAAATGACAAAGTGAATGAACCAATAACTTAACTGCAACCAAAGTTCTGAGATGAACAGGTTTAAATCAGCCTAAAAATAAACATTTCACGGCATGCTGTGGGAATTTGTCCTTGATTCTGTATAGAATTCTTCAGTCATTTACTTATTCATTCATTCAATCATAACTATGAACTACTATGTGCGAGAAACTGTGTTGGGGTGGCAGCACCTAAGCGAAAGTTGGAAGTACTGTTCTTTGCCATCTAATACATTTTGTGGGAAAGCACATTAAAAGGAAAAAAGAATGATAGAGTATTATAGATGCTTTGCTATACAAATCTGAATCGAGTTTACTGGGGACACTAAGAAAAGAGCAATTAATTCTAGGTGGGAGAAGGGAAGGCATTGCCAAAGGCTTTGTAGAAAAGGTTAACACTGATTTGAGTTTTGTGTTTGATATTTTTATCAATTACTTGGATTTGAAAAAGAGGTGTGCTTATCACATTTACAGAGAATGCAAAACTTGGAGAGCTATAACGGATGACATACTCAAGAATATTTTATAAGTTGTGGTAGCAATACTTCTAAACATTTATACAAAGAAGATCATTGTGCAAGTGCAACAAGACCATATATAATGGTTCTACTTGTAAGAGTGTAATTTGGAAACAAATTGTTCATTAAATTGTACTTCACATATACAATAGGGTACCACATAATAAGGTCAATATGCGTGGATTTTTCTTTTCTTTTACAAGAGTGGGATTCTACAGTTTGGCAACTTGTATTTTTCATGTATTACGTCATGGATTTCTTTCTTTTTCTCTTTTCTTTTCTTTCTCTTTTTGATGGAGTTTCACTCTGTCACCCAGGCTGGAATGCAATGCCGTGATCTTAGCTCACTACAACCTCCTGGGTTCAAGCGATTCTCCTGCATCAGCCTCCCAAGTAGCTGGGATTACAGGCACCCGCCACCATGCCCGGCTAATTTTTGTATTTTCTGTAGAGACGAGGTTTCGCCATTTTGGCCAGGCTGGCCTCAAACTCTTGACCTCAGGTGATCCACCTGCCTCGACCTCCCAAAGTGCTGAGATTACAGGCATGAGCCACAGCACCCAGCCTGGATTTCTTGCTATACTTAGGAATTGCAAAACATAAATTATCAAATGCAACTATACATTTACTATTATAAATGACATTTGTTTACTTTGATATTATTATAAACATTACTCTGTATGTTAATTTTTTAATGTAATCACTCCAAGGTAGTAAAATTATAAGTATATATAATGGGTATATATATAAATATATCTTCTTTGTACTTTTATTATTTGAATTTTTTACAATGAAAAATTTTTTTAAAAAAGCAATTTACTGTTCTTTTAATCTTACAAAGCTAGTCTACATACCAAAACAAGGTGAAAAAGAGATAAATGTGAAGCTCTCATTTCATAGCCTCCAAATAAAGCATACGAGATAGCAGAAAGGTAATTTGATAGTTTATTTGAACAAAATCTGGAGTTTTAATTCATTTAATTGCAAGCTCATTGTGCGTAATCTCACAGTATAATGTGGTCGCCAAAATTCTAATGCAATCTTAGGCTACGTTAACAGAATTCTAACATGCCACTCGTTGCACTGTGAGCTTGTCCAACCACATGTAGATTTAGTTTCAGTTTTGCACTGCAGTCAAAAGACACATTAAAATCTAGGGTGTGCTCAACCAGTGGAGAAAGATCAGAAACTCTGTCACAGATCAATGTTGAGAAAATTCACAATTAGTTTGGAAAAAAAGATACAAGTGGGCACATGTCTGATATCTTCAAATATTTTGTGAGCCATCAATGGAAATAGCATAGAAGTCTTCCGTGTTGTCCCAAAGAGCAAAACTGAGGCAAAGGAATGGAATTAACAGAGAGGCAGAGTTCAGCTCAATCTCACAATATAAATTAAACCTGCCCCAAAACAGACCACAGACCTGGCTTCGTGTAATGGCCGTAAGAGTTGTAAGTTGCCCACTGTTCTCAGTGATCAGAGAGGGTAGGCAATCACCTGATGAGGAAGTTAGGGTGCTCGAAAATTGTTCCAAATGACATACAAGATTCCTCCCACTGTTAAGGTTCTATGGTTCATTTTTTCCTTCATAAATATTCATCTTCATTGGCCCCACATTCTGTTCATTTGTGATTATATCTTCGTTTAATTAGTCATTTAAAATCACGATCCCATAATCCTTAGTTGAAGAAGCCTGTGGCTCAAAAGCCAGCATTTTAGGGTGGTGTTTCTTTTTTTTTTTTTTTTTTTTTGAAACTTTTGAATGTACTTATTTATTTTAATTTAGGTTCAGAGATACATGTGCAGATTTGTCATACAGGTAAATTGGATGTCGCAGGGGTTTGGCGTGCAGATTATTTCATCACCCCTGGGAGGTATTTCTTGATATGAACTCAGGCCAGAGAAACTTGGAAATGAATGAATCCTGCTGAGCAGCCTCAGGTCTTTTCACTTAGAGGATTTGTCTCAATAAAGAAAAATTTTGTTAACAAAAGATGTGTAGTGCTACCTGAAATTGGCAATGATCATTCAATTACTTTCCACTGATGATGCAAAAGCCATCAAAATTATTCCTGATAGGTCTGCTTTGACTGTGCTGTCTTCTCTTGGCAAGAGTACTTTAACACTGATGCCATATAGCCCACTGATGTCTGCCACAGCACAAAGTTATTTTAACACACCTTTTAAAATACAATCATTTGGACCAAGTATTCTGTGCAACAGACATTCTAACCCCTTACGCCATCCCTGAACCGTATTTCTAATCCCTACCCAATATTTTGCCTTATCCCTGAGTCTTGCCCTATCACAAAACCTTACTAATCCCTTTGTTCCTTTTTTTAAAAATAAAAAAAAAGAAAACCAGTTTTTCTTTTCTTTTCTTTTTTTTTTTTTACAGAGAACATCTTGTTCTACATTGACTCTAGGTCTTGTTGTCCATGCTGGAGTTCAGTGGTGCAGTCACAGCTCACTGCAATCTCAAACTCCTGGGCTCAAGTGATCCTCTTGCCTCAGCCTCCTGAGTAGCTGGGATTATAGGCACATACCATGCCCAGCTCTAATCCTTTGATTCCTTCTCCATGACAGAGCCTGAGTTCATTTTCAACCTCAGCAATCCTTGGAATCCTTGGAATACTAAACTCAGAAGGCATTGGGGAGGTAGAAGAATAATTTCTCATCTCTCTCTGGGTTTCCTTTCTTAGGTACAAAAATCTGAAAGTCGAGATGTCAAATGAAGGAGGATGCTAAAATAGTTCCCATGATATGGAGGCAAGCAATCAGCTAGGATGGAATAAATCTAGAAAATCCTGAGGGAATTTTTATTTTTATTTTTTTTTGAGACAGGTCTCACTATGTCACACAGGCTGGAGTGCAGTGGCAACTATGGCTCATTGCAGCCTCGACTGCCTGGGCTCAAGTGATCCTCCCACCTCAGCCTCCTGAGTAGCTGAGACTACAGGCACACATCACCACCCGGCTAATTTTTTGTATTTTTTGTAGAGACAGGGTTTCACCATGTTGCTCAGGGGGATCTCAGACTCCTGGACTCAAGAGATCCTCCTGCCTTGGCCTCCCAAAGTGCTGGAATTACAGATGTAAGGCCACCGAGCCAGGCCTGAAAAATTATTTTTTAAGCAAAATTATTTCTTATTAACTGGCTTGTTTCCTTTCTATTATGCTATGTAGTGATAAAAGCCTTACTTAAAAGTGTTATTTCCACTTGATGATTATAGCTTTCATTTGTTAATTAATTGACTGATTTGTTCAATCATTCATTTGCTGATGCCTGAAACATTTACTGAGCATTGCAGTCAATGGCAGGAACACAAGAAGGAACAAGACACAGTGTTACTCTCAAGATGCCCACAGTCATACTGGGTTGGCTCTTCATGCTCAATGCTCCTGAAATGAAAAGGTCAAACTTGGAAAACAATAAAACGCCCAGCTCTGATCTCTACTGGGTAAATCTCTTCCCAGAGACTAATCTTAAAGAAATGAGGTTTTATGAAGAATGTAGCTCTCTGGGGAACTCCTATTCATCCTTTGAAACTTATGAAAAATACTTAGGATAGTGTCCAGTGTCTTTAAGAGAGTGTCCGGTGTTTTATCCAATAAACCCGACTCACTCCAGTGCTGGACAACATCTGTACTTTAGTACTAGACAATCTCTGTATTTTATTGTTCGTCTTTCCCTCTCCTCTTCCAGAGAGTTAACTCCTTGAAAGGAGGGACTGAATTTTGGCATGACTATATCCCAGGACCTGGCACACTGCCTCGCACATAGTTGGTGCCCAGTTAACATCCCCAGAATTGAATTGCACTGAAGGCTCAGTGGCCTGCTGTTGGTGCAGCAACCTATCTTCGAGTGTTGGGGACTTTTCTTTTCAGGTGATATCTTTCCTAAAACTGTCTAGATACCAAAGTTCTTAAACTTGCACAGTTGCAACAGGAGAGACCTTTAGAGGAAACCTTTCTACTCTAAGGGACAGTTATTTCCATTCTCTTAAATCTCAGCATAGTTTCTGCTCTCATTTTTGGTTTCCACATGGCAGCTCTTCTTTGTGGGAACAGCTGACTGCAGCTTGGTCACTTCTGGACATGTCTGTCCTTCATCCAGAGCACTACGGAAGAGAATCCTTGTGTTTTCACACAGGAGTTCTCTCCTTTGATCCTAATTTAATGTCCTGGGCTATAAAAAGGAAGCATTTCCCATTAAGTCTGTTATTCATGATAACGTATACTGATGCAGACAAGATTGTATGAAGCAAAAATCAGAGCTCCTGCCCATGAGGTAAGGCAGAAATCGGCACTGCCACAAATAACTGGGATATAGTGCCACTAGGTGTTGCTCTCTCCTCCCCAAGTATAATTTTCTTGAATGTCAAGTACATTCTCTACTTTTTTTTTTTTTTTTTTTTTTTTTGGAGACAGAGTCTTGCTCTGGCTCTGTTGCCCAGGCTGGGGTGCAGTGGCCCAACTTCAGCTCACTGCAACCTCTGCCTCCCAAGTCCAGGCGATTCTCCTGCCTCAGCCTCTCGAGTAGCTGGGATTACAGGCACCCGCCACCATGCCTGGCTAATTTTTGTATTTTTTTTGTTTTTAGTAGGGATGGGATTTCACCATGTTGGCCAGGCTGGCTTTGAACTATCGACCTCAAGTGATCCACCCGTCTTGGCCTCCCAAAGTGTTGGGATTACAGGCGTAAGCCACCACGCCCGGCCACATTCTCTACTCTTAAAAAATTGCCCCACAGTTGTCAACAGATGCATTGTACCCCATGATTCTTCCATATACTTCAATGACAGGGCTGTGCAGTCTCAGGAGAAGGAAAATGCACTTGGATTTCAGTTTTAGTTTCTTGCTCTGCCACTTACTAACTTGTGACCTGGGGCAAGACAGTTGGCTTCTCAGAGCCTCTTTTCTTATATATAAAAGAATTATTTTGGGAATAAATGTAATGAAGTGTGTAACATGTCCAGTAGATACCACAGACCCTTAATATACTCTATATCCTCTTGCATCTTCCTCACCTTCCCCAGTGTCAGGTGAGACATTAAAATGATATAAACTGGACAAAAACAAGATTAAAAAACAAAACAAAACAAAACAAAACAAAACACAAGTTTGAAGTTCTGACTTCCAAATTCCTGAATACCTCATTCAAGAGACTGTGGTCACATAGAGAATAATCTGGGTTACATCTGGACTGGGATCCCAGTATCCCACCATGGGCTCCAGGATTGGTACATTTTGTGTTTCTTTAGGTTGATAGTGGTCAGTTTACCTGGAATCAACTTCACTCATGTGACTTTGCAATGTTGACTCAGTTTTTGTCAAGTGTATTGATGAATGCCATTTAGAACACAATTCAAAGTATTGGTCAAAATCATATTCTCCATTCCTGCAAACTCAAATAGTGAAATTTATGGATTATCATTTTTGTTAAGTACTCAAGTTCTCTCTTTTCCTTTCCTTTTCTTCTCCTTTCCTTTCCCGTCCTCCCTCCCTCTTTCTTTCTTTCTTTCTTTTTCTTTCTTTCTTTCTTTCTTTCTTTCTCTTTCTTTCTTTCTTTCTTTCTTTCTTCCTCTCTCTCGCTTTCTTTCTTTCTTTCTTTCTTTCTTTCTTTCTTTCTTTCTTTCTTTCTTTCTTTCTTTCTTTCTTTCTTTCTTTCTTTCTTTTTTCTTTCTTTCTTTCCTTCCTTCCTTCCTTCCTTCCTTCCTTCCTTCCTTCCTTCCTTCCTTCTTTCTTTCTTTCTTTCCTTTTTCCTTCCTTTCTCTCTTTTTTTTAGACAGGATCTTGCTCTATTGCCCAGGCTGGAGTGCAGTGGCAAAATCATACTTCACTGCAGCCTCCGTCTCCTGGGACAAGTGATCTCCCGCCTCAACTTCCTGAGTAGCTGGGACTACAGACACCTGCTACCACCCTTGGCTAATTTATTTTAGTTTTTAGTAGAGATGAGGTATTGCTATGTTGCCCAGGCTGGTCTTGAACTCCTAAGCTCAAGTGATCCTCTTACCTTGGCCTCCCAAGTGCTGGGATTACCAGTGTCAGCCATTGTGCCTGGCCTATTTTAAGAAATTTTTAATGACCTAGCAAAATGCTCATGATATAATATTTTAAGCCAATAAAATACCTCATTTCAGGTAACCATCTGGTGAAGCTCACAGTGGACAGACCTTTAACCCCAAACACAGAGCTTCCAGGCAAGTTGTTTTTTCATGTTCCAGTCTTAAGCATATGTAAGAGAAAACTTTTAAAAGAGACACAAATCCTGTTATTAATACTAATATTCATATCACTAGTATCCATAAAGTGCAAATACTGTTAAAAAGAAAACAAGGAAAACTCAGGAAACAGTTCTTGAAAGTTGAAATAGTATGGCATGACAAACAAAAAACTAAATCGATGATAAGAAGATAAAATTGAAGAAGTTCTCTAGAAAGCACAATAAAAAGATAGAAAGTAAGAAAAAAGTAGAGACGCTATCCAGGATATCCACCATTCAAGTAATAGAGTGTTCCAAAAAGAGGGGGGACAAATCAGGGAAATTAGGGGAAGGAAAATAAATAAAGTAACATTTTAAGAAAGTTTATCTTAGACAGAAAAAATAGGCGTTTGCAGACAGAAAGGGACATCAAATTTCCAGCATGATGAATGAAAACTGACCCACACCAGTGACATCCTCAAACACTGGAAATGCTGAGAAACAGGCTTCCAGACAAGAAAAGTAGGTTTCACAAAAAGGATTAAGTGTGAGAATGACATCCAACTCCTCAACAGCTGTTCTAGATGGTAGAAGATAACTGATAAGTGCCTTTATAATTCTGAGGGAAATAATTTCTGAAGTAGAATTCAGTACTATCAACTGTGTATGAAGAAAGAATAAAGGCTCTTTTTTAACTTTTTAAAGACAGGGTCTCACTGTGTTACCTAGGCTGGAGCACAGTGGTGCGATCACAGCTCACTGCAACCACAACCTCCTGGGTTCAGGTGATCCTCCCACTTCAGCCTCCGGAGTAGCTGGGACTGCTGGTATGCACCATCACAACTGGCTTATTTTTTGTATCTTTTGTAGAAACAGAGTTTTGTCCTGTTGCCCAGGCTGGTCTCAAACTTCTGGGCTCAAGCAATCTGCCCACCTCAGCCTCCCAAAGTGCTAGGATTACAGGTATGAGCCACCACGCCCAGCCCATTTTTACTTTTTTAATTTTTAATTTTGAGACAGGGGCTCACTCTGTCACCCAGGCTGTAGTGCAGTGGCATGATCATGGCTCACAGCAGCCTCAACCTCCAGAGTTCAACCAATCCTCCTGCCTCAGCCTCCCAAGTAGCTGGGAATAAAGGTGTGCACCAACACACCCAGCTAATTTTTTGATTTTTTTGTACAGACATGGTCTTACTTTGTTGCCCAGGCTGGTCTCGAACTCCTGGGTCCAATAAATTCTCCTGCCTCAGCTTCCCAAAGTGCAGGGCATGAGTCACCACCCAGAATAAAGACATTTTTAGATATATGGTAGCAACTTTGCCTTCCATTTACCCTCTCTCAGAAAACTACTGAAAGATGTGCTCCACCAAAAAGAAGTAAACTCAGAGGATGGAAAGCAAGCAGTCAGTGAGGTTGATCATACAATCAGCAAAATTTACATCTTCCATTGTGGAAAACTGATAGAACAAAATACTGAAAATCAAGACGTAGCAATATAAATATATTATTTAGATATGTGGAGGTAAGTATGAAAACAGTCAGCTAAAAAGAGTGGAAAATTTGACCAGGTGCTGTGGCTCACGCCTGTAATCACAGCACTTTGGGAGGACAAGGTGGGTGGATTACCTGAGCCCAGGACTTCGAGACCAGTCTGGCCAACATAGCGAAACCCCGCCTCTACTAAAAATACAAAAATTAGCCAGGTATGGTGGCACACGCCTGTAATCCCAGCTACTCGGGTGACTGAGGCAGGAAAATCACTTGGACCCGGGAGGCGGAGATTGCAGTGACCCCAGATCGCACCACTGCACCATCCTGGGCGACAGACTGTCTCAAATAAAAGGAGGGATAAAAAGAGTGGAAAATTTGCATCTGGGGAATGGGAAATTGAAGGTGGAGGTCTAAGTTTTTTTTTTTTTTTAAATCATAGGTCTTGCAGAACTATTTGACTCTAAACCCCATGTACAAGGCCAGGAGCCATGGCTCATTGTCTGTAATCTGAGTACTTTGGGAGGCTGAGGCAGCTGGATCGCTTGAACTCAGGAGTTGGAGATCGGCTTGGGCAACATGGTGAAACTCCGTCTCTACAAAAAAGACAAAAATTAGCTGGGCATGTTGGCATGTGCTTGTAGTCCCAGCTTCTCAGGAGGCTGAGGTGGGAGGATCACTTGAATGCAGGAGGTGGAGGTTGCAGTGAACCAAGTTTGTGCCACTGCACTCCAGGCTGGGCAATAGAGGGAGACGGCCTCAAAAAATATATATATTAATAATGATAAAGAAAGGAACCCCATGTACATGTATAACTGTGATAAGGATAAAAATTAAATTAAAAAGTTAATGTAGGCTGGCCAAGGTTGCTCACGCCTATAATCTCAGCACTTTGGGAGACTCAGGTGGGTGATCACCTGAGGTCAGGAGTTCGAGACCAGCCTGGCCAACGTGGTGAAACCTGGTCTCTGCTAAAAATACAAAAGACTGTGGCGTGGTGGCACGTGCCTATAGTCCCAGCTACTTGGGAGGCTGAGGCAGGAGAATCGCTTGAACCTGGGAGGCAGAGGTTGCAGTGAGCCGAGATCGCCTCACTGTACTCCAGCCTGGTGACAGAGCAAGACTGCATCTCAAAAAAAAAAAAAAAAGTTAATTTAGAGAATGTCATCACTCACTGAAGGCATTTCTACAACCAACCCATGCTAATGTGATCCAAATATACTGCTTTCTGATGATCTAACTTTATACAGAAATAGCACTCAGAGAATCTAGAAGTAGTTGACGTATACCCTAGAAACCATCGCTCACTAACATCAGGTGTTTCAAATAAGGCTTTGGGCAAGTCAGTGTTGCTTGAAACCCTTTGGAGAGCCGGTGTTCTGTGTCATTGACGGAAGGGCTTCCAATAAACCTTAGAAGACAGAGATAAGACAGCACCATTCTTGTCTTGTGCCATACTAGGATCCGTTGGCACTCTTCCAGATTGTGGGTTAGCACACTTGTACGTGGATGTGGGAGGTAGCATACATGCAAGTATGTTTTTGAACATTTTTACAACTCTAGAATCCCAGAATCTCACAGCAGTAACAAAGTAGACATCATTTGGCGTGAGGGACTCTAACCTCAGTAATGCATTCTAACAGAGCCTCAGTATATTAGCCACAAAGGCATACCAAAGTACCTGAATGTCATCGGATTGGGCAGTTATTCCATGCCTATTTAACGGATTGAGAAGTTCTACTGAATACAACATTCTTGCTGTCAATATGTTTGAAGCTTCTGACTCTATAGCCAATAAGATTAGCTGCTTTTGAAGTGAGCATTCAGGTGAAAGGGAACCCTCTAGTTGATAAGTAAGAGGCCAATGCTTATTCAGTTCATAGAGTAACTGTTACTTAATTTAACTGTAAATTAAAATAGAGGTGCGTACAACAAAGCCCTATTTCATACTCTTTAGGATTGGAAGTTCTTTCCTCTGACGTAAGCAGTAATATACCACGATTTTTGAAAAAGAATGACTAATAGTCCAGGACTTAGGGACAATTTAGTCACTGTTTATGGAGTCAAGGGAGTCAGTTCTGGTTATGTTGCAAATATCTACATTATCAACCACTCACAGTGGAAAAAAACCAGAATGTGAGCTAGAGTGGACTCATTTCTCTGGAAAACTGCTTAATCTTCACATAGGTTTTAGGCTAAGTACAAAATTTTTTCGAGTAAAAATATTCAAGATATTTGGCAGAAATAGTGTATTTAATTAGTTTACCTTTTACCTTTTTTCTTTTTTCTTTTTTTGAGACAGGGTTTTGCTTTGTCACTCAGGCACTCAGTGCAATGGTGCAATGACTCGATCATGGGTCACTGCAACCTTGACCTCCTGGGCCCAAGCAAGCCTCCCACCTCAGCCCCCCAAGTAGCTGAGACCACAGGAGTGCACTACCACGCATGGCTAATTTTTTTACTTTTGTAGACACAGAATCTCCCTATGTTGCCCATGCTGGTTTCAAACTCCTGGGCTCAAGCAATCCTCCTGCCTCAGCCTACCAAAATGCTAGGATTATACGCATGAGCCACCATGCCTGGCTCGGTTTCACCTTTTAAAAATAGGTTAGATAAGACTTTAAATCATCTGAGGAATTTGTATGTATATACTATCTTCTGTAAGAAATTCACCAATTAATTTTTGGCCTAACATATGAAGTGAGCAGAGATGATAGCTATAAAGTATAAATGAGAAGCCAATATGAGTAAGCCTTTTGTTTGTGAAGCAGAAGAGTGCTATAGTGAACAAATGCCAGACTAGAAGCCACAAAAATGTAGGTTCTATCTTCGCTCTGTTATTTTATTTTACAATCCTGGGCAAGTCATTTATTTTCTTCCTTTTAAAAATGGAGTTATAGTAAGGCTAAAATGAAATCATGTTCCATAGAAGCAACTTATCATGTGTAAAATACCATGTAAATGTTTATGAATTAACAAATTAAATGTCACACACTGGAAAAGGGAACTTGCACAGAGCCAGCCTTTGAGGTACTGGCTCATATAAATACTATGACTAGGACTAGAATTAAGGGGACATTTCCAAACTGTTTGGCCTTCTGCCATCTTATTGTTGATTTTTAAGTTATATACATATTTCTTATTTCAAAAAGGTTTTTTTGATGTGATGTACAGTACACCAAATTTTACACCAATCAGTATATGTATAATATATGTATAACAGTGGAAACCCTGGGTTTGATGAGTCAGGAGACTAGAATTCTGAAAGTCAGATACCCAGGCCATTTAAGTACTCAACAATTTGTGTTCATAGTAAAGGCTCAACAATACGTGTTCAATGAATGTGGATCCTGATGAAGTTCAACCTGAAGGGGATGCCAGGCCGGCTTAGTGCCTTAACATGAGAACTCTATCAAACTGTAGTCCAAAGTCAAACTTATATGTGTTCCATGAATTATAGTCGACTGTGGCAAAAAAGAACTTGGTTCAACATGCCAAAATTCTTATGCTTTCTTTGTTTTTTGAAGTTTTCAACTGATCACATGGCAATTATTAGTGAATTTGTTTGCCTTTTTTTTTTTTTTTTTTTTTTGATACAAGGTCTTATTCCGTCCTCCAGGTGGGAGTGCAGTGGCATGATCACAGCTCACTGCAGCCTTGACCTCCCTGGGCTCAAGTGATTCTCCTGCCTCGGGCTCTACAGTAGCTGGGACTATAGGCGTGTGCTACCATACCCAGCTAATTTTTAAATTTTCTGTAGAGATGATGTCTCGTTACGTTGTACTACGTTGCCTAGGCTGGTCTTGAACTCCTAGGCTCAAGCGATTCCCCTGCCACCCCGCCTTGGCCTCCCAAAGTGCTGGGATTACAGGCTGTGAGCCACCACACCCAGCTACAGTCTCTTTTTAATTGGTATCCACTTGTCTTCTTTATGTTGTGTCACCAGACGACAAAACAGCATAACACACCTATTTTCCTTCCACAGTCTACTCTATGTAATTATTTTCTAGATACAACAGGAAGCGTGCAACTTGTTAGCTGTGATCTTCTGGGAAATTCTAGGAAGCTCAACAGATTGTGAATTTCTGCTAAAATGTTAAGATACTTTTTGTGTAGTGACATCTTTTTAAATGAAAGTGAAAGTCTAGATTTTAACAGGTATAATAGTTCATAAATAATAAGCAGAGCAACTACTCTGGATATTTCACATTTATTCAGTTTTTATATTTATGGAGCTCTTTTTATGTTTTATGTAGTTGTGAATATATTGTGATACAAATTTGTATGCTGATTTTTGTTATTTAACAGATTAGAATATTTATTGCCTTGCATTATTAAACATTTTAAAAATCTATTTTTATAACATACTTTTCTGATAATAAAAGCAATAGACCAGCCTGGGCAACATGGCAAAACCCTGTCTCTACAAAAAACACAAAAAAATTAGCTGGGTGTGGTGGCACATGTAGCCCCACAAGAGGATGAGGTGGGAGAATCATCTGAGCCCAGGAAGTCAAGGCTGCAATGAGCCATGATCATACTGCTGCACTCCAGCCTGGGCTATAGAGTAAGACCCTATCTCAAAAAGAAAAAAAAAAAAAAAAGCAATAGAAAATTTGAAAAACATATAGTAGTATAAAGAAAATAAAAAATTATCCACAATCCTACAACTGAATAATAATAATTATCATTAATACTTAGGTGTATTTCCTTCCACTCTCTTTAAATGCATTTTTTTTTACATAACTGAGGTAATCCTTTTTGTATACTGTTTTTCTTCACTCATGTCTCTTAATCAGTTTTCCACATGATTAAAACTTTTCGGCCAGGCGCAGTGGTTCACGCCTGTAATCCCAGCACTTTGGGAGGCCGAGGCGGATGGATCACGAGGTCAGGAGATCGAGACCATCCTGGCTAACACGGTGAAACCCCGTCTCTACTAAAAAATACAAAAAAAATTAGCCGGGCATGGTGGCGGGGGCTTGTAGTCCCAGCTACTCGGGAGGCTGAGGCGGGAGAATGACGTGAACCTGGGAGGCAGAGCTTGCAGTGAGCTGAGATCGCGCCACTGCACTCCAGCCTGGGTGACAGAGCGAGACTCCGTCTCAAAAAAAAAAAAAAAAAAAAAAGCAACAGCAACAACAAAAAATTTTCATAAAAATTATTTAATGTCTGCATAACATTATATTGCTTTGATATACCAAAATTTGGTTAACTTTATTTAGTCAGGGCTTTTTCTTTTTCTTTTCTTTTTTTTTTGAGATGGAGTCTCGCTCTGTGGCCCAGGCTGGAGTGCAGTGGCGTGATCTTGGCTCACTGCAACCTCCGCATCCCGGGTTCAAGTGATTCTCCTGCCTCGGCCTCCTAAGTAGCTGGGACTACAGGGGGGCGCCACCATGCCCGGCTAATATTTAACTTTGTATTGTCTGAATACCATAAATCCACATTAGTTTGCCTTTCTTATACACAAATTATTTGTTTTGCTCTCCCACTAAGATGTAAGTCCCAAAACTAGCGACCATGTCTGTAGTAAACACTAATTGGGGTAGCTGATGATTCCTCAGGTGACTCTCCCTGTCCTACCCTCCGCCTTCCTCTGGCTCTACCTAAGCTACCCCAATGGAAGTGGCAATCTTATCGGACCTTGCTTTTCTAGCCACTGGATTGGTTAAGGGGTAGGCTTGTAAACCAGTCTGAGCCAATTGCAAAAGCCCACTCCCAACACCACAGCCATTGGTCCACTGATGAACATGTGACCTAAATGGGGCCAGAATTTCATTTAGGAGTTATGACAGAAAAGGCATTCCTTTTCCTGTAGAGGAGCTGTAAGACGGAGAGCCCAAAACTGCTAGGCACCACATCCTCCACCAGAGAAAAACGATCTGAGCAGAGAAGCAAATAGAGAATCCTTTATTCAGTCCTCTTCTTACCATTCAAGATTTAATATTTCAATTATTTATTCAATTCTGGTCAGGCGCCGTGGCTCACACCTTTAATCCCAGCACTTTGGGAGGCCGACGTGGGTGGATCACTTGAGGTCAGGAGTTTAAAACCAGACTGGACAATATGGCAAAACCCCGTCTCTACCAAAAATACAAAAATTAGCCGGCGTTATTGCGTGAGTCTGTAATCCCAGCTACTCGGGAGGCTGAGACAGGAGAATCGCTTGAACCCGGGGGGCAGAGGTTGCAGTGAGCCAAGATCGGGCCACTGCACTCCAGCCTGGGCCACGGAGTGAAACTCCGTCTCAGAAAAAAAAATTATTTTTTCAATCCCGGTAGCTCCCCCCATCCCATCCTTACAATAAATCTCCTCTCCTTTTATATGCTTCATCTAGTTTGAGTTGAGTTTCTGTCATTTGCAAACAAGAAGATCCTAATTTGTATATTTAAGCAGTATTTTGAAAGCAGTATTTTGAAATCCTTGTGGCATAGATCTGTAAAATGGTACTCCTATATCTAGTATGACCTATATCATATCTGGTCAATCACCTTAACTCAAAAAAAAAAAAAAGGCTGTAGAAGAAATTTTTTGTTGCCAATCCCTTTAAATTCTGTTCTGAACCAGCTGCAGTTTCGAGCACATGTACTCTCAGCTACTCGGAAGGCTGAGGCAGAAAGACTGCTTGTGCCCAGGGTGAGTTCCAGGCTGCAGGGCACTATGAGGTCACCTGAGTCTAGCCACTGCACTTCAGCCTGGGCAACACAGAGACCTCCGCTAAAAAAAAAAAAAAAAAAATTCTGTTCTGAAATTTTTTCTAGTTTATTTACTCTCTACAGCCCTTCAATTACAACACCCGAAAATTGATTAGGGTTATAATATATTTCATCTCAAACAAGGCAAACTCCAACCCCGCTAAACTTGCAGTTTTTATTTGTTGAGTAGCCCTTAAAATGGTGGTTTATTTATTTTACATAACAAATGCCATAGTGGAACTGGAATTGATTCTTTTTTTTTTTTCTTTTGTAAGAGACAGAGTCTTGCTATGTTGCTCAGATTGGCCTCCAACTC
Organism: Macaca mulatta; assembly: GCF_049350105.2. Taxonomy (NCBI): domain Eukaryota; kingdom Metazoa; phylum Chordata; class Mammalia; order Primates; family Cercopithecidae; genus Macaca; species Macaca mulatta. The sequence goes on along the minus strand of NC_133406.1, from coordinate 58,065,992 downwards.
CTGGGCTCAAGGGGTTCCCCAACCTTGTCCTCCCAAGTAGCTGGGCCTATAGGCAAGTGCCAACACACCTGACTTAGAATTAATTCCTTTTTTTTTTTTTGAGACAGAGTCTCACTCTCTCTCGCTTAGTCTGGAGTACAGTGACACGATCTCGGCTCACTGAAATCTCCACCTCCCAGATTCAAGCGATTCTTGTGCCTCCCGAGTAGCTGGGATTACAGACTGTACCATTATGCCTGGCTAATTTTTTTCTTTTTTTCGAGACAGAGTCTTGCTCTGTCACCCAGGCTGGAATGCAGTGGTGCAATCTTGGCTCGCTGCAACCTCTGCCTCCCGGGTTCCAACAATCCTCCTGCCTCAGCCTCCCAAGTAGCTGAGATTTCAGGCACCTGTCACTGCACCCGGCTAATTTTTGTATTTTTAGTAGAGACAGGATTTCACAGTGTTGGTCAGGCTGGTTTCAAACTCCTGACCTCGTGATCCGCCCACCTTGGCCTCCCAAAGTGCTGGGATTACAGGCAGAGACGAGGTGTCACCATGTTGGCCAGGTTGGTCTCAAACTCCTGACCTCAGGTCATTTGACCACCTCAGCCTCCCAAAGTGCTGGGATTATGGGCATGAGCCACCACACCCAGCCAGGATTAATTCTTAAACTTTCGTATGAGGCCAGGTGCAGTGGCTCACGCCTGTAATCCCAGCACTTTGGGAATCCCAAGGAGGATTACTTGAGGCCAGGAGTTTAAGAGCAGCCTGGGCAACATAGCAAGACTCTGTCTCTAAAAAATAAAAACAAAAACCCCAAAACCAAAAAATTAGCCAGGCATGGTGGCGTGCATCTACAGTCCTGGCTACCTAGGAGGCTGAGGCAGGAGGATTGCTTGAGCCCAGGAAGCTGAGGCTGCAATGAGCCATGATTAGGGCACTGCACTCCAGCCTGGGTGACAGAGTGAGGTGCTGATCTCAAAAAACACACCAAAGCCCAAAAACTTTAGTATGCATCAGAACAACTGGGATGTTTGTTAAAAATGCAGATATCTGGCACCAACTAATCTGAATTAGTAGACCAAGAAAAGTTAGGAGTACTCTTTAGATTTTTTCCATTCACCAAAAAAAGAAGTCTGATCTGTCATCTGTAGCCTTTAATGATCTTAACTTTGGTTGAGAATACAATTTAAGGCCGGGTGCGGTGGCGGGTGCCTGTAATCCCAGCAACTCGGGAGGCTGAGGCAGGAGAATCACTAGAACCCTGGGGGTGGAGGTTGCAGTGAGCTGAGGTGGTCCCACTGCACTCCAACCTGGGTGACAGAGTGAGACTCCATCTCAAAAAATAAAAAAATAAAAAAATAAAAATAAAAAAAAGAGAATACAATTTATTTTCTTTGATTTTTATAACAAAATGAGATTCTGCCACATATTCATCTTACATTTAAATTATACTTACCTTATTTTAATAAATAATACCAACTATACACCTTCAAGCATTTACTAAAGATCTTAATATTGAACCAGTGCCACGCAGCTCTTGCAAAAGAATAGTGGAAACAGATATTTGAGAAAGACTTGACCTGAGAACATGCTTAGTATTGAATCCTTTACTATTTCTTATTCTATCCCTCAAACAAACTAAGATCACCACAAATCCACATGCTTGGACTTTGTTGGTTTGGCTCTCCAAGGAAATGCTTTTAATCTCTATCTTGATTAACTCGATCCCATTCAATGCTCAGTTTATTGCAGCCTGGATATTGCCTCACCACGCTTCTAAAACTGCTGTCGCTAAGGTCAACAGCCAACACTGGTTTAGATGTTAAGAAGGTGTTCTTCAGAGCCAGTTCAGCTCTGTTTGAATCCTGCTTTTGCCACTTCCTGGTTTGGGGACTTTGCTTAACTTCTTTGTGCTACTCATTTTTCTTATCTGTAAAATGGGGATAATGATGGTTACCTACAACCTACGGTAATTGAGAGGCGTGAGTGAGGTTAAGCTTGTTGGGATTAAAGCAGTGCACATAGTACACATTCAACAACTACTGTTCACCAAAATGTGAGCTCCATCAAGGCCAAAGTCAATGGTTTGTTCAAGACCGTATCCTGAGTGCCTGACATACAGTAAGTATTCAAATGCAAGTGAAATGAATTACTAATTCCCTAATCCAACTGCATATTCAGGTCCTTTCTTACTTGATTGTACCATGACAATTGATCAATAGTCATACAGCAATTACTTCATGCCATGTTAACTCATTTAATTCCCATAACAATTCTATGAGACAGGTACAATTACTGTATGCATTTTATAGATGATGGAACTGAAGAACAGAGGAGTTGAGTAATGTTTCCAAGCTCACACAGCTAGCAAATGGTAGAGCTAGAGTTAAAACCTGGGCAGTCTGGTTTTAGAGTCTTTGTCTTTCACCTATGTTTGCTGCTAATCATTTCTCTCCAGTCGAAACTCTCCTCTACTGGCTTCAATGGAAACACCCTCTTTACATCTCTGACTTCTCTGGTTCCTCTCTTTCTGCTCATCTCTGAAATGTTGCCATTTTCCAGAACTCTGTCCAAGGCCATTGTCTTTATATACTTTACATGTTCGCTAGTTGATGACTTCGATTTCCACCTGTACTCTGATGAATCCCAAATCCACAGCTCTATCCCAGTGATGCTAGGCATCACATTAAATGTTACCCACTTTATTGTGACAACCCTGTACAATTACTATTATTACAGAATAAGGAAAGTTAGCCTCACAGAAGTTAAGAAAACTGCCCAAAGTTACAGGGTTAGTGTGTGGTAGAGCTTGGAGTACATCCAAGTTTGTTTGACTCCAAATCTTTTTTTTTTTTTTTGAGACAGAGGCTGGCTCTGTCGCCAGGCTGGAGTGCAATGGCCTGATCTCGGCTCATGGCAAACTCCGCCTCCCGCGTTCAAGCGATTCTCCTGCCTCAGCCTCCTGAGTAGCTGGAATTATAGGCGCCCACCATCAAGCGTGGTCAATTTTTGTGTTTTTAGTGGAGACAGGGTTTCACCATGTTGCCCAGGATGGTCTCGAACTCCTGACCTCGTGATCCACCCGCCTCGGCCTCCCGAAGTGCTGGGATTGCAGGTGTGAGCCACCATGCCCAGCCCCAAATCCTTAGGTTTAACCTTCACCCTTGACTGCCCCTTTGGATCCTGTTTGGTTCTTCTGCAAAACAGTCATTTAAAACATTCTCCTTATCTAGGCACAATGGCTCACACTTGTAATCCCAGCACTTTGGGAGTCTGAGGTGAGTGGATCACTTGAGTCCAGGAGTTCCAGACCAGCCTGGGCAACATGGTGAAATCCTGTCTCTACAAAAAAGACAAAAATTAGCTGGGTGTGGTGGTGCATGTCTGTAGTCCCAGCTACTAGGGAGGCTGAGGTGGGAGGACTGATTGAGCTCAGGAGGTCAAGGCTGCAGTGAGCCATGATCACACCACTGCACTCCAGCCTGGGCAACAGAGCGAGACCCTGTCTCAAGAAAAAAGAAAAGAAAAAAGGAAAGATATTCTCCTTTATGTCACTCAGTATTGCTCTTAGGAAATATGTTTTGTGAAAAATAGATCTTATTATCGCACAATGGGAACCATGTAGTAACCCACGATGTTCTCTTTCTTGGGTTGGCCACCTGGAGTGAAGTGAAATTTCTGTTGGAATTATTTTATCTTTCCCTGGGCTTCTGACTTCTTTCAGATTTTATTTTTGGCCGGGTGTGGTGGCTTACGTCTATAATCCCAACACTTTGGGAGGCCCAGGCCGGTGGATCACTTGAAGTCAGGAGTTCAAGACCAGTCCTGGCCAACATGGTGAAACCCCATCTCTACTAAAAATACAAAAGTTAGCTGGGCGTGGTGGTGCATGCCTGTAGTTCCAGCTACTTGGGAGGCTGAGGCAGGAGATTTGCTTGAACCCATGAGGCGGGGGTTGCAGTGAGCTGAGATCCCAGCACTTCAGTCCAGCCTGGTCAACAGAGTGAGGCTCTGCCTCAAAACAAACCCAGATTTTGGCCAGTGGGGTGGCTCACGCCTGTAATCCCAGCACTTTGGGAGGCTGAGGTGGGTGGATCATTTGAGGTCAGGAGTTAGAGACCAGCCTGACCAACAAGGTGAAACCCCACCTTTACTAAAAATACAAAAAATAGCTGGGCATAGTGGTGCATGCCTGTAATTCCAGCTACTTGGGAGGCTGAAGCAGGAGAATCACTTGAACCCAGGAGGCGGAGGTTGCAGTGAGCCGAGATCAGGCCATTGCATTCCAGCCTGGCCACCAAGAGCGAAACTCCATCTCAAAACCAAAACAAAACTAAACAAAAACAGATTTTATTTTCAATTACCCGGTGATATACATAGATACATATAGTTATATGTATGCATTAAACATATACATGTGTATATTATATATATAAACATCTAAGAGAATAGAAATAAAATATTTATTTCTATTTATATATATGACTTATGTATATACACATTTTTCATATATATATACATGCTAGGATAGTTAGAAGTAAAACCTGAAAAAAATCAGAAGCCCAGAAAAAAGAGAAAATAGTTCTACCAGGAATTTCATTACAGTACATATAATAAATACATTTCAGCTGGGCACCTCTAGTCCAGTTGCTATGGAGGTTGAGGTAGGAAGATCACTTGAGCCTAGGAATTTGAGGCTGCAGTTGCTTTGATCACACTTATGAATAGCTACTCCACTCTAGTCTGGGAAAAATAGAGAGGCACTGTCTCTTGAAAACTAAATAAATAAAAGTAAAAATAAGCCCATTTAAAAAATAAACATACTTTAAATCAACCCACTTTTTTGTCCAAATTTATTGTAGTCCTTATATTAAAATAAGAATCTAGAAAAAAAATCCAAGTTTACCTCCAAATCAAATCAATATTTCATTTGTCAGCCTTATATTTCGATCCTTATTTGTGTGCAGATTGTTTTCTATATTTACAGTAACATAATACATAGAATTTTATATTCCACTTCTTCTCTTGATAACATCAGCATGTTTTTCTACTTTGCTCTGTCTCACCTGTTTCTTCTTTTCTGTTTTTTTTTTTTTTTTTTGAGATGGAGTTTCACTCTTGTCACCAGGCTGGAGTGCAGTGGCCTGGGTGTGGCACTGCACACTTCATGATTGTTACATGAAGTGTAACAATCTTGGCTCACCAATCTCCACCTCCCGGGTTCAAGTGATTCTCTTGCCTCAGCCTCCCAAGTAGCTGCGATTACAGGCGCTCGCCACCATGCCAGGCTAATTTTGATATTTTTAGTAGAGACGGGGTTTCACCATGTTGGCCAGAGTGGTCTCCAACGCCTGAACTCTGGTGATCCACCTGCCTTGGCCTCCCAAAGTGCTGAGATTACAGACATGAGCCACAGCGCCCCACCTGTCTCACTTGTTTCTGACTTACCTCCTCTTCCTCTTATCCTTACCATTAGGAAACCAGTGACAACAGTTTGGTGTGCATCCTTGCACATCTTTCTCCTGTGTAATTATTAATAGTTACATTTGGGCAGAGGAAGAGAGAGTTTTGCTATTTGTTTTACAGAACTAAGAATATATAACATAATGCATCTTTTCCTCTTGCTTTTTTTGTTTAACTATGCAAGGACATCCCTCCAGACTAATATAGCGCCAACTTATTCTTTTAGTTGCCTAATATCCTGAGGGATAAAGATACCACAATTTTTTCAGCTGTTCTCGTGTTGAAGGGCATTCAAGTTGTTTCTAGTTCTTTGCCACTGTGCACAATGCTGCAACAAGCAACCTCAAAAATACATATCCTTGCACACTAATGCTTTTGTTTCTGTAGGATGTAATCCCCAAAATGGGAATTGTTTATAGAGAGTAGATTGGGGCCGTGCGCAGTGGCTCACGCCTGTAATCCCAGCACTTTGGGAGGCCAAGTCTGGCGGATCATGAGGTCAGGAGATTGAGACCATCCTGGCTAACACAGTGAAACCCCCTCTCTACTAAAAATACAAAAAATTAGCCAGGCGAGGTGGCGGGCACCTGTAGTCCCAGCTACTTGGGAGGCTGAGGCAGGAGAATCGCTTGAACCCGGGAGGTGGAGGTTGCAGTGAGCTGAGATCATGCCACTGCAGTCCAGCCTGGGTGACAAGCGAGACTCCATCTCAAAACAAAAACAAACACAAACAGACAAAACAAACAAACAAAAGAGAAAGTAGATTGGAACAGGATTTGTGAATATATAAAAGTATACGGCGTAGTAACATATACTCAAAAAAGTTTAGTAAATGATGACAATGATAAGAATATTTGACAATACGGTTACCTAGCAGTCTTTTTTTTGATGGTAAAAGGTATGTTTCCCAGCAACCAGAAAGTATACGTCATTGAATGAGAATCTATAAGAAAAGTACAAGAGACAGAAACTGGCCCATAGCAACTGAGAATCATTATTGCCAACCGTATTTCCTGTTGTACTTGTTAGGTGGAGGACCAGGGTTACTCGAAGCCCTGTTACTAAATACTGAGTCCCTGACCCTATGAACTAATCAAACTGCAACATGCTTTTAATAAACCTGAGCTTCCAAAAGTCTCACCAATTGCATTATCTTGAAGCTAGTGACTTAAGAGTTATGAAGTTGTTGGCTGGGCGCAGTGGCTCACACCTGTAATCCTAGCACTTTGTGAGGCCGAGGCAGGCAGATCACAAGGTCAGGAGATCGAGACCATCCTGGTTAAAATGGTGAAACCCCATCTGTACTAAAAATACAAAAAATTAGCTGGGCGTGGTGGCGGGCGCCTGTAGTCCCAGTTACTCGGGAGGCTGAGGCAGGAGAATGGCATGAACCCGGGAGGCAGAGCTTGCAGCGAGCTGAGATCGTGCCACTGCACTCCAGCCTGGGCGAAAGAGTGAGACTCCGTCTCAAAAAAAAAAAAAAAAAAGAGTTATGAAGGTGTCTAGATAAGGCGTGTGAGAGAGCATTATGTTAGGAGTCAAACACTAATCCTTGGCTCTGCCAACTTGTCAGCATTGTGGCACTGTGAGCCACAAGTCTCAAAATCCCTATATAAGACTAAAGCTAATAATACTCACACGGCCTCCTTTGCAATGTTGTAGTGAAGAACAAATGAATTTATGTAAATGAAAGTGCTTGAGAGAGCTATCCAGATATTAGCACTGTTAATACTATTCTGATTCCTGAGGAGGCGATGGACTATGTACGGGGCACCTTTCCTGTTCTTTGTATTGCCAAGGAAGAACATATTACCACTTAAAGAAGATTGATTCTGTAACAATCATGAAGTGTACTATAAAAATACAGATCAATATAACAACAACAGACTTGATGTCAACCACTGAATCTATTTGAAGATAATGCTCAAGACTTCTAGAACAGTGTAAATATTTACAAAGTCGCCTGAGTTTTCAATGTTTCATAGATAAATGAGAATGAAATCATCGAGAATTTTTTTTCTCTTTCCCTTAGTTTCTATTTTTAACTTCTGTACAGTATCAGATGTAATATCCTGGTGTTCTTTCCCAACTCCTGGCCCCTGCCCATAAAGTACACGCATGCTACAGGAATCCAGCCTCACTTTGGATGCTTCCTGCCCAATTATTGTTATTTTTACTGTGACTAAAACATTGAGAAATAGGTACCTCTATAGAAAATACTTCATATATTAATACATTACAGATGAACTGTTCTGTGGATGAAATAGTGGAAACCATCTAACAGACATGAGGGATCATTAAATTCAGAAATGTGGCATACTTTCAGTATTCACTCCTTAGTAGGACAGAATGTTGCTATAAGGAGTTCCAGAAATCGCAGTGCCAGTTGAAGATTGGCAGTTGGTTCCTTCCAGCTGTTCTTAAAGGTATTCTCTCTGCAGGAATTTAAAAAGTGGCTCACAGTTATAGCTTAAGATGTTTATGTTTAGCTGTTTCTGTTTCGATTCTTCTCTTTGAGAAAATAGGATGTTTTCTAGTAGTGAAGGGTTTATGAAGTTCTGTGGCATTAGATCTAAATGATCACAACTGTGAATAGCTGGTAAAATTAGTGGAGAAAAAAAGTCATGTGTGGGGCATACAATTATGGGGCATAAAATTAGTTACAAAAAAACTAATTTTTATTGTTAATGTTATATGCTTCAACTGGTTGTGGCAGCATCAGGGAGACACCCCAAGCGAAAGAGAAGCAGAGAGTCCTTGGCATGATTTCAGGTTTCAGACTCCCTCATGGTCTTTAGAAACATCCTTCTGGGGCTTCCTTATCATGCTGTTAGGTGTACATCTGTTGAGGACAGGGGAAAAGAGAAAAAAGCTTTTGAGATGGAAGCTGCCTTTATCTAAAATCCTTTTAAAATCTAAATCCTGTTTTCAAAAAGAGTATTTTTGTTGTGATTATTTTACATTTAAGGGTTAAATGTATTAAAATTAAAATATATAATAAGTAACATGGTAGCGTAGTAAATAAAAATATGAAGCATACTCTACTTTCTCAGTTTACCAAGACATGGGGAAAAAATAAAACTTATAAGACAGATAAATTATAGCGGTGATTATACCATTACTAAAGTGCTCTTTGATTTTCTTTTTCTTTTCTTTTTTTTTTAGAGATAGGATCTCACTCTGTTGCCAGGATGGACTGGAGTGCAGTGGTGCGATCACAGCTCACTGCAGCTTCTAACTCCTGGGCTCAAGTGATCCTCTCATCTCCTGAGTAGCTGAGACTACAAGCATGCAGCACGATGCCCGGCTGACTTTTAAATTTTTGCTAGAGACAGGGTCTTGCTATTGTTGCCATGGCTTGTCTCAAACTCCCAGCCTCAAGCGATCCTCCTGCCTTAGCCTCCCAAAGAGTTGGGATTTCAGGCGTGAACCATGGCACCTGGCCAGCTCTTTGATTTTCAAAGCATCATATAGATTTCAAATAAACAGCTGAGTTTCTTATACAGAAATAATAATGCATGTTTTTCAATGTTCAGGAAATTTTATTTATTCAGGAACTCGCCTATTGTACAAAGCAAAAATGCCTATCTCATAAATAGAATTAAAATTTGAGTGACTTACCCTTAATTTTTTATTTATGTAGCAAAATAAGGAATAAAAAATTAACAATTATTGAGGGAGGAGGAACTCTTAATTATTTTAGAATTTTTACATAAATCAGAAAAAAGATTTTTTTCTTGAACTATTTAGAATTATCCAGAATTGGGGCAAACAAGTAGCCTATAAAATGAGTACTAAACTCAAGTACTGAGTGGCTTGAATTTAGTCTGCACTAGATAGATCTTGATGAAGGCTATTGGAAGGAGGAAAGTGAGTTTGGTATTGAACTTTGGGACATTGTGTACACACAGTTAAAAAAAAAGTGTAGCTATAGTTGAATTTTTAAAAGTTTATTATCGAAATGGAAATTGTTTATTGTTCATAACTTTTCATTATTCTTATTAATATAAATGTATACATTGCAACAGTTTTAGATTCTGAAATTATAAAGGTAGTAGTATTGAAAAGAATTAGATTTGTTATAATGAATATACCATACTAATGTAAAATGTTAATAATAGAGGAAACTGGGGATGGATATATGCAAACTGTTAGTACTTTTTTTTTTTTTTCTTGAGATGGAGTTTCACTCTTATCGCCCAGGCTGGTATGCAGGGGCGTGATCTCTGCTCACTGCAATCTCTGCCTCCCGGGTTCAAGTGATTCTCCTGCCTCAGCCTTCTTAGTAGCTGGGATTACAGGCATGTGCCACCATGCCTGGCTAATTTTCGTATTTTTAGTAGAGACGAGGTTTTACCATGTTGGCCAGGCTGGTCTTGAACTCCTGACCTCAAGTGATCGGCCCGCCTTGCCCGATCCTCAGCACTCCGAAAGTGCTGGGAATACAGGCGAGAGCCACTGCACCCAGCCTGATTACTATCTTATTAATTTTTCTGTAAAACTAAAATTGTTCTAAAAAACAAAGTCTAATTAAAAAGAAATTAATAGAAAACAAGAATCACTAGTTTTATACAATCTTTTTGTTCTGGGATTGTTTCCATTATCTGTAAAATCTAAGCATTCAGAGATAAACAAATATTAAAATATTCCTTTAGTATTTTCCTTGGGAAAGTATCATATTACTTAACTATTTGAACCATTTCCAGATTTAGTACAGACTCCTATTTAATAGTTGGTTTGTTAGTACCTAACAAGAACGCTACAATATAGATTTTTATTTCCTCACCAAAGTGAAAATTTTTGCTGTCTGTTTTCTGTAAGTTTAAAGCATATAGGTTTTATTTTCTTTTAAAGTTAAGATTTTAGAGTTAAGAGTGCGGTTCAATTTATATTTTCTAATTAATTAAGCATTTTCTAAAGCTAAAGACTGATTAACATCTTTGGAATGTTTATTACACATACAGATTACAATAAAAGTGTATGAAGTTCACAACAGATGGTAATGTGAAATTTTATCTTGAGCTGGTATTTCGAGTATTATTTTAAAACCTATTTATACTTATTACCTTAAGTTTATTCTTTTAGCTGCTTTATAATTTTTTTTTCAAAATTTAACCCTGTTGAAGATTGTAACAAATCTATTCTAGTTGCTACAGTCTAAAACAGTGCTTGGAAATACTGATGCTTAGTGTTATTTCTATGATTACTTTAATAACATTTCCTGAGTTTAATTTTTTCATTACCCAGCTATCTTTCAGAACTGGTATATTGATTTTTCTAATTAATATTCTTTGTACTTGGGATGGTATTTTTATTTTGTACTTCTAAAGAATTGAATAGCATAACCACTACAAGTGATGTGCTTGCTATGTTATCATATAAATGCTCAAGGTACACCTTCTAATGTTGAAAAATAGGAAAATAAATTGACCTTGATGAAGTGTGTCTTCTTTTGTCTGTTCCCAGGAAAGTTTATTTCAGGTATTTCTTCTGCTGAAATGATTAGCGTTAACAGCTTTTCCCCTCCATTTTATTTCACAGGGTCTCTTCATCTTCCTGATATATGGGGTGTACAACACAGAGGTAAGTCTGCTTGGAGTATCTCAAGGCTGACAGAGTGAATGAGAGAAATGACAGGTTTCTTATCTTGATAACTGAGGAACAAAGTTGGTTTTTCATATGAGTGTCCTACTGCCCTTCATGCTTGGACTAGCTTATATGCATCCCAGCTTACCATTAAACACTGACACCCTGAATAAAGGGACAGCCTCATTTCTCATAGGCATTGACTAATATTTTACGACTGCCTTAAGTTTTTCAACTTTCAGTCTTTAACACTTAGCTATTGTAGAAAAAAACAAAAAACAAACAAACAAAAAACTCAGCCTCTCCTATACTCTCACTCAACAATCAACACAGAAGATTTCTTTTTTTTTTTTTTTTTTTTTTGAGACGGAGTCTCGCTCTGTTGCCCAGGCTGGAGTGCAGTGGCCAGGTCTCAGCTCACTGCAAGCTCCGCCTCCCGAGTTCACGCCATTCTCCTGCCTCAGCCTCCGGAGTAGCTGGGACTACAGGCGCCCGCCACCTCGCCCGGCTAGTTTTTTGTATTTTTAGTAGAGACGGGGTTTCACCATGTTAGCCAGGATGGTCTCGATCTCCTGACCTTGTGATCCGCCCGTCTCTTTCTGTGACCAAATGTGTAGGGGTTTCTCCCCACACACTGAGGAAACAATCGATTCTGCAGCAGACACCACCGGGGTGTTCTCCAATTCAATTCTGACACTATCTACCTGGAGACAGCATCAGATCCCACAGATTAAGAGCCCAGGCCTACAAGACTGGCCCCATTTCAGATGCCAATCACGAGCCCCAGGTTGTTTTACCCGTGCTCTGACTCACCAGCTATAAATCGCGGTTCCCATGACCCCTTCCTTGGGCTTGATTAATTTGCTAGAGCAGCTCATAGAACCCAGGCAAACACTTACGTTTTCCAGTTTACTATTAAGGACATTACAAAGGCTATCGATGAACACCAGATGAAGAGATGGATAGAGGAAGGTATGTGGGAAGGGGCGTGGAGCTTCCATGCCCTTTCCGGGTGCGCCACCCTCCCGGAACCTTCACGGGTTCGCTTACAGGAAGCTTTCCAAACCCTGTCCTTTTTAGGTTTTTATGGAGGCTTCACTACACAGGCATGATTGATTAAATCACTGGCCATTGGAGATCAACTTAACCTTCAATCCCTCTCTCCTCCCCGGAGGTCGGGGGGTGGGACTGAAAGTCCCAAACTCTAATCCTGCCTTGGCCTTTCCGGTGACCAGCCCCCATCCTGAAGCTACCAAGGGGTTGCCAGCCATCATCAGTCGCTTCATTAGCATACAAAAAGACATTTATTACTTTGCAGATTCCAAGGATTTTAGCAGTTGTGTGCCACAAAACGGTTCAAAGTCCAAATATATATTTCACAATATCACAACTATACTTGACAGAATTAAAGTGTCAGTTTAAGTGGTGGAATACTTACATGTTGTTTCATGGGATTAGAAAAAAAGCAATTACTTCTTATCTCAAAATGCTCATTAAATATCGTCCTTAAATTTTTTAGGGCAGGCTCAGAGAGGTCCATAAGTATTAGTAAATAATCCCTATGGTTTCGATTGTGAAATTTCTCAGAGAATTTATTATTTAATTATGAGAAATTATTTAGCTAGAAACATTGTGATGTACATGTAATTTCATTAAGAAAACATACTATGTAAATAAGCTGTTGTCATAGTTCTGGTTCTTTTATTTAAAATTTCTCATTTATAAATATCCTTTGCTAGGAAAATGTCTGGTTTAGATTTCTGCGTGCTTAACATGAAATCGAATGCCTTGTGCACATTAGGCACTGAATAAATATTTGTTGTTTGATTTTGTTGATATAACTTTGATTTTAAGATTTTACTTCATTACTTTCCTTTACGAGAAAAATTTCTAAATTTGCAATGAGTTTCTCGGCATTCTGTACTGGCGAGGAGAGTGGATCCTAGCAGAGCTCTTAGAATGGCCTGGTGGTTAATTTTGCATAAACAATATAAAGGGCCAGGCATTTATAACATGGCAAACAGACTGATTAGCCAGGCTAAGGTATGGGGGCATTTAAATAAGATGTGATGATAATGAAGTATGTGTGTGGGCATGTTTTACAGGACTGCTGCACCTGGATTACGCTCGGTTTCCTCTTCCAGTAGCCTTCAGGAAGGTTGGCAGTAAGACAAGATTTTTTTGCTTTCTTTTTTTTGCAACGGTACCACTAATTGCGGTTTCAAAGCAGGCTCCTCCTATAAATGCAAAGGATATGCGCCCATTATTAGTGCTTCCAAATTCAAAGGGATAACATAAGCACCTGTTTTAATAAATGTTGAGCATTTGGAGTTGAATGCTTCTTGATAGAATCAAAAGTGCCCTCAATGATCCACTTCTGAGTTTGAATTTTATTTCAAGACCTGGATTGCAAAACCTAGAGTGAAGAAAGCCCTAATATTGAATCCTCAGTTTCCCCCACCTTCTCTTTCAGCCTCTTTCTCTGCATCTCCCACGCCACGCTGTAGTACAGTCCCCCGTAACTTCCCGCCCCTTGGATTCCACCTCCTGAGCGTTTTCCCCCCAGAAACCCTCAACCACTCTCATCTCCTTCAGTGCAGCCCACCAATCACGCCCATGCGCCTCGAAAGCCCCTTTTTAGTAGGGCTCCAAATCCCCGCCTCTCCTGCCCTTGCTCCCCCGCCTCCGCCCAACCGCCCCAGTGATTGACAGGCAGACCGGGCGGAAGCTGCGGCGCAGGCGCCCTGGCTCCTCAGACCTCCCCTCTGGCCGGGTCGAGGAGTTCCCAGCAGACACTGCGCCGCGGCTGCGCAGTACACGGGAGGCTTTTAATTCCATTGTGGAGAGGACGGCGTTATTTTTATTAACTGGAGGCGACGGCGGCTGCGGCGGCGGCGGGACCCGTAAGTGTTGCCGGTGGGTCCAGGAGGGAGAGGGCGAGGCCTGGGGAAGAGTCGCAGGACCATGCGTGCCGGTGCCGGAGGCGACTGGGCTGGGAATTAGTGCTGGGCGCGTTGCGGTCTGGGCGGCGGCGCGGCGGGGTCCTTAGCGCTGCGGTGGTCCCGGCCCGGGGCCCGGTTCCACCTCCTTTCCTCCCTCTTCCCTCTTCCTCCTCCTTTCCTCAGCCAGGCCTCCTCCGGGGTATGAAAATCGGCAGTGGGTTCCTGAGTGGCGGCGGAGGTACCGGCAGTAGCGGTGGTAGCGGCTCCGGCGGCGGTGGTAGTGGCGGCGGCGGCGGCGGCAGCAGCAGCAGCGGCAGGAGGGCAGAGATGGAACCCACCTTTCCCCAGGGTATGGTTATGTTCAACCACCGGCTTCCCCCGGTCACCAGCTTCACCCGGCCGGCGGGGTCGGCCGCCCCTCCCCCGCAATGCGTGTTATCCTCCTCTACCTCCGCAGCCCCGGCCGCTGAGCCCCCCCCTCCGCCAGCCCCGGACATGACTTTCAAGAAGGAGCCGGCGGCGTCAGCCGCGGCCTTCCCCTCGCAGAGGACCTCCTGGGGATTCTTGCAGTCTTTGGTTAGCATCAAACAGGAGAAACCCGCGGATCCTGAGGAGCAGCAGTCCCACCACCACCATCACCACCACCACTATGGGGGGCTGTTCGCTGGAGCTGAAGAGAGGTCTCCAGGCCTAGGAGGCGGTGAAGGGGGGAGTCACGGCGTCATCCAGGACCTCAGTATTCTCCACCAGCATGTCCAGCAGCAACCAGCTCAGCACCACCGCGACGTATTGCTCAGCAGCAGTAGCAGGACTGATGACCACCATGGCAGTGAGGAGCCAAAGCAGGACACTAATGTCAAAAAGGTAAAAAGGCCAAAGCCAGAATCTCAGGGAATCAAAGCCAAGAGGAAGCCAAGTGCATCTTCCAAACCTTCTTTGGTTGGAGATGGAGAAGGTGCCATCCTCTCCCCAAGTCAGAAACCTCATATCTGTGATCACTGTAGTGCTGCTTTCCGAAGCTCCTATCATCTGCGGAGACATGTCCTCATTCATACAGGAGAAAGACCTTTCCAGTGCAGCCAGTGTAGTATGGGTTTCATTCAGAAATACCTACTACAGAGACATGAGAAAATTCATAGTAGAGAGAAGCCATTTGGATGTGATCAGTGCAGCATGAAGTTTATTCAGAAGTACCATATGGAGAGACACAAGAGGACACATAGTGGAGAAAAGCCATATAAGTGTGACACTTGCCAACAGTATTTTTCAAGGACTGATAGATTGTTGAAGCACAGGCGCACATGTGGTGAAGTCATAGTTAAAGGAGCCACTAGTGCAGAACCTGGGTCATCAAACCATAACAATATGGGTAATCTGGCTGTGTTGTCTCAGGGAAATACAAGTTCTTCAAGGAGAAAAACAAAGTCAAAAAGCATAGCTATTGAAAATAAGGAACAGAAGACCGGTAAAACAAATGAATCACAAATTTCAAATAATATAAACATGCAGAGTTACTCAGTAGAAATGCCTACCGTGTCTTCCAGTGGAGGCATAATTGGCACTGGAATAGATGAACTGCAGAAAAGGGTGCCAAAATTGATCTTTAAGAAAGGAAGCAGAAAAAATACAGACAAAAACTACCTAAACTTTGTGTCACCATTACCAGACATAGTAGGACAGAAATCCTTGTCTGGAAAACCAAGTGGCTCACTTGGCATAGTATCAAATAATAGTGTGGAGACCATTGGTCTTCTCCAAAGTACAAGTGGCAAACAAGGTCAAATAAGTAGTAATTATGATGATGCCATGCAGTTTTCAAAGAAAAGAAGATATTTACCAACTGCCAGCAGCAACAGTGCCTTTTCTATAAACGTAGGACACATGGTCTCCCAACAGTCTGTCATTCAGTCTGCAGGTGTCAGTGTTTTGGACAATGAGGCACCATTGTCACTTATTGACTCCTCAGCTCTAAATGCTGAGATTAAGTCTTGTCATGACAAGTCTGGAATTCCTGATGAGGTTTTACAAAGTATTTTGGATCAATACTCCAACAAATCAGAAAGCCAGAAAGAGGATCCTTTCAATATTACAGAACCACGAGTGGATTTACACACCTCAGGAGAACACTCAGAATTGGTTCAAGAAGAAAATTTGAGCCCAGGCACCCAAACACCTTCAAATGATAAAGCAAGTATGTTGCAAGAATACTCCAAATACCTCCAACAGGCTTTTGAAAAATCCACTAATGCAAGTTTCACTCTTGGACATGGTTTCCAATTTGTCAGTTTGTCTTCACCTCTCCACAACCACACTTTGTTTCCAGAAAAACAAATATACACTACGTCTCCTTTGGAGTGTGGTTTTGGCCAATCTGTTACCTCAGTGTTGCCATCTTCATTGCCAAAGCCTCCTTTTGGGATGTTGTTTGGATCGCAGCCAGGTCTTTATTTGTCTGCTTTGGATGCTACACATCAGCAGTTGACACCTTCCCAGGAGCTGGATGATCTGATAGATTCTCAGAAGAACTTAGAGACTTCATCAGCCTTCCAGTCCTCATCTCAGAAATTGACTAGCCAGAAGGAACAGAAAAACTTAGAGTCTTCAACAGGCTTTCAGATTCCATCTCAGGAGTTAGCTAGCCAGATAGATCCTCAGAAAGACATAGAGCCTAGAACAACGTATCAGATTGAGAACTTTGCACAAGCGTTTGGTTCTCAGTTTAAGTCGGGCAGCAGGGTGCCAATGACCTTTATCACTAACTCTAATGGAGAAGTGGACCATAGAGTAAGGACTTCAGTGTCAGATTTCTCAGGGTATACAAATATGATGTCTGATGTAAGTGAGCCATGTAGTACAAGAGTAAAGACACCCACCAGCCAGAGTTACAGGTAAGGTCCCAAAAGTGACCAGGCTGGGGGTCTTCTAATGTAATTTTGTTTTATTTTGACAACACTGCCATTGGAATGTTTCTACACGATCCTATTAAGAATAATGTGATGCCCTTTCAATGCAACTTTTCATATTTAGTTTATTTTGTTAGTGTGATTTTAGCTCTGTTTGTATTATGATTTTTAATCAAAATCAATAGATTAAAAATAGTTTGACATTCAAAGTGACAATGTTTAGCAATCAAATTTACATGTATAGATCGTCAGGGAATAGCCCAAATGTTTTAAATGCAAAAAAAAAAAAAAAAAGGAAAAAAAAAAACACAAAAAAACCCTACAAAAAAACAAAACAAAAAAAACTTTGTTGCTAGGATTAAGGTTATTCTAATTGCTTTACTCTCAGGAAAGTGTAATAACGCATGGGAATTCTGTACGTTATCACTGTAATGGAATATCCAATTTACAGATAGTATGATATACATTTCATCATTTAAGTAAGGGATCGAAAACATTTCAAATTGCTCTATCTGGGCTGATATACATTTTGTCATTTAAGTAAGGGATCGAAAACATTTCAAATTGCTATCTCCATCTGGGCTGATCCAAAATTCTGAGATTGTTGGCTACCTATATTTTGTTGCAGCTTTTAAATGTACTCTGAACTTCCAAACCACGTTCATTCCAGCCTGGTAGAACAAATATTCTTGGATCTTTGATCAAAGCCTGGAATGATAGCTTTAATAAAAGAAGGAAAAAAAAAAAAAGCACCCTCTCTTTATCCCAACTGTAACAAGGCTGTAATTCCATCAAGCGATTCTACTGACATCTAGTACAGTGTTGAAACCCAAGTGGTTGGCTGGTTCTAGTATTAGAACTCAAGTTGAAATTATATGATTAACTGAAATTTGGGGTATGCATTATTTATTATACATGGCCTAAACGGTTCTTTTGTTTGCGCTGTTACATATTACCTACACTTCTGGGTTTTTTTTTCTTGTTCTCAGCCTCTCTTTAAAAAGAGCTCTTGGGCCTTCCTTATTCCCTCTTTCTATTTTGACAGTTTTAATTTTAGTACCATTTACATTCCAGTAGGTAATTATGCGCTTTATATGCCTTAGGGCATCCAAATACAAAACAATAGGGTAAACATCCCCAAAACCCACCTTTTTTTTTAAAAAAAAAAAACCCATACAGATTTCCATATATAATAAAACCCCATTAATAAGGTTGTAATTCCAACTGGTGACATAACTCCTGTGAGGGATGATGTGTCTGCATATAGTAATAACATCAGAACCTCTTTGTGAAATTGCGGCCTTTAATGTACATTTTAATAAAAGGGTGCATTAGTATTGTACAGGGGTCTTGTAAAGTCATCAAAACTTGCTATGAACTCTAATTGCCATTTGAAGCTACTGATAGGCAGTGGCTCTACTCTAAACTGCTTTTTAGCAATTGTATTTTTTTCCTGATTATATTTTTTAATGTACTTTGATGTTTATGCTGATGAGTTTTTTATGTACTTTTGGTGATGTTTCAGTCTTATGTACTCTTCTGACGTCAGAAAAGTACCACTGGTTGTTTGCAGTCTTATTGTGTAATCAGCCTACCGCAGGCTTCCATGTATAATAAAGTAATTAATATTGTGCAAGTGTAAAACACTTCTGTTATAAAAGCAGTGTTTGGAAAATAAGAAATATTTAAAATGGTTACAAAGTATTAGTTAATTTCCTTTTCCCACTTTCCTCCCTTTAGCTTTAGCAGCTAAAGGGTCACCAACTTGTCATTGCAAGATTCTTAGAAAATGTACTTAATCTTCTTAAATACACTCAGTACTAAAAAGTGTTTATTTCTTATTTCAGTAAGTGCGGTAAGTTCTATTGAGTACAGAGTACAAGCTGTAATCAAAGGATGGAGAGGACCTTTACCACTGTATCTCTTAAGCTGTATGATTTTTCTCCAGTTTGTTTTATACAGGTTTTGAATTTCTTTAACTTTTATTGTGTGTACTGAATACTGCATATGTATTATTCTGATTGTTTGCTCTAGTTTACTACCAATAAAAGTCCTGTTAATCACAAAATTGAAGAAAGGAGATATTACTTAATATCCAGTACGTTTTTCAGAATTTTCTATTAACCTTTTTCTAAAATATTCACATCTGTGGTATAACCTGCAGTTTAGAGGCTTGTATTTTAATTGTATTTTTTAAACTTAGGTATTTTTTGTTTCTCGGTTTATTTTAGTTGAAAATGGATTCAAGGCTGGGTGTGGTGGCTCACACCTGTAATCCTAGCCCTTTGGGAGGCCAAGGCAGGTGAATTGCCTGAGCTCAGGAGCTTGAGACCAATCTGGGCAACACAGTGAAACCCCGTCTGTACTAAAATACAAAAAAGCAACTGGGCGTGGTGGCATGTGCCTGTAGTCCCAGCTACCCAGGAAGCTGAGGCAGTAGAATTGCTTGAACCTGGGAGGTGGGGAGGTTGCAGTGAGCGGAGATTGTGCCACTGCACTCCAGCCTGGGCGACCGAGCAAGACTGTGTCTCAAAAAAAAAAAAAAAAGGATTCAGATTTATATAATATTAAATTTTTGTTCTTCCGTGTTACTATGCACCCAAAACATATTCAATGTTCATAAAATATTCATTGTTTTATGACAACATGAAAACATTCAATGTTTTATGAACATTGAATACTTTATGAACATTGAATATGTTTTAGGTGCATAATAATATGGAAGAATAGAAATTTAATATATAAATCAGAATATGTTTTATTGAAATTGGGTTAGCCATCCTAATATTACTCCTGAGAAATTATTTATCGAGGTTTTATTTTAAATCAGATTCCAATATCTTCTGGTTTTAGGTGCATCCTTTTTTACCTCAAAAAGGTTGTAATATACTATGGCACCAGTTTTGGGAAAAAAAATTTTTTTAATTAAAAAGTTGTAATAAAATGACAGTATGATTTAGATTACAATGGTCTTGAGCATTTTAGGTAGGAAGAAGGTGTTATTAAATCATAGCAATGTTTTAAAAAGTTGATAGTATAAATATTAGAAGGAAAGAGCTAAACCATATAAATAATGAAGATGCAGAAACTGAAAATTAGTAAATGTGTAATATATTAGTAAACTTACAAACATGAAGGAGAAAAAGTAGATCATAAGACAATTGTGCTTTGAAATTTAATGACTACAGAGTTGAGGAATTGGGAATAAATTAAAAGGGTAGAATAGGTCTTTGAGGCTTGGCTTTTTTTTGGTATGTGATAGTATTATAGAAAATGATAAAGATATTAAGTAAAAGCATGAATTTCTCTGTAGAGATTATCTGTACTGGTGAGTCTCTGTGATTAGGAAATGTAAGTTTTTTGTTTTGTTTTTTTGCCTGAGTGTATTTGCTAGATTTGGTTGTTTCCTTGAACAAGAGTGCTAAGCAGAATCTCAGTGATTACGCATTGAAATCCAACTTTTTACTTCTTTGCACAGGTGACTTATTCTCTGTTCTAGATTAGCACTTACAGATTGATTTTTTTTTTTTAACCTGCCCACCTGCCTTTATTTCTTCTGTGGAATGTCTGTCTCTGAATATGATCATTTTTAAATTAAGATTTTTTTTACTTTTAAGATGTTAAGGTATGAAGTAGGAAACAATGCTTTTGGATTTCTCTTGTGCTACTGGAAATTCAGAATAAGGACTACCATAATTTAGCAATTGCTGGTCAGTATTTTTGAGGTAATTTAATGAACAGTGGAAAAACATCTATAATTTTTAGCATAAAAAGTTGCAAACTGATACAAATATTTCTACTTTAGTTTTCTGTATTATGCTCATCAGATGAGAGAGGCAGAAGTTTGTATTCATTCGTGTCATCTGGCATTTTGTAATTACTTGCCATTAGTAGCATTTAAGCCTGAACTGGGTGACAGTTTGAGCAATATGACTTCATGAGGTCACATGGAATTTTTACCTTCCAAATTCATAGACTCTTGTTAAACAGAAGAACTTCCCTCACCAAAAATAATTAGCTTCTGAACTTAACTTCTACTTTTAAGAGTAAAATATACCTAAAGACTTCATTTTCTGAGTTTTATGGTCTTCGTGTTTTCTATGATACATACTGATAGGATTTCATTTTTTAAATGTGGTGCAAGGCTCCTTTGTTAGTGCTATGATATGATCCATACATCATGCTGCGTGAGGTTATGTCAGTAATGTTCTATGAATATTTTGTTATGGGATCCCTCCTGGTATTTAAGAAGAGGGATCTGTGCTGGCTTACCAATCTGCTTGTACCCTCTATGAGATGATAAAGAATTACTGATAGATAGTGAGGGAAAATACTGTATTGTTATTTTTTTACATCCTTGGTAACATTTAAAATGAACATTAGCATGAACACAGCATCTTAGAATTCTGTTGTCTTATGCTTGACTGTATTTGAGTGTGACTAATTTAAATAGATTCTATTTAAATTCTTTGGCTTACTCATACAAGTGCTGCGTAACATTTTTTTTTTTGGGTCACAGACTCTGGGCACCCGATAGAATTGATGGCCCCCTGTCCCCTGTATGTTAGCAGAGATATATCAACAAATGAAAATGTGCAAGCCAGTCTACATCGTCACAAGACCTCCTCCAACTTTGAAATAAATTCTTAGTTATGGACCCTAGGTTAAGAATTTAGAAGATATCCTAAATATTGAAATTTTGTTGCATAGATAATTAGGAAGTTAAAACCTAAGAAAATCATCAGATATTATGGGTGCTTCTGAATTGATTTATCTGCAGTTTAACTACTTAGCATTTATGGAATGCATTTAGGTTACAAAAAGCCATAGAGCTTTATGATAAGCTGGTCAAGTAATTAGTTGAATAGATTTTATAAGTCTTTGCACTTCTCATCTGATAATAACTACCATATAGGTAGTACACTTGACAGTAGTTCAGTATTTTCTGTCAACAGTTGTGTTTATAACAATTACAGTCAACTACTGTGGTTCTGCAGTTGCACAGAGTAGCTTTTGGCAAAAGTGAAAAAACCTACAACCAACCTACACCTTTTTACCTAGGAGGAATAATATTGAGTTCTTAATAACAGACTATACTTCATTATAGCCTGTGTGTGACTAGCTAGGTGCAAATGTACTGTGTATGATAAGCCTTGTAAAGCATGTTATATGTTGAAACTGGTATCTTGGGAAGTGTAGATAGAAGCTGGAGAAAAATTTAATGATTTGGAGCTTATACTCCAGAGGGGAAAATGTATTTCCCGTGTTTATAGAGAATAGAAGAATAATTGGCAGGGGTTGAGTGTAAAGGTAATTAAAGGATATCTTAGAATGGAGAAGAAAAGGAATAGATTTTGAAGGAAAATATCATACACATTCTATACTCAGTCACATTTGGAAAATAGGGAATATAACATTTACTCCAATATTAACTGTTAAAAGGGTAAAAAGGACCTTTAGTTGGAAAACTGTTCTGATTTTGCTGTTCTTTCAGTTCAGACTTATTTCAGTACTTTGGTTTGTAATGAACTTTAGAACTATTGTGGAGCAATTAATAAATAACTCTTAACAGACAACTGTGGTGAATTTCTGTTTACACGTCCAGTCTAGGAAAAAGATGGCTAATCTTTGTGTTTATGTATTAAATCTTTTCTTTGGTAACTCATAAAATCACACAGCTTCTATCAGTTGTTAAGAATTTTAAATAACTTTTTTCTTACTAAAACAATTGCAGTCAAAATTGTTATATGTGATCAAATGGATATGAACAGAATTTAGGAATTAAGACCAAAGCTCTGAATCCACATTCTTTACCCACCAAAAAATAAATGTACAAATACAGTGTATAAAGGCATGTTGTGTTACGACAAAGGAAAAGTGTGAGTGGTTATAAAAAGTTGGAAACCTTTAATAATTATTTTTTTGTTTTGCTCTGAAAAATGTTTGCAATTTTAACTTGCGACTAGTTCATTTGTTTATTCTACATTAGATAAGAATCTTGTTTTATAAGCATTATCTATTGGAAAGTTAAAGTTTTAAATGGTAGCTAAAGTTTTAAATAATGAGTTTTGGAATAAATACAGCTTTTAAAGTCGAAGTGACATTTTTTAGATTAATTTCTAAAGAGTGGATTGCAGAATTAAATGACAAGATCAGCAGTGTAACTATTTTATGTTTGTGCATAAACTAGGCTCTTCCTACAGGGAAGCCAAGTACAAACATTTGAAAGAGAGTTCCTTCTTTTTGGAGGATAATGAGAACTGTAAATGGGTACCATTGTGGGTCTCCATGAATAGACAACCCATGACCCTCATCAGTTTAGTGGTGGAACTGGAAAGAGCTTTTCTAAGACTTGCAGTTTACTTTGTGGTCCAAAACAATAAAAGTGCCCAGTATAGATTAGAAAGCAGACTGAAATGAGACCTGAAATTTTCTTCTTGCAAGTGGATAAGGTATAGGGATAAAAATTGTGAAAATGTTTGCATTTAATAGACCCAATATGTAAATTTTCTTTTTAAAAATTTATTACTATTTTTTTATACCCCAGGCCATGGCAGATTTATTCTTTTTTCTTTTTCTTTTTTCTAATATGTAAATTTTATTCAGTCAAGCACATTAGAAAACTGAGCAAGATTTCATAGCACTGCATAAATGCATTAAATCACATTAAAACTTGATCTTGTACTGCTTTCACTTTTGTTGTAAGTAGCCTTACAATGAGCATCCTAAAATTGTGTTACTGTAATATGTTAAGGATTATGTTGTTTGTAAGGCAAATTACTGAGGAATTTTATTCCTTTGGATTTGGGGGGACAGCTGTAGAAGGTCCAAATGTTTAATCTCTTTTTTATGATGTCCACTAAGATATCATACACATTTCTATACTCAGTCACATTTGGAGTAGTTAGCTGTGTCTTTTTATGAGTGTTTATGTTGGTAATTTGATCTCTTAAAGGTTTAGTTTAGAAAGTTTGCAAGGGTAATTAGAAACCATTACACTAACTTTTAAAATTGCCTCTTATTTTTAGTAAGTAAAAAATTAGGTTATGACAACACTTAACATAGATTGTCTAGGTTTAGTTGAAAAAATATTTTAAAAACCTATGATTGTTGAACATGCCATAAAAAACAAAATATTAAAACTTGCGACAGATTTGTCTTTGGAAGGGAAGGAATGACTTGTGTAAGTGGGAAAGGATCTAAGGAGATTAATATTAAGGGGAATGTTTGCCAGGGCCATATACTTAAAGACCTTAAACATTTGAATTAGATACATTTGGAAGACTGGTACCAGTAGCCAACTGATAATGGGTTCCTGTGGGGTACTGCTGTTGAGTTACAGGAATGTATATGAAGGCAAAACTAAAATGTGATTTGGGAAGATTTTCTGGAGTCCTGATAGAAAGAATAGAACATTACAGTTTTTCATTTTGTTCACTTTGATTTTATTAAACCTCTAAAACAAATTGATATTTGAGAAGGAGAGACAAGGGTATGTAAAGGATGTAATGGTATTTTTGCTAATAATGCTAGTGTATGTATCCTATAGAAAGTAGAAGTAGTATTTAGGAAAAGATGAGAGAAAAAGGGATGGCTTGCTTAGTAGCTTTTTTTATGATAACACTGAAAATTTCTCTCTTGAAACTTGAAATTTTGAAGTACTGTAATTCAGTATGGGTGAGTATCTTAATTTGGAAAAAAACACTAAACTGACTTGTAATACAAAGTAAATGATAACATTTTCATTCATAGCTAAATATTAAGTAGCAGAAAAGAATTATCATGGAAATCATTTTTTGCTTTTAAACTTTCAGGTCATCTATGTAAATAAAGTCTTATGCAAGTAAAATTTTACAGAAATAGTTATGTAATGATGAAGTAATTTCAGGGCTACCCATGACATTCAATGATGGAAACTATTTTTCTGATTTCCAAACCAAAACTAACATGCATTTTATAATTTAATAAGAAATGATCACCCGATTAGGTTCAGTCATATACCCACCTGAACCAATACTCCATATGGAACTAGAATACAAAAATACTTTGAATGGTCTGAAAGTACTATTTGTTAAAAATGTTCAGTACTGAAATATCAGTTGGAATTTTGGCAGGTGAATGTGAGAGCAGAAATTCAATATATATGTAGAATTGCCTTTCATAAGTCAGTTATTTTGTTTATAAGCCAAGTATAGTTATTTAGATGATCAAGTTTATCTGTACTAAACTTGATCATCTAAATAATTGCATGGCTGATCAAGTTTAATACAGATAAACTTGATCATCTAAATAACTGTGCATGGCTTATAAAGTATGTTATTCATGTATTTGCTTTTTAATAAAATATTCAGAACAAATTACTGGTGACTGAATATATAAAATACACTTTCAGAGAAATACTAGCAAGAGCAGATGGTGGGGACATTGCTTTGCAATAAATAAGATTAATGTGTTTAGAGCTATTAAGATTGTGAAGAGAAGTTTAGCCTATCAATAGGAAGCACACTAGTGCCTGAACCTGAATTGAGTTTTGAAAAAGCTCATTTCTTAAAAACATTCTTAGAAAATTGGGCTTCACAGAACAGATATATTTGAAAATCTTGGTTCACATACGTATAAGGAATATCCAGTTTCTGTTTTCAAGAATAGCCACTTCACATCTTTTAGGTGGCTCTCAAATGTTGGACAGGAGCAGTTGTTAGGGCTTTTCAAATGTAAGTCAGAACTGTTGTTTGGAGAAAACAATTTTTTCATTTTGTAAGATAATTTCTAGAAATATCTATTGAAAGGTGGAAGTTACGTTAAAGATACTAAATAAATATATTGTATGTGAAATGAATTTTAGAAATGATCACCTGTATTATTTTAATAGAATAGAACAAAAATGTTTTAAACAGTTCTTGCTTTGGAAATGGATGTCTTAAAAATTCTGATATTGCCACCATTTGTTCTATGAAACTGAAGCATATTAATAGCTGGAGTTTATAAATAAATCTGTTTTAATCATACTTTCTTTTATAAATACAGCATCACTTGATTTTAAATTAGGGATGAAAAAAGATGTTTAGATAATTTTACAGTTTACTGATTTGATTTACAATTGTCTTTTGTAATAAAAGTTGGTTTCTTTTTTTTTTTTTTTTTTCTGAGAGGGAGCCTTGCTCTGTTGCCCAGGTTGGAGTGCAGTGGCATGATCTCCGCTTGCTGCAACCTCTTCTTCCCAGGTTCAAGCAGTTCTCCTGCCTCAGCTTCCTGAGTAGCTGGGATTACGGGCGCCCGCCACCACACCTGGCTAATTTTTGTTTTTTTTTTTAGTAGAGACGGGATTTCACCATGTTAGCCAAGCTGGTCTCAAACTCCTGACCTCAGGTTATCTGCCCACCTTGGCCTCCCAAAATGCTGGGATTACAGGCGTGAGCCACCATACCCAGCATGTTTTTTTTTTAAGTGGAGGTGAGGTTTTGCTATGATGGCCAGGCTGGTCTCGAACTCCTGACCTCAAGTGACCTCCCGCCTCGGCCTCCCAAAGCACTGTAATTCAGCAGTGAGCCACCGTTCCTGGCCAAGAATTGCCTTTTGTAATAAAAATAAATTAAGCATTTTACTGTTACCAGAGGTAAGTAAACATAATTTATAACTTGGAAATGAATGACGTTCAGTTCTCCTCTTGATTTTAGTCCCAATTACATTATTATCCAAATTGAAACTTGATGGACAACTGCCTGGTTTTGCAGTTACTTGGAATGTATTCTCTCCTCTATTTAGCTACTTTCAATCTCATGATTTTCAACTGCTCCTAATCTACCAGCTATTAAATTCACAAGTTGTGTATGTGTTAAATTAAGTATTAAGTGATGTTGAAGCAGAATGATTGTGGAAAAGAAAGCATTTCATAATCTGTTGAAATCTGATACATTAGTCATTAGTATATTGTACTTACTATATGGCAATCAGAGATAAAGCTAAATATATATATATTTTGGTACTAACATTT
Source organism: Macaca mulatta (assembly GCF_049350105.2). NCBI lineage: Eukaryota > Metazoa > Chordata > Mammalia > Primates > Cercopithecidae > Macaca > Macaca mulatta. The sequence goes on along the minus strand of NC_133406.1, from coordinate 58,039,119 downwards.
CAGTATATTACCTCCAAAACAAGACTAAAATATACATAGATGACTATTACATCATGAAAAAGGTGCTATATGAATATAAGATTGTTTAGTGCTGGGACTCTCAGATTCTTCATTCCATAAAGTATTCCTTGGATCTTATCATCCTTAGAAGCTGAAAGGAAAGCAATACGGAGAGAGATGGCATGCACTTTTCATTAACAAACAATTCATCTCATTAGTCCCCTGCTGCTCTGATGTACGTCTCAGTGCAAAGTTGTTTAGATCCTACCTAAATGCCCTCTTTGGTTGTCTAGGGCCTGGCTATGAAAGTGGACCAGCATCACTTATATGCAGTCTCAGCCTCACCCTAGGTCTTCTGAATGAGAACCTTCATTTTAGCAAGATGCTCTGGATACGTTACAATTTGAGAAGCACTGTGTTAAAACTCTTTCACTTATGCTCCAACACTCTCCTTGGCCTTCCTTTCTCCTCTCTCATCAAAATCCATTCACTTCCCATAGGTCCCTAATTCAAAATTCACTGGTTTAGTTTTACAAAACTAATCTACTGAGCAAATATCTGGGTGCCCATTATGTGCCGGTATTAGTCTAGGTAATAAAGGTGAAAAGAACAAAATTGAGTGTCTTTAAATTCTAATGGAGGAGCTGGGTGAACAAATACATCATATAATGTGGGTTAGGGTTAAATGCTAGGAAGAAAAAGGGACCAGAAAATGATAGTGAGATGTGTGCTTATTCAGATAGGGAAGTCCTGGAAGGGGTAACATTGGAGCAAAGAACCAAAGGAGATAGGAAAGTGAAGCTGGGGGAGGAGATTCTAGGGTGCCGATATCCAACCACGAGTATTTTTAAAAATGTATTATAATTACTTTTTTTTTTTTTTTGAGATGGAGTCTTGCTCTGTCACCCAGGCTGGAGTACAGTGGCTCAGGAAGGGAAGAGATTTGTTCTTGTCTAACGTACCACCGGTAAAATTGGTGAAACCCCTTAGTGATTGCAAATCTTGTGGGGTTTTTTTGGTGTGTGTGTTTAGTACTGCATTATGCCTTCTTTATTCAGAAGTCTTGTGGCCTTACAGAAAGACCTATGTAGCAAGTTTTATAGTTAGACCTAATTTAAAATCTTGGCTTTGGCATTGAATAGAAGTAAAGTTACTTCATCTTCCTGAAGCTGAACTTCCTCATCTGTAAAGTGGTGCTTGTAAGCACCCATTGCATGGAGCAAGGGCTCACACAGATCAGTATTTAACCGTTCCAGGGAATGCATGTGCACTTTAACAAGGGTCTTATGGGGGTAAAGACACCAAAGGGGTAACTAAATCAGTGGTTCTCAGTTGGGGGCAGTTTTGCTTCCAGGGGACATTGGGCAGTATCTGGAGACATTTTTGTTGTCACAACTTGGAACCAGATTGTGTGCTACTGGCATCTAATGGGGAGAGACCAGGGATGTTGCTAGCCATTCCACAGTGCCCAGAACAGCTCCTCATTACAAAGAATTATGCAGCTTATCAGTGGGTTTTAAGGAGACCCAGCCCTCTTACCCTCCTGGGCCTGACCAGCTATACTGCTCTGTCACCCCCAGCCACACACTCTGCCAAGTGTACTGCACAAGGACCCTCACCCAGGGACCCTGCACCACTAAATGAGGTAAAATACCGACTGTGGACCAAATGCAATAAAACCTCTGTTTTTAGGAACGAACAAACAATTATGCAGCCTAGAATGTCAGTAATGCTGAGGTAGGGAAACTGCTTTAAAAGATAAGCCACTATTGAAATAGTCGGGGAACACATAGAGATCTCACTTTTGGAATATTTAGGTAACCTGACCAGTCACTATTTAATAAATAAATACAAGGCTAGGTGTGATTAAAGATGGGCAATTTTTAGTGAGAAGCTTTTTTTTTTTAAAAAAAAAAAAAAAAAAAAACTTATTGTGCCTATCTGATTGAATTATTTAAGCTTGCTGGGTTCCCACTGTTTTATTTTTGATTATTTTATCTGACAACTACGTTAAGGAATTTACTGCTTCTCAAATTCTAAGTTAAAATTCACTAATGGAGGCCAGGCGCAGTGGCTCACACCTGTAATCCCAGCACTTTGGGAGGCCGAGGCAGGTGGATCACAAGGTCAGGAGTTCAAGACCAGCCTGGCCAAGACGGTGAAACCCCATCTCTACTAAAAAAAAAATAGAAAAATTAGCTGGGCGTGGTGGTGGGTGCCTGTAATCCCAGCTACTTGGGAGACTGAGGCAGGGAATTGCTTGAACCTGGGCAGTGGAGGTTGCAGTGAGCCGATATCGTGCCACTGCATTCCAACCTGGGCAACAGAGTGAGACTCCATCTCAAAAAAAAAAAAAAAAAATTCACTAATGGAATGTTAGAAGCATCAGTAGGTTTTACTCAAATCTCTAATAAACCTAGTATATACTGGATAATTTCTGGCTTAATTATGATGACAGATTTAGGATTATGTGGTATTTAGAGTTTGAGATCAGCCTAATTTCCTTTATGAGGACAAATCTATTTGCAGTTAACTAAGACTCCTTAGTTGTGTTAATTTCATATTTATAGTTAACATTTAAAAATTAAATTAGCCAAGCAGCCAGATGTGGCACACACCTGTAGACTCAGCTACTCTGGAGGCTGAGATGGGAACACTCCTTGAGTCCAGGAGTTTGCGGCACTATAATTGCACCTGTATGAATAGCCATTGTACTCCGACCTGGGCAACATAGTGAGACCCCATCTGTAAATAAATACTAAATTAGTCAAGGTAGGGGTATCTAATCATCAAATCCCTCTTTTATTCCAGTATTCTCTTTCTTTCTTTCTTTCTTTCTTTTTTCTTTTTTTTTTTTTGAGGCAGAGTCTCTGTCACTCAGGTTGGAATGCAGTGACATGATCTTGGCACACTGCAACCTCCACCTCCCAGGTTCAAGCAATTCTCCCACCTCAGCCTCCCAAGTAGATAGGATTACAGATGTGTACCACCACATATGGCTAACTGTTTTATATTTAGTAGAGACAGTGGTCCACCATGTTGACCAGGCTGGTCTCAAACTCATGACCTCAAGTGATCCTCCTGCCTTGGCCTCCCCAAGTGCTGGGATTACAGACGTGGGACACCACACTCTCTTTAAAAAAGAAATCTTGGCCAGGCACACACCTATAATCCCAGCACTTGGGGAGGCCAAGGTGGGTGGATCATCCAAGGTCAGGAGTTCAAGACCAGCCTGGCCAACAAGGTGGAACCCTGCCTCTATAAAAAATGCAAAAATTAGCTTGACATGGTGGCAGGCACCTGTAGTCCCAGCTACTCAGGAGGCTGAGGCGGGAGAATCGCTTGAACCTGGCAGGCAGAGGTTGCAGTGAGCTGAGATTACACCCTGCACTACAGCCTGGGCGACAGAGCTAGACTTCCGTTTCAAAAGAAAAAACAATCTCAGCCATGTGCGGTGGCTCTACAAAAAATACAACAATTAAACAGGTGTGGTGCGTGCCTGTGGTCCCAGCTGCTTCAGAGGCAGAGGTGGGAGGATCGCTTGAGCCTGTGAGGCAGAGGTTGCAGTTAGCTGAGATTGCGTCACTGCACTCCAGCCTGATTGCGTCACTGCACTCCAGCCTGGGGGACAAAGTGAGACCCTGTCTTGAAAGAAAAAGAAATCTCCCTGACTTCCTGAAAGACAAGTCTTATTTGATATTCATTATCTGAGTAACACCTTTATGTGGCATACAACTGTGGCAGAGTGAATGAGTAACAATTACTGCTTCACATCAGTAGGAAAGGGGAGGAGAGAGGAGCCCTGTTACATTGTTAAAAGTGGTTTATATGTAAGTTGAAACTCTAGTCCATTGATTGGAATGCTGGCTTTTGGAGCTGCATAAACAGAGCCCCCTGATTGTTGTATGCCCTATAATATGGGAATGAATGTACTAACATATAAAACATAATTCCTGAGGAACCTGGCATTGCTTATGAAAGTTCCACAGGCTGCTTGTGGGAATTGTATATTATCATTTGTTGAACACCTACTTTGTCAGAGTGATTTTGGGCTTTGCCTCATTTGATTCTGACAAATTGAAAGGCAGGGTAATACTAATCTCATTTTACAGAAGAACAAATTGGGTTAGGAAACTTCCACCAGAGAAGCACCGGAAATAATAGAGCTAGAATGCAAATGCGGGATTAGTTTGAGATCCCTGAGACTTCCCACTGTGTTCAAGATCCAGCCTGGTACCAAGTTTTGGCGTAATGGTCTCGAAAGAGCTCAAGCCCAGGGGTCCTGCAGTTTAAGTTCTAGTCCTGACTCCAGAACTTTGGAGCAATATGATTCTGAAGAAACTACTAAACCTTTCTTGGCCACCTCTTTCATAAACATAAAGTGGATATAAAAAATACTTGCCTGCCTCATTCTCAGGACTGCTGAGTGGAGAACAGGAAAATGCCCCGTGATAGGTAAAGACCTATAGCCCAAGGAATCCTAACCTGCCTGTGTTACATAAAAGAGGGTGACTGGCAGAACTGGGCTAACTGAATGTCTAGGAGTGAAGGGTTTCTATTTTTACTAATTCTTTTTTTTAATGGAATCTTCTCATGTCCTATTTGTGATTCCTCAGTTAGGCAGTGTTGATGTTATTGGCCCAGCTGTTTGCCATTTTCAGTGAGTATAGTTTGTAATGCTAATGTTTGGAATTTGCATACTGGGAAAGTTGGGGTGTTTTGCAGAATGCAAATTTTATAATACCAAAAGGTAGATTATTTTCTATTTCTGTGACCAGATTATTGTTATAGTTTCCAATGGAAAGATGAATATAAGGAAATTACTATTACCACCTTCCTCATTTTGTTTCCTCAAAACATAACAATTTATAGAAACACTTGACTCTTCTTGTCATAGCATTATTCTTGCTTAATATGTATTAATAAGTAGATAAAAGGAAATATAATTTTATCAGAAATAGACATTTTATAATGGAGTCAGGGTGGTTTATATACCATGCAGTTTGATTTGTTCTGTTTTTAGAATAAATACTTTAGAGAAAAAATTTAAAATATAACAATAGATTGAAGAATAAACAACTCTAGTGCTTACATATTAACAAGACGTACTAACTATATCTTGGAATCATATCTGATTGAGGAACATTTTCCGAAGCAGTTTAACACAGTACTTGCCTACAGAATGAACTGAGAAATCGAAGAAAATTTGAAAATATTTTTAAATTTTTCTTAACAAAATTGCCTCATGATTTTCTACTACTAGTGTTTATAATCTGATGACTGTTTTCTTCTCATTGTTTAGTTAGCTCATTTATCCTTTTCTAAATAATAAGTAGAAAGGAAAACAAAATTCGTTGCTTGTATTTGGGATTTGACTTAAATATTTTAAATACATGAATGTCAAGCAAAAAACACAATTTGAGTACAGACACTTCTAAATGCAAGCACATACTTTGTTATTACCTCATTAAGATGTAACTCATACTTTTTTATTTTTATTTTTATTTTTTTTATTTTTTTTATTTTTTTTGAGACAGAGTCTCGCTCTGCCGCCCAGGCTGGAGTGCAGTGGTGTGATCTTGGCTCACTGCAAGCTCCGCCTCCCGGGTTCATGCCATTCTCCTGCCTCAGCCTCCTGAGTAGCTGGGACTACAGGCGCCTGCCACCTCGCCCGGCTAGTTTTTTTGTATTTTTTAGTAGAGACGGGGTTTCACCGTGTCAGCCAGAATGGTCTCGATCTCCTGACCTCGTGATCCGCCCGTCTCGGCCTCCCAAAGTGCTGGGATTACAGGCTTGAGCCACCGCGTCCGGCCATACTTTTTTATTTTTAAGGATTAAACTTGACTAGTACATTTGGTGATTTTTAGCAAAAAAATAAAAATCTATATAAGGTTAATATATTTAACAGATTTGCTTCATTGTTGACATCTCACATTTTAACATGTTGATGTATACTAATCAGTGTTTTCCAGCAGGTTTTCTGCTTCTTAAATTCTAAATTTAGCACTGGCATAAATGTTTAAGAGTAATTTTCAGTGTTAGCCCTTTTAAATAAAAATTTGTTAGGCCGGGCGCGGTGGCTCAAGCCTGTAATCCCAGCACTTTGGGAGGCCGAGACGGGCGGATCACGAGGTCAGGAGATCGAGACCATCCTGGCTAACACGGTGAAACCCCGTCTCTACTAAAAATACAAAAAAATTAGCCGGGCGAGGTGGCGGGCGCCTGTAGTCCCAACTACTCGGGAGGCTGAGGCAGGAGAATGGCATAAACCCGGGAGGCGGAGCTTGCAGTGAGCTGAGATCCGGCCATTGCACTCCAGCCTGGGCGGCAGAGCGAGACTCCGTCTCAAAAAAAAAAAAAAAAAAAAAAAAAATTTGTTGGCCAGGTGTGGTGGCTCACACCTGTAATTCCAGCACTTTGGGAGGCCTAGGTGGCCGGATCACCTGAGGTCAGGAGTTCGAGACCAGCCTGGGCAACATGGTGAAACCCTGTCTCTACTAAAAAGACAAAAACTAGCCGGGCATGGTGGCTCACACCTGTAGTCCCAGCTACTCAAGAGGCTGAGGCAGGAGAATCGCTTGAACTTGGGAGGCAGAGGTTGCCGTGAGCCAAGATCGCGCCATTGCACTCCAGCCTGGGCAACAAGAGTGAAACTCCGTCTCAAAAAAAAAAAAAAAATTGTCAAAAAGGAACAAATGAGCGTTTATTATAGTCCCCGTTTCAGATATTCTATGTAGCTGAATAGATCCTAACATCAGCCAAATGTGTTAAAGATTTATACCAATAGTCACAAGGACATCAAAAGAGTTGATTGATGTAAAATCAATTCCTGCTGGCGATAAGCAGATTTTATATTACTTCCTAGTGGGTCAGTGTTTCCTTTATATACAAAGGAACAAATAGGTAAGTTTAGTGAAAGACGAAATGTTATGATTTCACTTTTCTACTAAAAAATAACTCCACTTTTAATGTTTCAGCTTTTAAAATATGACATCACACCCTTAACAGTATTTATTGAGTGCCAGGCATTACTAGCTACTGAATAGTGTCAAGAATCAGATATGGCCCTTTCCTCAAGGAGCTTCATTAAAGTCCATGACAAAGAAGGGCCAGAAGCAGAATGTGTATAGTTGGAAATTTATTCTAGTTTAGGAATCACTGAGACTTAAAAGATGAGAAGGAGTTAGGCAATGAATAAGCATAGAGAAGTGCCAAGTTGAGAGTGGCCATGACTGTATAGTCAGTGGTGCCAATTGGAATGGATTTGCCAGGGAGTGGGACAGGACAACAGTGGGAAATGGAGTGTTGAATACAGGGGTGGAATCTAAACTAGATAGAGGGGAGAGGACAGGGGAAAAGGAAAGTCCTGAGAGACTTAGAAAACAACTCTGGTGGGAATAGATGAGGAAGCTACAAGGAGAAAAGTTGCATTCAAAGTGGAATGTCAGATTTCATTTCAGTGATAGAGCAGGTTGGAGCCTGACAAGGTCTAGGATGCACCTGTGAGAGATATGACTGAAGTGGTACAGGGCAGGATAAAGTTGGAGATAGGGTGGTCAAGATAATGAGGGACAGAGTGATGATGGATGGCTGGTCCACTTAAATCTTGAGGATACTCAGATGGCAGGATGTGGGGAGGAGAGGAGCCCATTTCTAGTGTTCTTAGGAAATGGCCAGGTCAGCCAAGAGAAGTGGTGGAGAGGGTTATAGCCAAATGCCATGAGACTTAAAAAAACTAGTTTTACAAGGCCGGGTGCGGTGGCTCATGCCTATAATCCCAGCACTTTGGGAGGCTGAGGCGGGCGGATCACGAGGTCAGGAGATCGACACCATCCTGGCTAACATGGTGAAACTCTGGCTCTACTAAAAATACAAAAAATTAGGCGGGTGTAGTGGCAGGCGCCTGTAGTCCCAGCTACTCAGGAGGCTGAGGCAGGAGAATGGCGTGAACCCAGGAGATGGAGCTTGCAGTGAGCCAAGATTGTACCACTGCACTCCAGCCTGGGCAGCAGAGTGAGACTCCATCTCAAAAAACAAAAAACAAACAAAAAAAAGCAAAACAAACTAGTTTTACAAGAGGATAAAAGAAAGGAAGTATGTGGGTTGGGAAAGACACTGACCCCACCTAGCCCCAAACTCCAGACTTTCTTAATTCTCCAAATTTCAGTCTATTGGCAAATTCTATTGGTTGGCATCTAGAAAATATTTCCAATCAGTTTTCTTAATTTCCACTGTCACTACTCAGGTCCAAGCCACCATTATCGCTTGTTCTAAGACTGTTTTAACTTCCCAGCTCATCTCCCTATTTTCATTTTTGTCCCCATACAACCCATTTCCCTCTAGAATCATTCATGCAATATCACTCTGCTGTTCTAAACTTCAGCCTGCTTCAGTGTCTTCCTACTACTCTTAGAGTAAAATGCAAACTTCCTATGAGGCCTGCAGAGCCACTCTCCTGTTAACTTTCCTCAGATTGCATGCTACTCTCCTACTCACATGGGCTTCCTCTCTGTTCCTGCAGGAAGACCAGTCCAGTACCACCTCAGAACATTGCATTTGTCACTCTTGTTCATTAGTGTATACGTGGTGCTTTGCACATTGCCTGGTATCTGGAAGGTACTTAATATTTGTTAAATGCATGAGAAAACAGCCTTCTCTTGAGAGAACTGTGGGGAGAGAGAGTTTCAAGTTAATACCAGGAGTTTGAGGTTGCAGGAGTTTAATTATGGAAAATGAGTTCCCCAGGATACAAGGGAAGGCTTTAAATGTCAAAGAGGAGTGTGGCTAGGAGAGTGGAAGTACAGAGAATTTAGGAGTTTGCTGTCGTAACAGGCTGTATAATTATGTTATAACAAGTAAACTAAGTGTTAAGAAATCAATCAGTAATCAATGTGGCTGTACTGCCAACATTTTTCATATGATTTTGAATAACTCAAAACTTTCGAAGGTTTTAGATTGAGTTAGGGCATAACTATAGACTTCTTAAATTGCAAATTATTTTTCCATATTTCCCAGGAATACTTGACTTGGGGATTTAAGTTTTGATTGGAGGTGGGGGAGAATAGTTTGTTATTTCATTTTCATTACATTAGAATAGAAGCTTTAAATTTTTTTCTGTGACTCCATGATAAATAAATTTATATCACCTATAATGTAAATCATGAATTGATGTAAAGTTTCACACAAAATGTTGTTTTTAAAATTATTGCTCTTTGATACATTTTATTCTGTTTCATATTTTTTTAAAGTGCTGGATGGGACTCACTAAAAATCAATTTATAACTTGAAAAACACTGTTCTATAAGGTGGAGAGGATCACTTGCTCTTAATGAGAAGGGGCGTATACATGTCTGTCCTGATTTTGTCCCTTCTAGAGGGGAAAGAGATAGAAAGGGGAAAAAAATTTGTGACTCTAGTTGGTTTCTTTCTTTCTTTTTTTTTTTTTTGAGACGGAGTCTTGCTCTGTCGCCAGGTTGGAGTGCAATGGTGTGATCTTGGCTCACTGGGACCTCTGCCTCCTGGGTTCAAGCGATTCTCCTGCCTCAGCCTTCCAAGTAACTGGGGCTACAGGCATGTGCCACTACACCCAGCTAAGTTTTATATTTTTAGTAGAAACGGGGTTTCACCATGTTGGCCAGGATGGTCTCAATGTCTTGACCTTGTGATCCACCTGCCTCAGCCTCCCAAAGTGCTGGGATTACAGGCGTGAGCCACCAAGCCCAGCCAGTTCTTGCTATTTTTGAATGAATAAACAAATAATTCAAAAGGCCTCTCTGTCCCATCTCCTTTTTCTTACTGTTTACAAATGTCAGATAGTTGTGCAGGTAATGAAATAATGAAATAAATGACTAATTCTTTTGTTTTAATCTATCTTCTGTCACTCTTGTTTTTATTTGAGGGAAACATATTTTATTGTCACGCATGCTGAGGTGGGCCTTCAATCTCAAAGTTACTGTGCTGTTAAAAGCTAATGTAAATTATCCTAAAGAAAGGCAAATTTTTAACATTTTCTTGAACTATCCAGAAACCATGGGACAACATTTAGAAGCAAAAATATTTTAAGTTACAGTCCTTTTGGGCTGGGTGTAGTGGCTCACACCTGTAATTTCAGCACCTTGGGAGGCGGAGGTGGGCAGATCATGAGGTCGGGAGTTCTAGACCAGCCAGGCCAACATGGTGAAATCCTGTCTCTACCAAAAATACAAAAATTAGCCGGGTGTGGTGGCGCATGCCTGTAATCCTAGCTACTCAGGAGGCTGAGGCTGGAGAATTGCTTGAACCTGGGAGGTGGAGGTTGCAATGAGCCGAGACTATGCCACTGCACTCCAGCCTGGGCGACAGAGCGAGACTTCATCTAAAAAAAAAAAAAAGTTATAGTCCTCTTGATTAACAGTTTTCACTAACAGTATAAGCTAAGATGCTGAAGATCAAATTCCAATACTTAAGCTTTAGTAGCATTTTTACTGTACTTAGCAAAACAAAGTTCAGGGACTGCTACATTTTTATGTTTCTTTTGTATACCATGTTTTTTATTGTTAAGAAGTTGGGAGATACAAAAAAAGAAATATCCAGCACTCAGTCAACCATTGAATTAATGTTTTATTGTATTTCCTGTCTGCTTTTCCTGTGCATATACTTTTTTTTTTTTTTCTTTTTAAGACAGGGTCTCACTCTGTAGGCTGGAGTGCAGTGGCAAGATTATAGCTCTCTGCAGCCTTAAATTCCCAGACTCAAGCAATCCTCCCACTTCAGCCTCCTGAGTAGCTGAGACTATAGGCATGCTCCACCGTGCCCAGCTAATTTTTTATATTTTCATTTTTGGTAGAGATGAGAGCTTACTATGTTACCCAGGCTGATCTCAAACTTCTGAACTCAAGTGATCTAACTGCCTTGGCATCCCAAAGTGTTGGAATTATAGGCAGGAGCCGCTGTGCCAGGCCCCTTTTCTCTTTTTATAAAAATGTATGCGTAGGAGGCCAGGTGTGGTGGCTTGCGCCTGTAATCCCCACACTTTGGGAGGCTGAGGAGGGCAGGTCACCTAAGGTCAGGAGTTCGAGACCAGCCTGGCCAACATGGTGAAATCCCGTATCTATTAAAAATACAAACATTAGGGTGGTGTGGGCCCTGTAATCCCAGCTATTCAGGAGACTGAGGCAAGAGAATCACTTGAACCCAGGAGGCAGAGGTTGCAGTGAGCTAAGACCGAGACATTGCACTCCAGCCTGGGCAACAAAAGCGAAACTCTGTCTCAAAAAAAGGAAAAAAAAAAAGAAAGCATAGGAAAAAGCATAGGAAAAAGTCTGGAAGGGTTAACAATGTATTATTATATCTGGGGAATAGGATTGTGGTGTTTACTTTTAAGTTTTAGCTATATTTTCTATAATAATTTGTCTACAGTGACACATATATATGTAAAAAGTAAAGAAATAGAAAAATACAAAACATCAGCAAGGGCTGGGCATGGTGGCTCATGCCTGTAATCCCAGCACTTTGGGACGCCGAGGCGGGTGGATCACCTGAGGTCAGGAGTTCAGACCAGCCTGGCCAACATGGTGAAACCCCATTTCAACTAAAAATACAAAAATTATCCAGGTGTGGTGGTGCGCACCTGTAATCCCAGCTGCTTGGGAGGCTGAGGCGTGAGAATAGCTTGAACCGGGGACAAGGAGGCTGCAGTGAGCTGAGATGGTGCCACTGCACTCCAGATACAAACAGAAAAACATCAGCAAAGACTGTGGATGTCTACAGGATGCTAGTCTGTGAGGGACAGACATTATGAAGTCAGTGTGGCAAGAATGGAGGGACCTAAGAGAAGTGTTAGGATTTGAATCCCACCTTCCCTAATGGGGCCCAGTACTTAATGCTCTGCAGTTATTTTCCATCTGTGAAATGGATTCTGACCAAGAGATTTGTCAAATAGCATGCAGATCAGTAAGTTTAAGATACCATGAGTAGTAAAGAAGCAATTCTGGCTGAGCGCTGTGGCTCAAGCCTGTAATCCCAGCACTTTGGGAGGCCGAGACGGGCGGATCACGAGGTCAGGAGATCGAGACCATCCTGGCTAACATGGTGAAACCCCGTCCCTACTAAAAAATACAAAAAACTAGCCGGGCGAGGTGGCGGGCGCCTGTAGTCCCAGCTACTCAGGAGGCTGAGGCAGGAGAATGGCGTAAACCTGGGAGGCGGAGCTTGCAGTGAGCTGAGATTCGGCCACTGCACTCCAGCCTGGGTGACAGAGCAAGACTCCGTCTCAAAAAAAAAAAAAAAAAAGAAGCAATTCTGCCCAGGTTCCCTATGCGTAGTGAGTTCAAACTTCCTTCAGTCTTTATAGCACTCGTTAAACAGATTCTTTAACAAATGGTACCTAATACCTGCTTGGCTCTGTTTGAGGTCCTTGTGTAACAGTGGTGAACAAAATGGTTAAGGTCCTGGCTATCAGAATGTGTACCTAGCATCCTTAAATCTGATTTCTGAAAAGAACATGTATTTAGATAATTTATGAATAATTATTCTGAAATAGTGCAAAGAAAAACTAAGATGCTTTGGTGAGACATCTGAACTTTCACTGTCACAGGAAGCTACAACTTCCCACAATGTCCAGGGCTGGACCTACCAGTAATTGGATGTGGCTTCTCTCTTGTTTCTTTAGTGCTTTTTTTTTTTTTTTTTTTTTTTTTAATATAAACAAAACCCACAGCATTTTAATACTTATTTTTATATTTCCCGGAATACTCATATTACTCATACCTCTGAAAACACACGTTTAAATCTGGGTTAAAATTTAATCAAGATGTGAAAATGCTCATTCTTTGACTTGGTAATACCAGTTTAAGAGTTTGTTTTAGAACCTAGTGAGATATACCAAAGTGTTATTTATGATCATCTCCCCCAAAACAAAAGAGAAATGCTTATGGTCCCACAAAAGGAGTATGAAAGAAATCATGGGATTTTATCAGATTTCATATGTAGCCACTGGATATTATAAATATGAAGTATCTAGCAACATGGAAATATATAACAAAAAGGACAAAACTCTAAATGTCATGTATACTATGAATGCAATTTAAAATTATGTTCAGGGCCGGGCGCGGTGGCTCAAGCCTATAATCCCAGCACTTTGGGAGGCCGAGACGGGCGGATCACGAGGTCAGGAGATCGAGATCATCCTGGCTATACGGTGAAACCCCGTCTCTACTAAAAATACAAAAAACTAGCCGGGCGAGGTGGTGGACGCCTGTAGTCCCAGCTACTCGGGAGGCTGAGGCAGGAGAATGGCATAAACCCGGGAGGCAGAGCTTGCAGTGAGCTGAGATCCGGCCACTGCACTCCAGCCTGGCCGACAGAGCGAGACTCTGTCTCAAAAAAAAAAAGAAAATAAATAAATAAATAAAATTATGTTCAGGCCAGGTGCAGTGGCTCTCACCTATAATCCCAGCACTTTGGGAGGCCGAGGTGGGTGGATCACTTGAGGTCAGGAGTTCCAGACCAGTCTGGCCAACATGGTGAAACCCCGTCTCTACTAAAATTACAAAAAGGAGCCAGGCATGGTGGTACATGCCTGTAATCCCAGCTACTTGGGAGGCTGAGGCAGGAGAATCGTTTAAACTCTGGAAGTGGAGGTTGCAGTGAGTTGAGATCAAGCCACTGCATTCCAGCCTGGGCGACAAAGTGAGACTCCATCTCAAACAACTAAACTAAACTAATGTTCAGGGCCAGGTGCTGTGGCACTTTGGGAGACCAAGGTGGGAGGATCACTTAAGCCCAGGAGTTTGAGACCAGCCTGGGCAACGTAAGGAGACCCCGTCTCTACCCAAAAAAACCCACAAAAACCAGATGTGGTGGTACACATACCTGTGGTCCCAGCTACTCAGGAGGCTGAGCCCAGCAGATTGAGGCTGCAGTGTAGCTGTGACTGTATCAGTGCTCTCCAGTCTGGGCAACAGAGCAAGATCCTCAGTCAATAAATAAATAGAGAGATTAGATAGATAGATAGATAGATAAAAATGTGTTCATGTATGCATAGAAATGTTTGATTTAGTACAATGGCATTATGATTTTCTTTTTTCTTAAATATTAATCTCTAGTAATGTTACTGTAATATTTGTGCAAAAACGAAACCAACTGAGTTAATACATCCTTGCTATACCTGTTTTGGAATGATTATTGGTGTGGGCAAAAATCTTATCTGTTATATTGAATCTAGTGTATGGAGAAGGTGGCCAAAGTAAGTAAACAGCTCAAATTGAATACTGAAACTTTGTTAGCCTAAATTAGCTAGGCTTTGAATTACCATGGAGATATTATGAAATACCAGTGTGTACTATGTCTGAATATATTGAAAAGAGATTGATCAAGTATGTATTCATTTAGGTTTTGGGGATCCTATATTCAACAAATTGTGTAGATAAATACCAACACAATCTTTTATCCCCAAGATTAGTCAAAGTAGATTCTTGCCATAGATGTGATGCACCCAGAGAACCTGACTGTTGTAAAACCATGTAATATTTCAGGGAATGCAAGCAAATGTACTGCAATTAGTTAAACTAGAATTGAACCAGGAGTAAAGTTAGAGGGGTCTAGATCTAATTTCATACTTATTGCTGATGAAAGAAGGCCCTGTTAAGTAAAATATTTTCCTGATAATCTAGATATAAGAAAAAAAAATACAGAGTATATTAAAGTTGCCACATTAAAGCAAAATGAAGAAATTAAAATGTCTTTAAATTTCTACATATTCACTGTTGAATTAGTGAATTGAATATTTTTATACTGTGAAAATTAAGAAGTCTGTCAGGAAACTTAAGAGTTAATTGTTAAAGTGAGTGGACTAAGAGATGGTGCTGTAGTTGGAATCTTGAGGTTTTTAATGTTTTTTTAGTTAGTTTTAGAAATATAGCCTTATATTTTGAGAGCAGTTTGAACTTTGAACTGTCAGAGTCTGTTTTAGAATCTATCTGGGGCCAGGTGCAGTGGCTCACACCTGTAATCCCAGTACTTTGGGAGGCCAAGGTGGGCGGATCACCTGAGGTCAGGAGTTAGAGACCAGCCTGGCCAACGTGGAGAAACCCCGTCTCTACTAAAAATACAAAAATTAGCTGGGTGGGGTGGCGCATGCCTGTAATCCCAGCTACTTGGGAGGCTGAGGCAGGAGAATCGCTTGAACCCTAGGAGGTGGAGGTTGCAGTGAGCCGAGATTGTGCCGCTGCACTCTAGCCTGGGCGACAGAGCGAGACTCTGTCTCAAAAAAAAAAAAAAAAAAAAAAAGAGAGTCTGTCTGGAACGGGAGGACTTGGATCATTCATCCGAGGATAATATATCAATTGCTTAGAAAGCCTTTTACCAAATCTTATTTAAAAACAGAATTATATGTTGTCATAAAGCAGCCTAGAGTAGAAGTCTGAGAACATTTTTCTTATACTTTTCTCTAGCCAGCAATAAACTATTTACATCATCCTTAGATTCTGGTCACTCATTTACTTGTTCATTCATTCCTAAAAATGTGAGTATGGGGTACCAGGCACTGTGTCAGGTGCTGGGATACAATGATAAACTAAGATAGTCAAAGTTCTTGCTCTCCTGGAAATAACATTCTAATGGGAGTAGGCAGACAGAAAATAGCAAACAAACAAGATAACTAGATTGTGCTAAGCACTGCAAAGTAAGGACACAGGATAATGAGCTGGAGAATAATGGGGGTGGGTGCACTTTAGATTGCTGCTCTAGGAAGAGTTAAAACACATCTTGGACTGTCTCTCGTTTCTAACGCTCCTAGAAGCAGCCTCTGAGCCCAATTAGTACACATAATTGAAATGGTGAATTAGGGAAGATTCAGGTGGAATGAGGGTGCTCAAAATCTGTTAGTCAATTTGACCAAGAAACGTCTGAACCTGTAACATGATTGACTCTACAGAGACAGTCTCGGAAGGGTCTTTTAGGATGGTCCCAATTGCTTCTATTAATATCTTGGCCAGCCGGGCACAGTGGCTCACACCTGTAATCCCAACACTTTGGGAGGCCAGGGCGGGCGGATCACGAGGTCAGGAGTTTGAGGCCAGCCTGACCAACATGGTGAAACCCTGTCTCTACTAAAAAAATACAAAAATTAGCTGGACGTGGTGGTGCATGCCTGTATTCCCAGCTATTTGGGAGCCTGAGGCAGGAGAATCGCTTGAACCCAGGAGGCGAAGGTCACAGTGAGTTGAGCGAGCCACTACACTCCAGCCTGGGCAACAGGGTGAGACTCTGTCTCAAAAAAAAAAAAAAAAAAAAAGGCCGGGCACGATGGCTCACGCCTGTAATCCCAGCACTTTGGGAGGCCGAGGCGGATGGATCACGAAGTCAGGAGATCGAGACCATCCTGGCTAACACGGTGAAACCCCGTCTATACTAAAAATACAAAAAATTAGCCGGGCGTGGTGGTGGGTGCCTGTAGTCCCAGCTACATGGGAGGCTGAGGCAGGAGAATGGCGTGAACCCGGGAGGCAGAGCTTGCAGTGAGCTGAGATCGTGCCACTGCACTCCAGCCTGGTCGACAGAGCGAGACTCCATCTCAAAAAAAAAAACAAAAACAAAAAACAAAATAAAACTTGGCCATATTTTAAATGTAGGATCCATACATAAATTTTAACGCCCAATTTTTAATTATAGTCAGTAGCAAACATGTTACTTTTGGGAAGTCTCTTTTCTGACTTGTTAAGGCAAGTATGCATGGCTCTAAAATTCTACAACGCAAATTGCGTTTTTGTTTTGATGAGCTCTGTTCCTTTATTCATACATTCATTCATTCAACAAATATTTATTCAGAACTTACTAGGTCCTGGGGATACTACAGTGAACAATAAACAGCAATCTATGCTCTCATGTGATAGCCTCTGGTTATACCGCTTGATTCCTTTTCTTTTTCTTTCTGACTTATATACTGCTACTTTCTGACTTATATACTACTTTCTTACTTTCTGACTTGTATGCTGCTAATATCACGGCTTAACCTAACACCAATTTGGGAAGATAACATTTATGCGATGTAAATAGATCTATTTTATGTTCTGCTGTTCTTAACACTTAAACATTATTATTGCGAGTGATTTTTGTATTCTTTTGGATGTGGGTAATTTAACTTTTATTAAGGTAATTTTAGTATGTTAGATGCTCAACTCTGTTGGCCATTAGAGTGCACTTCTTTATTTAGGAGCGTATAACTACTTGTCTCTGACTGATTGTGCAGCCATGACATAGCTGGAGTGAGGATCCAGCTTTAAACATTGTGAGATAAATCATTTCCACAGTCTTGCTTAAGTGGCCATTTTAGTGTAGAGAAGCACATTTTCTGTTGAAAGCCAATGTGAATGTCTCCTTGACCCAGGGTCTCAACAATTTTTGAGCAATGTAGATATGATGGTTTAGAAAAAGCTCAATAGATTAAAAAAAAGATTCTGTAAAATTAAAAATTTCCCTTTGAAGAATTATTGATAAAAGCATGCATTTGAAATGATATAATTAATATATATATCAATAATAAAAATGGGGTCTATTTGAGTTTACTAAGCATTAGCTTAGCAATAGCTACATTTCTCTAGACAGATTTCTGAGTTGCTATGAACATTTTGATCTCAAGACAATGAAACCTGTAGAAGTTACTAGTTCCTTTTTCCTTTTTAATGCTCTGTATACCAAACAAAAACTGTCTCCTTTCATGCATAAACATTAATGACCAATATCTGAGTGCAAAGCCTGTATATTCAAGGTTAAAACTAATTCCCTGCACTATTTGGGGAGATGATTAACTCTTCTTGGTAGCAGACCAGAAGCAAGAGGGGCAGCCCCCACCTCTTCATCTTTCTGTGGAGTGCTGTAGGGTTGTCTAGAAAACAGCTGCTCCCCACATGTACTGGGTGTGAAAAAATCCATTTTTGAGAAACAAAACATCAAAACAAAGACCTCATAGCTGTATATTTTTCTACCTTTAGGTCCAGGATCCAAAGTCCATATTGAAATCGCTTACTTGCCTTCCAGAGCTCAGGGGTGACCGCAGGAAGTAGACCCAGAGGTTTTCACAAACCAGGTCTTCCCTGGAAATAGTAGTAGAGGCTCGAGACCCAGATCCCCATGGCCAGGTGGCTGGTTTCTTTAGGGGAGGGCCTGAGCCAAGAGTTTTTCAGAGGCAGAGCCATGTGCCTTTCTGATCTGACTATATTCTGGGCTTAGGTGAATCTAGGTTAACTTTGGAATGGTCAGAGGGGTTGAAGCAAAACTGGCATGGATATCCTGCTGGTTGTCAAATGTTGGGCAAGTGTCCTGCTCCTAATTTTTAAAGGACAAATATTTGAAATGAGCTAGCTATTTTAGATAATTTAAAAATTATTTATGTGCTGGTTTATTGTATAATAAAAGGAATATGAAATATTGTACATAACTTAAAAACAGATTAAAACAAGCCTGGCACAGTGGCTGGCACCTGTATTCCTAGCTACTGAGGAGGCTGAGGTGAGAGAATTGCTTGAGCCCAGGTGTTCGATGCAATGAGCTATAATTGCACCACTGCACTCCAGCCTGGGCAACAGAGTGTTCTCTCTACATATAAAACAGTAGGTCAACATTACAAAATGTTAAGATAAAAAAACACCCATAATACTGCCATTCCATTTTTCCTCTGTGCAAATATATTTGAACATGGTTACATTCATAATGCACATATATCATTTGTATTCTGCTTTTCAATTTAATATCATCCTCAGTATTTTCTGTATATTTTGACAGTCTTCATAATTCATTTTTAATGATAATATAGAATTTCATTAGAAAGATGTACCATAATTAACATTTTTCTGATTATTGGGCATTCATATTTTGTAGTGAACATCTTTTCTTTTGGATCATTTCTTAGGATCAGTTTCCAGCAATAAGATTACTGTGTCAAAGGGAATAGACATTTTCATGACTGATACATGCTTTGCAAAAGGTTTGGCCTTTTTCTTTGCACAACTTTAAAGGTGAATCATCAGCCATGAGCCAGTGCTTACATTTTTGGACAGTTAATTATTATTCCCATATTAGGCAGAGAGAGAAAAGCTCTGTGCACATCTGATTTTCTTCTTATTGCTTTCGTTATGTAGAGCTGACATGTTGAGAAAAATGTCCTGGCTGTGAGACATTCCAGACAACAGAGCCATCACTTTGGAAAAGTTTGGACCAATCCCAATTTTGCAATCAGCTCCCAGAGTTTTTCATATTTCTTTTGGCAAAGATATCTGTCACTGTGGTCAAATGCAGCTGAATGGTTAAAGTCACAGCGTGAGCTGATCAAGGTGCCTATTTTAGTATTAGGTTGGCAGTCTGTGGCCAGGTGTCTGAGTATTTTGAGAGAAGTAATTTTGTAAAGTAATTTGCAATTCTTAACTGTGAACAGTGTCAGAAGACTCATATGCAGGTTTTCTGTGGAGATTATCTCCCTCTTCCAGACCAATTGGAAGGTAATCATTGGTTTTTGAATGAAACACACTGGGCCAGGCACAGTGGCTCATGCCTACAATCCCAGCACTTTGGGAGGCTGAGGCAGGCGGATTCCCTGAGGTCGGGAGTTCGAGACCAGCCTGGCTAACATGGTGAAACCCCGTCTCTACTAAAAATACAAAAGTTAGCCAGGTGTCGTGGCATTCGCCTGTAATCCCAGCTACTCAGGAGGCTGAGGCAGCAGAATCGCTTGAACCCAGGAGGCAGAGATTGCAGTGAGCCGAGACGTGCCATTGTACTACAGCCTGGGCGACAGAGCAAGGCTCCATCTCAAAAAAAAAAAAAAAAAAAAAAAAAAAAAAAAAAAAAACCAGAAAAAAAGAAAAGAAAACACACTGATTGCAGGGAAATTAGGACACCTTGGTCCTTGCTGAATGTGTCACAGTGTCTGTACTTTGCAGCAAATTGCTTCACCTGAGTTTTTTCCCTCTGAGAAGCAAAGATATTGGAAACAGGAGTGCCAAAATCCCTAAAATTTTTTAGGTTCTTTGTCTATTGGATGATTCTAATTGCATCCCCATTTTTGTAGCCAAGGATGTAACTTCTCTATTCATTGGGGCTTCTGTCAGGCAACAATGGAAAAGAATGGGATGTGAAACACAAACCAATGTTTATAGTTTGTAATTTCTACCAGAAGATACCATGGCATATATAATTAAAACCAATGGCAAAAATTATTTTGACTCTCTGTGGCTTGAATGTACTTACTCCATCCCTGCTCCTCATGAATATGTTAAACATAGAAAAAAAAAAATAGCATTCACTCTTGCCCAGCAGGTTAAGAGGAATTCAATCCATTCTGTGGAACTGGTCTTGAATTTACCGACCATTACTTTATTTGCTGACTGTAAAAATTCTAGCTTAAAAAATAGCACTCTCAGCAACATCATTTTCAAACATGAAGACCAACAGTATTTTATTTAGCATAGCATTTTGAAAATCTCATGGCAATTTGGTAAGAAAAACTTAGGCCAGTTAGGGGAGGAGTAAAAATGAAAGTGGGAATAGCATTCATTTTCTTTTTCTATTTTTTCTTTTTATTTTTTGGGGGCAGTCTCATTCTGTTGCCCAGGCTGGAGTGCAGTGGCGCGATCTTGGCTCATGCAACCTCCGACTCCCGGTTCAAGCGATTCTCCTGCCTCAGCCTCCTGAGTAGCTGGGAGTACAGGCGTATGCCACCACGCCTGGCCAATTTTTGTGTTTTTAGTAGAGACAGGGTTTCACCATATTGGCCTGGCTGGACTCAAACTCCTGACCTGAGTGATCCGCCTGCCTCAGCTTCCCAAAGTGCTGGGATTACTGGCATGAGGCACTGCACCTGGCCATTTTCTGTTAACTCTCTGAAATTAATTTTCATTTAGTCTGTTACAAAAGTAGTTATTCTTATTTTCCCCTATGAAGGCATAGAGTCAGTAAAGAGATTTATAATGAAGCTACGTGGTCACTTTAATGCATATCTTTGTAGCTGCCCATAGAAGAATTTTCTATTGACCGTGGAAACCCCGTCATAAGAAACAGGCTCAGCGTCACCCTAGCTGAGTTCAAGTAGTTTACTTAACCCGTCTGTTTCCATACTGGTAAAATGGGTTATGGTGAAGATTAGAGCTGATACAGTTTAAGCACTCAGCTACCCTCTTGCAAGTGAGGATACTATATTTAGAGAGGAACCCATTCCCAACCTCTCCCCAGGGAATAGCAGCAGGAGGGTGCTGGGTTGTAGACCAGTGTTGAGACTTGCAAGTAGTCTTTGGCACCATAGGGCCATGCATATTCACTCATCAAATTCAGCCGTGTGTGTGTGTGTGTGTGTGTGTGTGTGTGTTTGTGACCCTACTCTGTGCCAGGTACTGTTTCAGGTATTAGGGATACTGCTGTGAATAAAACAGAGACGCTGATGGAGACAAGTAATAAGTAAAGAAACATAGATGGAGATCTGTGCTATAAAGAAATAGCAGAGAGCAGGCATGTTGGCTCATCCCTATAATCCTAGCGCTTTGGGAGGCCAAAGCGAGAGGATCACTTGAGTCTAGGGGTTCAAGTCCAGCCTGGGCAACATGGTGAGACTACGTCTCTACTTAAAAACAACAACAACAACAACAACAACAAAAACAGAGTATGGAGATAGAGAATGATCAAGTGGGAGGGAATTGTTTTGGATAGGACTTTCAGATCGAGTAAGGTCAGATCAGCCTCTCATCAGAAGACACTTGTAGCAGAGTACTTACTAAGGAAGTGAAGGAGCTCTGAGTTTGTCATATGAATATTGGGAAAAAGAATGTTCCAGGCAGTGGAAACAGCATGAGCAAAGGCCCTGAGGCAATAGCATACTTAGTGTGTTCCACTAAGGAGGGCAATGTTGTGTCTCGAGTGGAGTCAACAAGGAAGAGATTAAGCTAGAGACTGAGGTCAGAGAGAAGGGTGAGGTGGCCAGATCATATGAGGCCTTGTAAATCAAGATAAGGACTTTCTTTGGCTTTTGAGTAAAATGGGAAACCATAGAGATTTTTGAGCAGAGGAGTGACATCATCTGACTTCAAAGGAGTTTTTATAGTGTGATGTGGGCTTTTCTAGGCTCAGGCAAGAGGTGGACAGGGTGAACGGGGAATAGATCTTGCAGAGCTGAGCATTCCAACATGGAGGCCTCTAGCCATAAGTGGCTACTTAAATGTAAATTCATTAAAATTTTAAAAATTAAAAATTCATTTTCTCAGTTGCACTAGTCACATTTCAAATTCACAGTAGCCACATGTAGCAAGTGGCTACAGTATTGGACAGTGAGATGTAGATCATTTCCATTGCCACAAAAAGTTGTGTTGGACAGTGCTGGTAGGGTATTAAAGGCCTTTGTAGGGAGTTCGGCTTTTACTCTGAGTAAACAGAAAGCCATTGGAGGGTTTTAAGCAGAGGAGGAACATGCTCTGACTTATGATTTCAAAAGATCACTGTTGAGAATAGACTGTAACGGGACAATGGTGAAAGCTGAGAGACCATTAATAGTCTAGATGACAGATGACCATGTCTTTGATGAGGGGGTAGGAGTGATCATGATGAGAAATTATTGGATTTTGGATATATTTTGAAGGCAGAACCAATAGGCTTTTCTGATTAAAATGATGCGATATGAGAAAACAGTGACAAAAAGGTTGTGGGTGATGATGAGAGAAGAGAATGTAAGGCAAAAGAGAAGGGATTTCTCCTTGTGGAGGAGGAGTCTCATTCACCTTGAAGCAGGAGTGAAAGCAGGGATTTGGGTGTAAAAAGATTTAGAGAGTCCTCATCTAAGCAGAAGATGAAAGAGTAAAGAGAGAGAGATGGCTGTACTGGAAGTTTGAAGGTGATGGAGAAAGTTTCAAATAATTGTTGGAAAATGAGTTGTAAAAAGAAACATAACACAGTTGTTACAGCAGGGCATGCTTGCTTGTTCCTATAGTCCCAGCTACTTGGATCCTGAGGCAGGAGGAATTCTTGAGCCCAGGAGTTGGAGGCTGCAGTGAGTTGTGTTTATGCCACTGCACTCCAGCCTAGGCGACAGAGCAAGACTCCATTTCTTAAAAATAAAACAAAAATGCAGTTGTTAGTATTGAGGGCCCATAAGAAGTTGGTGACCATGAACCTATCTATGCTTTTGATCACCTCCAGCAGAGTGTGACAGTTGTGTGCAAGCAAAGAGAAAGGAGATGGCAGGGTTCAACGAGGGCTGTTGTTTTCCTAGATACGTTTGTAGAAAAAACAGAGAAGAAGGGAGTTTAAGGGACTGGTAAAAAGGATATTGTAATAACAGACCATGGACTAGAAATTGAATAAGAAGGAAAGTGAAAACAGCTGAAGGCTAATGAATTGGGAGAAAGCAGAGGGATCAGTAGACTGGAGGCCCCAATATTTCTAAGAGCAGTTGGAGTTGTTGTCATGCAAGTTGGAAGGAAAGATGCTTATCCAAAAGCTGAATGCCTGAATCAGTAATCTTGCCGGCAGAGCTATTGTAGGTGATGACAAAGTCAGTCCTTTGAAGTCTATGCATATATATCTTCATTATAGGCTGACTTGCCAAGTCTTAGAATTTTATACAATATAACCTCACTGTGGATCTCATCTAAGCAGGTTTGGTAACCAAAAGCTCAAGAGTGTGAGATTGGGAGCCCAGAGAGCTACCCTACAGCTCATAGCCTGTCACAAACCAGCCGTGTAACCATGGACCTTGAGGAAATGAACCTTATGGTCCCTTCTGTCTCTAATCTGTGACTCCGTAGCCCCATTATAATATAGCCTTTTCCCAAACACTGACCTTCAACATAGACCCTGGGGGATTTTTCTATTAACAATTTGCAACTCTGCACATTTTTATCTGCTGATGCCTCTTGGAATATTAAATGCTTAGAAAGCTGTCCTGGGGATCACTTTCTGGAATCTTGACCATGTAGTCATCTGAGTGGGTGTGACAGGAATTATACACCAGCAGCATTTGTATCTAAGTGTCCTTCAGGCACTGGGATGGCTGCACCTTTACCAATCCTCTCCAACTCTCTCCACCTAGAAAACATTCTTTTCTCTTAATTTTGTTAGAGCTATATAGGAATGCTCCTTCAGCCGAAATGACAGAGGCTGTTGCTCTCAGAATCAAATGCAATAATGTGACCTGTAAATTCCTATGAATATATTGATATTTTAGGGATATTTGTTTATTCAGAAGAGATTCCAGACACAGAACTCTCTTCCTCTCTGTTCCCTAACCCTGCTTTTCGCCATCGTTCTTCTCTCTCTAGGGCACAGAGAGAATTAAGAACAATCTAAGGTAAATTTTTAACAAGATGGTCTAGCTTGAGCTCTGTAGGCTTGAATGATTAAATAAGTAGCAGTTTTTTTGCTAAAATAACCACATTGCTTGCAAAAGTTTTCTCCTTTGAGTTTTCTACGGTTATTACAGTGATCTAACTGCCTTACCTGCTTTTGAACTGGTTGAGCCTCTTGTGGGACAGAAAACAAAAGGGTGTTGAAATGCAAATAGATAACTCTGGGTCCCAGTCCCTGACTGCAAAAGGAAGCCAAAACTGACAACAACGTTTCCTTCTCTACTGAGGTTTGTAGAAAAGCTGTACAAAAATCTCACAAGATGTATTTCTTCTCGTGGACTGGAGTCCCAAGGTAGGTAAGAAAAACAAAAACAAGATAAAAACAAACAAAGGATTCCGTACTTGGAATTTGCTCAGTACCAGTTGAATAGCTAATTGTTTCTTGTGTTCTTCCCCTCCCCCCTTTTTTTCTGCCTGAATAGATAATCCTTACAAAACATCTATTCATTCTACAAGTGAAAATTTCAAGAATATTCGATACTGACCTTGGCAAGAGTAATGGACCGAGATTGAGTGATGAATTTGTGTGTGTTGTGGCTGATGTGCATTTTGGTGCTTTGTATGCAAGTTGAAGAATATCTTAGCAATAGGAAAAGAAGATTTATGACATTTTAATTAATGAATGTAATGAAGGCTAAAACTTGTAGATAAATTTATAAGGTACACAATTATTTTTATTGCTTTTTTTTTTTTTTTAGCACAAAGGTGATTGTATTTTGTTGCTTTAAGAAAGGACCTCCTGATAATACTGGCTTGCTTTTATATTTCAATATGACCAGTTTAATTGATATGCAAACAATTATTTTTTACGGGAAATAAAATGAGGCAGTAGTACAACTTAGTGAAGAGGACACTGTGTCAGATTCTTAATTACTAGATTAAATTTGAGCTCTTATTTGGCCTTTACTACCAACTGACTGCATAACTTGGGTAAGTTATTTGGCTCTTTTTTTTTTTTAATTTACAAAATTAGAATGAAAACTATGGATAGTGAAAATATTTGGAAAAGCTTTTTGAAATCCCACGTGAAAGGCATCAGAAAAAAGAGTTGGGTGATTTTTTTTTTTAATGGGAAATAATCTGATATTGTCAGTAAACCTAAATTTTTTGTATATTAATTTATTTTTTAAGCTGTTATTTAATTTCAGGTGCTTAAGAGCGCTTCAATTTGTTAATGGAAAGAAACACCATTTACACCGGATGGCTACAAAGCAACCTTATTCTGGTAAAATAATCTCTTAAATCCTTATATACACAGTCACTAACTGTTGGCTTTATAAGGTCAGTACCAGCAAACTAGCCCTGTGGCAGTTAGAAGCTCAGCATGTCCAAGATAGCAGTAACTCGAACAAACACAAAAAACAGCAAATAGTTTAAACAGTACCATTTGATTTGAATTTAACCCAATCTTAAACAGAGGACTCTAAAAAAAACAATTACCAGCAAAGCTACATTAATTAGGGAGATTGTTAGGTTGTATCAATGCAGTTTAGCTATGTCTTTTAAAAAGTGAAGATGGACTGGAAGTGGTGGCTCATACCTGTAATTTCAGCGCTTTGGGAGGCCAAGGTGGGAGGATCCCTTGAACCCAGGACTTTGAGACCAACTTGGGCAACAAAGTGAGACCATCATTTCTACAAAAAATTAAAAAATTAGCTGAGTGTGGTGGGGTGTGGCTGTGGTCCCAACTATTTGAAAGGCTGAAACAGGAGGAGTGCTTGAGCCCAGGAGGTCAAGGCTGTAGTAAGCCATGATCGTGCCACTGCACTCCAACCTGGGCAACTGAGTGAGACCCTGTCTCAAAAAAAAGAAAAACATTGAACTTGCAGGCCAACATTTATTTCTGACTGTTGACTACTTTTGAAGGAGAAAGCTTTGGACACTAACATTCTGGTCTCAGAGACCTCAAAGAAGCACAGCCCTGTAAAGAAGAAAATTCTGCTGGGATTAGCAAGAGCCTAAAGGTTTTGGGAACTTGGAATGCCAGGCTCAGTATTCCGAGTTCCAATATTGACTCTGCCTGTGAGTCACCCTGAACTAGTCACCCTGTCTCTTGTGTTTCCCCCTTTAGAGAAGAGCTAAGACTGTTGACTTTTCAGGAGTTGCAAAACATGTTACAAAAGGATAGGAAAGTACTATGCAAACATGTAAATATCATGAAATATTGTGGGGGGTACATAATAAAGATAAGCTGCATTCTTCTGATAATTGGAAGTTGATAATCTTTATGTAGAGACAGGCAGCTTGATTTCAGAATAGAGGTTAATGCTTGAAATTTTAATTTGAACAGTGTAAATTTGGATCATTATTTGCTCTGTCAGTCAATTTTGCTTACTGAAAGGAAACTCTTAACAAGTTATCTTAGTAGAATGGCTGATTTTCAGAATCAGACCCCCAGGCTTTCTAGAAATGTGTATTAAAATTTAGTAACCTCACTTTCAATTGTTGAGTATAGGACACTGTGGTTGGGTTTCTATATATATTGTAAACAAGCCAAATACACAAAGTGAACTCTCTATGGACCTTAAAAAAGTCTTAAAAAATTTATTTTTTGAGGATATTGATTGAGGCACCTATTTTGTTCCTTATTTTTGCAGGATAGCTTGTCAGTGCCCGCTTGGGTTTTTGAATTCTGACTTTTTGCTGACCGTGATTTGGCTGTCTCATTAATAAGGTAAACCTTTCTAAAGTAGAGCTCATTGCTTTTTAGTTCTTTTAATGGTGTGGCTAGCCTCTAGAGAATATGATTTTTACTCTTCATTATTTCTGGCAACTTTATACCCTCCACTAACCCACCCAGTCCTGAAATCCTGTTGGTTTTTCCATCTGTGTCTAGCGTCTCTCTTCTGATTCCCAGTAAACGCTACTATATTCCCATCATTCGAAATTAACAACTGCTATTATTATGGTCATATCTGATTCAACTTTTTTTTTTTTTTTTGAGACTGAGTCTGGCTCTGTCGCCCAGGCTGGAGTGCAGTGGCCGGATCTGAGCTCACTGCAAGCTCCGCCTCCCGGGTTTACGCCATTCTCCTGCCTCAGCCTCCCGAGTAGCTGGGACCACAGGCGCCCGCCACTTCGCCCGGCTAGGTTTTTGTATTTTTTAGTAGAGATGGGGTTTCACCGTGTTAGCCAGGATGGTCTCGATCTCCTGACCTTGTGATCCGCCCGTCTCGGCCTCCCAAAGTGCTGGGATTACAGGCTTGAGCCACCGCGCCCGGCCGTGATTCAACTTTTTAATGAACTAAAACATTGATGATAAAATCAAGTTCCTTTGAATATTAATTCCATTTCCTCCTTCTGTCCTCATGTCCCAGAGCCCATGTTCAGTTTGTATACTTTTTAATATTTTATATATACTTATATGTACCCATAGTTAATATGTAGTATTGTTTTATGGATTTAAATATACATAAATAGTTTCTTTTTTAGAGAGATAAGATCTCACCCTGTCACCCAGGCTGGAGTGCATGATCATAGCTCACTGCAGCCGTGACCTCCTGGGCTCAAGTGATCCTCCTGCTCCAGCCTCTCAAGTAGCTAGGACTACTGATGTGTGCCACTATGCCTGGCTAATTTTTTTTTTTTTTTTGTAGAGATGGGATCTCACAATGTTGCCTGGTCTCAAACTCCTGGCCTCAAGAGATCCTCCGTCCTTTGCTTCCCAAAGTGCTAGGATTACAAGTGTGAACCACTATGCCCAGCCCACTGTTATATGATTTGTTTACTTTCTCTGAGTATTGTTTTTAAGGTCTAGCCATGTTTTTGTACAGACACACGCACACACACATCTATACATATTCATTATTATTATTATTATTATTTTTTTTTTTTTGAGATGGAGTCTCACGCTGTTGCCCAGGCTGGAGTGCAGTGGCGCGATCTCGGCTCACTGCAAGCTCCGCCTCCTGGGTTCACGCCATTCTCCTGCCTCAGCCTCCTGAGTAGCTAGGACTACAGGCGCCCGCCACCGCGCCCGGCTAATTTTTTGTATTTTTAGTAGAGACGGGGTTTCACTGTGGTCTCGATCTCCTGACCTTGTGATCCGCCCGCCTCGGCCTCCCAAAGTGCTGGGATTACAGGCTTGAGCCACCGCGCCCGGCCATATTCATTATTTTTAATTGCTGTCTAGCATTTTTTTTTTTTTTTTTGAGACAGTGTCTTGCTCTGTCACTCAGGCTGGAGTGCAGTGGTACAATCTCAGCTCACTGCAACTTCTGCCTCCTGGGTTCAAGCAATTCTCCTGCCTCAGCCTCCCAAGTAGCTGGGACTACAGGTGCCCACCACCAAGCCCGGCTAATTTTTGTATTTTTAGTAGAGACGGGGTTTCACTGTCTTGGCCAGGCTGGTCTCAAACTCCTGACCACAGGTGATCTGCCCGCCTCGGCCTCCCAAAGTGCTGGGATTACAGGTATGAGCCACCACGCCCGTCTATTTGCTATCTGGTATTTCATAGCATAAATAATACCACATTTTATCAATTTATTAGTGAATATATGATTGTTTATAATTTTTTCACTAATATATAGGCAATAGTTTCTTAGTCTTGATTCCTAGATGCAGGATTGCTACATTTTGAATATGCACAATTTAACTTTTAAGAGATATTACCAAATTGATTTTCAACTGTTGGAAAACTGTTTCCGCAGATACTTTCCAACATTTGTCAGACTTCTTAATCTTTGCCAATTTTAGGGGTAACAAATGGTTTTCTCTGGGCTTTCTAGCTTAATTTCAGTTCATCCTATTCATAGTTGCTGGCCTAATCCTCTCTAACGACAGCGCTGCTCAAGGCCTTGCCTGATCAAACACTCTCAGAAGCTCTCCCGCTATCTACTCAGTCCAAACTGCATCAAGTTCTCTGCAAGCAACCTGTCCCACCTCATCCATCTGTGCCCAGCTGGACCAGAACATACAACTTACCACTTTCTCAAACTCAGCTTTTATTTTTCTGCCTCTGCAACTTGATCATGCTCTTCTGCATTCCTGTATTGATTCAATAAATATTTATTGAGCTCTTTACTTCCTGCCAGGTGCTGGGAATATAAGGGTGAAAAAGAAAGACAATATCTAGGCACTTATGTGACTTAATTTTTAGTAGAGGATGGAGATGGGCAGAAAATAATCCAGTAAAAAAATTGAACACGATAATTTTCCATAGTACTTTATAAGTACTATAAAGAAAGTAAAATAGAATGTTAAAGAGTTTGTGTGGAGGAGTGATGGGGGTGGATATGGGGCATGTACAGGTGGGAACTTTAGAGGGGCAGGTGCTCAGTGAAGGCTTTACAGAGAAGGTTATATTCCCCTTGAGATCAGCAGTGTGAAGCTCATTCACAGACCAGAAGTATTTCTGATCCTGAGCAAGTGCAGATGCCTGCATGTAGGGGTGGCCTCGAAGGATCCTGAGAGGAACAGAGCTGCCCTTGTGGCTGGCAGTCGGGGCTAGGAGAGTGGTGGATGCTGTAGGAGACAAAGGCAGGCAAAGCCATGCCTCTCAGGGCCTTGTGGATGCTGTCTTCCAAAGCCACTGCAGGAAACCGTAGTTTGCCCTTTAAAGCCCTGTAAAGCCGTGATCAAATCCTTTCTTCATAATCATTCCTGATCCAGCTGGCTGAGCGCGCTCTTTCTGGACCACCATTGCACAGTGGTGGTTCCTCTTATGGCATTTAACATAGAACTTTGGGATCTTGATGTCTGTTCTTCCCATGAGCTATTAGAATTTGTTTTCATGTTGCTATTTTGTTTCTACCTCTACTTTATTGTCTGGTATGAGGAAAGTAGGGGGAGAAAAGGTAGAACACAGAAGAAGCCTATCTTTTTTGATTGAGTCACTTTGGAACGAACTGAGTTTCAGTGAAATAAGCTTTCCTGTTGTATATTTGAGCTGATTTTCACAGTGGCAAATATGACAAATTTAATTTTCCTTAAAAATTGATAAGACCAGTTGGAGTTCTAAAAGTGATTTTTTCCACCCCTTGAAGATCTTTTCTCAGAATAGCAGTCTGTAGGCTGTCACCTAAAGTGTCCTGTTTTCAGTGCCGCACCTGCTATGAGCTTCAGCTTTTTATGAAGACGTCATGGTGTGCTATCTGTACTGAGAACCTTTCCCCAGCATCAGCCAGCTCCTGAAGATAACATTGTCTGCTAGAGATTGTCATGTATGTGGATTTTATCTCTATCTTCACGGTAATTTTGGAGTTGTGTGTTAGACCTATCTTACTGGTGAAAAGAATGAAGGTTCGTAGAGGTCATTGCTTGTCTGTCCCCAGGTTACGGAATGAGAGAATAGTGAACCTGACACTTGAATCTGGGGCTACTGACCAATTCTCTATGAAGCGTCCATGCTTTAACTAGTAACATAGCAAAGACCAAGCACTTGCAATTATTTCTAGTTGTGCTGTGAACCACTGTGATCACTGTTGATCGCATTTTCCTTCTTGAACTCATTTTCTATTAATAGGAGCATTTATCACAGACAGTGAGAAGCAGTTTGTGCAGTGGGGAAGAGCATGGGCTGTCTGAAGCTAGACTGTCTGAGTCAGGGTCTTCTCTGCCAGCTTGCTAGCTGTGTGGGGGAAGTTACTTAACATTTCTGTGGTTAAGTTTCCTTATTTTTAGTATGAGGATAATAACAGCACCTACATCATTGGGTTGTTGTAAGGATTAAATAGGATAATGTACTTAAAATGCTTAGAACAGATCCTTGTACTTAATAAGTCCTCAGTTAATGCTCTCCTAGTCTCAGGTCTCAGCTCAAATGTCCTCTCCTAGGGAGGCCTTACCTGGCCCCTGTAGCTAGCCTGGGCCTCCCTCAGGCACATACCATCTCCACACTCTGCCTGCACCCTGCCTACTTCCCTCGTGGTGGTTTCCCTCTTTTGGGGTACCAGGTTTATTATAGGGTTGTGTCCTCTGTGACAATGTGAGCTTTCCATGGGTTGACTTGTATGTTCCAGTTTCCAGCTCCAGGGCAGTGCCTGGCATGTAGTTTGCTCTCAATGTACATTTGTTTAATGGCTCTCTGTTTCTGACAATCCTGAATCAGAGCTTTCATTTTGAGCAAAGTAGTTGCTCCTCTGGTTTCTTCTCAGTATGCCATATGTATTAGTGTTCCCTGAAACTTCATTCCCACAGCTTCAGACATGATCCCAAATGGCTCATAAATTTGTACTTCTAGCCCTGACTCCTCTTTCTTTCCTTTCTTTTCCTTTTTTTTTTTTTGTGTGTGTTTTTTTGAGACGGAGTCTCACTCCATCGCCCGGGCTGGAGTACAGTGGTGTGATCTCGGCTCACTGCAACCTCTGCCTGCTGGGTTCAAGCAATTCTGCTGCCTCAGCCTCCCGAGTAGCTGAGATTACAGGCACCTGCCACTATGCCCACTAATTTTTTGTATTTTTAGTAGAGACAGGGTTTTACCATGTGTTGGCCAGGCTGGTCTCGAACTCCTGACTTCGTGATTCGCCCGCCTTAGCCTCCCAAAGTCCTGGGATTACAGGTGTGAGCCACCATGCCTGGCCCTGACTCCTCTTTCAATCTGTATTTCCAACTAACTGTTCATAAAACAAATTCTGGTAGGTATCCTTAGCACAACATGTTCAAAACAAATGTGCTTTTTTTTTTTTTTTTTTTTTTTCCAAAACCAAGTCCTCTTTCTGTGCCCCCAACCTGGTTGACAATGTGTGCCTTCATTCACCCGATTAGAAACCTTGGAGGTATCCTGTACTCTTCTATCACTTACCCTCAGCCTAAAGCCAGTCAGTCACTAAAGTGTTGTCTGTCATTGTCATCATCATTATCATCATCATTATCATCATCATCACCATCAATGCTACCACAACTGATGGAGTGAGAACCTTGTGCAGATGAGCATGAACCCCAATTTCATTTGCAAAATGACCCAGACAGCAGATTTCATCTCATCTGCAATAAGCAAGGTGAGGTTTTGATGACATTAAGGACATGGCTAAGAAGAGGTTGAGAACCAGCATTCAGCCCACCTGACTCCAAAGCTCATGACCCGAACCTCAGAGATTTCTCCAGTGAGGTCCTTTTTTTTAATGGCAGGATCACACCATTAGTCTGGACTGGATCCAACCTTGATTGTTGCAACAGCCTTTGATTTTATCCGTCAAACCCTGTGCCTTCTGTGCAACCCATTCTCTACCCTGGCACAAGCATTACTAAAATATCAATCTGGTCCTATGACTCCTCTGCATAAAAACCACTGCTGGGGCCGGTCAAGTGCAACAGTGTTTACAACTAATTGATCACAACCAGTTACAGATATCTTTGTTCCTTCTTTAGCCAAAACACACACACACACACACACACACACACACACACACACACACACACACACAAAACCCCATTATTGGTTCCCTTTTGCATCTTTTGAATTCTAAACTCCTTACATAGCATAAAATCCCCTTCTGGGTCTTTTCCCAGCCTACACCCCACCTCCCCACCTGCCCCATTCCCCCTGTTGCTCCTACCTCTGGCCTTACTTCAGCCCCAGGGTTCCTGCTGGACATGGCAGGCCTAGTACATTCTGCCCTGGGCCCTTTTACTTTGCTTTGTGACATATTTTTCATCCTTCAACCTTCAGCTCATAAGCCATATTC
Source organism: Macaca mulatta (assembly GCF_049350105.2). Classification (NCBI taxonomy): domain Eukaryota; kingdom Metazoa; phylum Chordata; class Mammalia; order Primates; family Cercopithecidae; genus Macaca; species Macaca mulatta. The sequence continues at coordinate 58,006,136 of NC_133406.1, read as the reverse complement.
TCTGTGGAGGCATCCAGAGGGCCCCAGACAGCCCCTCCCACCTGTGTTCCTCAGAGCATTCTGTGCCCATAATTAGGATGAACACATTTCTGAATCAGCAGTGGAAATGTTTCAGTTCAGACAGCTACGCATGTGTCCCTGAAGACAATGGGACAGTTAATTGAGCAAAGTCCAGAAGAAGCTCTTGGAGGTGATTCCTCTTTGTCTGTGTGCTACCCTGTAGAGGGGTCGGGAAGGTACTTCCAGGGTAGAGAGCTGTAGGGGGTCCTTGTATTTGCCCACACCTGACACGATGCCTAACTCGTTGTTTGCTGAATGTATGAAGATTATGCCAGGCCTGAGATTCTTTTGAACATATCCAAATGTCATGTGTTAGTTTCTCCAAATAACCAACCAACCAACAAACCCAGCTCTTTATAACAATGGACAACCTAGCATGAGTATTAGGACTCTGTTTAAGTCTCAGCTTTATCACTAGAACAATTCTCATAGCCACACTTCTTCATCTGTAAAATGGGGATAACAGTCGTTACTTACAGGAGTTGCAGTGAAGATTTTGTGAATGAATTGAAGGAAATTAGCAGGCACAGAGTCTGGCAAAGAAGTCTTTGTTTCAGGCACAAAGATGTGTAGCCCATCACTATAAACAGGAACTAGAAGGCAAGGTCATGTTCTAAAATAACTTTTAAAAGTTAGGATATCATTGGGAATTTTAAAAGGTAAGACAATTAAAAATACGACTAATATTTGTCAAGTTTTTTTGTTTTTTTTTTTGATACAGAGTCTCACTCTTTCACCCATGCTGGAGTGAAGTGGTGCTCACTGCAACCTCTGCCTCCCGGGTTTAAGTGATTCTCCCTCCTCAGCCTCTTCAGTAGCTGGGATTACAGGCACCCGCCATCATGCCCGGCTAAGTTTTGTATTTTTAGTAGAGACAGGTGTTCACCATGTTGGTAAGGCTGGTCTTGAACTCCTGACTTCAAGTTATCCACCCCCCTCGGCCTCCCAAAGTGCTGGGATTACAGGCGTGAGCCACGCGCCTGGCCTTATTTGTCAGTTTTAACGTATGAAGAGACATCCTCCTAAATGTTAAAGTACCCTTTGATTTTTTACCCATGCATTTTACAGCTGGGCTGGGAGAGATGTGACTCCCGGTTTGTTTTGCCTCACCTTTGCATTTCATCAGCTGTGTCTGATCCCAGCCTAACCTGTGTGTCGGAATCACGTGGATGAGTGTTTTATAGACTCCTGGGCTCTACCCCAAACCCACTGAATCAGAATGGGGACAGGAAGGGAACTGTCAATCTATATTTATGAAAACCTCCCCTGTGGTTTTGATAGTCTGCAAGGTTTGGGAATCACTAGTTCCCAAACACACCAGTAGAAAAGCAGATAGTGCTTAACATTCTCAATTTCTCAACTTTAGAGTCTTTGTAATTTAACAAAATTTAGTTTGTTTGCTTTTTTGTAAGTAACATTAGCTTTCTCAATGTCTGTTTCACCTTCATTGCAGTCTGTTTATCCAGCCTGGGGAAAAAACTGGCTCCATTTAAACAATGGGACAAAAAAGGTGCAAACTTGACCAGCTTCCCTACCTTTTTTGCATTAGCGTGTAGGTATTTCCTCCATGTCCTACTGGGGCCATTTAAATGCTAATGTAGTTAAGGACAACAATCTTTTTAGCAATCAGATAAAATTGTTTTTACCGCAATCTTATTTCTCATTTCTCCAGTCCATACTTTTCTTTTTGGGGCAGGGTGGGGGTAGGGATAGAGGGGCATACATTTAAATTCTTTGACTTTTCAAACCTTAACAAAAATCCTCTCCTAATATCTTCTCAGCAGTTCTTGCAATGTATCTATCATCTAAACCTGAGCTCTGCAATTTGAATGTGCTGAGTCACCTTGTCTTTGCAGGGTCAAACATTTTGCATCCAGGAAAAGTACTGCAGAAAATCACACTGTGGGCAGCTATCTGGTATGCTGTTATTTGAATATTTGAATACAAATAGGAAGACTGGAAAGGAGAAAGTTACTGTGTACACAGATACATAGTAACTTATATACACTTAAAACAACTTTTTTTTTTTTTTTTTTTTTTTTTTTACAGATTTCTAATAGTCTGCTAAGTCCTCTTTCTGATTGATGATTTTTGTGTGTGTGAAATTCTCTAAATATTTATTTGTATTCCTAGAAAGTGAAAATGAATATAAATGGTAAAGCAGTTGCCTTGCAATGTTTAATAAAAGGAGAAAATAGTCTTTGTCATTATTCTGAAGCTTTGCCTAATTAAGATTCTTGAATTAATTTTAAAGAATTAATAACAAAAAATACAATCATGAACCAGATATTCAGAGTTAATGTCTAACTTAAGTTCAACTTTTAGGAAGTCTGTTTTCCTATTTTGATCATGTAGTTGAATAGACAGTGAGGAGATGTTACTACAACTGTATTAATAGAGGAAGTGGCAGGAAGCTACAGTTTCCTTAGAATCAGAAAGAAAGTTTATAGAACTCACTGGAAATGAGGTTATAGATAAAGATTGAAGTCGGAATAACTTTTATTTAGAACTGCTGTTGCATTTTTGTAACATAAGAGTGGTTTTCTTTAAAGTAAGTATTTGGGGCTAAAGAGAATGCCAACACTCCTCTCACAGGGAAGTCGGAAAGCTTACCAGTATTAACAAACATCCGAAGTCATTTCACAAGGTGGAAATTTACTGTAGAACCAATGAACATAATCTTCCTTCAGGGTGTTTTGAGTCATGAATGGGGAGCAACTTGCTCCCTTTGTGGATGGAGCACTGGGGACAAGCTTCTCTGCATCAGAGCCTGTGAAATATCAGTAGCAATAGCTACTGTACTCTGAGTGCTCACTTCCTCTATGCCAGAGGCTGGCTCTGGTCTTTAATCGAATTCGCTCATTCCATCCTACAGCCCCTTATAAAGAAGGAACACTAATTTTCAATACCTTAAAGAGGCCAAATCATTCCCACAGCATCGGTGGCAGAGGGGGTATTTGAACCCAGGCAGAATGACTCGAACTCCCTGGTAATTAGCCATGGTGGAGAATGTCTCCCAGCTCACAAAAATGACTACTTACTGGCAAGTAACACTAAATACAGAAAGAACGTCATCAGTTGGTTGGTGTTCTTGCTTTCTCTCAATGAACAATTAAGAGGGAGCAGAGGTGAGATGGGGTGGGGTGGGATAAAGGGGAGGCCTGGAAGAAGGGACAGAAGGGTTGCAAATAATCACGCAGGAGCCCAGTGAGACTCAGAGAAAGATTCTAACCTAAAATGCGTTTCTGCTGTCAGCTATTCTGTAATTAACATCCACAGATGAAAACATGAAATATATTAAGAATCCTTTGCGGTTTTTTCCTTTTTTTTGAGATGGAGTCTTGCTCTGTTGCCCAGGCTAGAGTGCAGTGGAGCGATCTCGGCTCACTGTTAGCTCTGCCTCTCAGGTTCACGCCATTCTCCTGCCTCAGCCTCCCAAGTAGCTGGGACTACAGGCGCCTGCCACCACGCCTGGCTAATTTTTTGTATTTTGTTTAGTAGAGACGGAGTTTCACCGTGTTAGCCAGGATGGTCTTGATCTCCTGACCTCGTGATCTGCCCACCTCGGCCTCCCAGAGTGCTGGGATTACAGATGTGAGCCACTGCGCCCGGCCATTTTTTTCCAATTTTGACTGATGGACATAATAAAATGACTTGATAATTAAAAAAAAAAAAAATCCACAAAAACCAACAATCCCAAATCCTCAACTAACTGCTTTTCATCATTCTACTCCCTGATTAGACATGGAATTGGGCTCGTTGCTAGGGGTAGAATAATGGCCTATGTTGGGCAGGACAAAGGCATGGAGCTCTCCAGCAAGCAGCACAGTGGGACAGCACAGGCTTCTAGCATGCATGGTTTCAGTCTCAATTGTTTACAAGCCTTGGGATCTGGAACAATTGATTTGAGCCCTATAACATTAGAATGGTTCCTTTTCTCAGAACCTAATATGGGGCCAGAGAAGGCACTCAGCCAGGAGGGTTTTTTCAGAGGCCAAGGAAGAACTAGTTAAGAGGCCGAACCTCCTGGGAGACCACGTAGATGAGTGGGGTCAGGTGCCTGTGTCTGAGATCTAGCTCAGGTCAGGGCAGTTTTCATTGAGAAGGTGAGATTTGAGCAAAGATTTGAAGTTGCTAGCTGTGTGGGAATCTCAACAGAAGAGATTTCCAAGCAGAGGAAACAACTAAGGAGAAACAAGAAATTGCCTTCTGGCAAGATCTAGGAACAGCAAGGAAGTAAGTGGCTGAAACAGAGTGAGTGAGGGGTAAAGTAGTTGAAAGTGAGGTCGGGGAGTAAGGGAGTCAGACTGGCCAGCATCATTTTAAGGACTCTGAGTTTTAACTATGAGAACAACATGGAGCCATTGCAAAGTTCTGAGTGGAGGAGGATATGTGACTGAGAGTTTAAAAAGATTGCTCTAAGCCAGGTGCAATGGCTCATGCCTGTAATCCCAGCACTCTGGGAGACCGAGGCAGTAGGATCACTTGAGAACAGGAGTTCGAGACCAGCCTGGACAACATAGCCTGACCTCGTCTCTACTAAAAGAGAAATAAAGCTGGGTATGCTGGTGTATACCTGTAGTCCTAGCTACTCAGGAGGCTGAGGCGGGAGGATCACTTGAGCCTGGGAAGTTGAGGGTGCAGTGAGCCATGATCAGGCCACTGCACTCCAGCCTGGGCAACAGAGCAAGACCCTGTCTCAAAAACAACAGCAACAACAAAAATCTAAAAATATTGCTCTGATTGCTATATTCAGAATAGACTGGGTTTGAAGCAGAAAGACCAGTTAGGAGCCATTGAGTAATCCAGACAAGAGATGATGATGGGTCTGACCAGGGCTCATAACAGTATGGAGGTGAATAGTAGGAAGATTCTGGGTATATGTTGAAGGTAGAACCAACAGGATTTATCCCTGGGTTGGATATGGAATGTGAGTGGAAAAGAGAAGGTGAGGATTTACTCCAGGGCTTTTGGCATGAGCACCTGGAAGGATGGCGTTGCCAATACCTGGGGTGGGAAGGATATGCAGAGAAAACAGATTTGGGGGGAACACCAAGGGTTCATTTTTGCTCATGTTGAGTGTGAGATGTCCAATTGATATCCAAGTGGGGATCAAATGGAAGAGGGAAAGGGTCTGGTCTGGTGATACGCTTTTAGAAATTACCAGCGTATAAATATTTAAAGCCTGGAGAGAGAGAGATCATAAAGGGAGTACTGATAGAGAAGAGAAGGGGTCAACAGACTGAGCTTTGAGGTGCTACAATACTGTGAGTTCTAGAAAAAGAAGAGGGAGCCTCAGAGGGGACTTGAGATGGAGTAACAAATGAGGCTGTCTTGAAAGGTGGCATTCACCAGGCAGAGTAGGGAAAGAATTCTAGGTGAGGGGAAAAGTGGGTACCCAGACCCAGAGATGTGAAAGCCTGATTTGGGAGAGGGACAGGGAGGATAGTAAGTGGTGTGGTGTGGGGAAGAGTAGAGGAGAGGCTGCAAGATGGGCTTCTCTGACATGTAAGGGACTTGGACCCTCAATGGAAGACTTTAGGAGTTAATTTCATGATAATTATGAGGAAGATGATGGCAGCTAAGACTCACTGAGGTATTATTCTAACTTACCATGTGTCAAGCACTGTGCTAAGCAAATTACGTACATTATCTCACTTAATCTTTACACCTGCCCTTTAAGAAGGATAGTATTATACTCTGCAGATGAAGAGATGGGCTCAGGGAGGTCAAAGTTATCAGTGAGTAAACTGCCTTTAACCCAGGTAGTTCCATTCCAGAGTCCATCCTTTTAACCACTAACCTGTCCTGTGTCCTTGAGGTCTGGCACTTCTTAACCAGGTCTCAGAGGGTCAGCCTGAGAGCATGTGTCATTTTCCCATAGAGGACCTGACTTCATTGTTTCTCAGATGAGGTGCTTTGCATGCAAAGGGTTAAGGTAGATTCTGAGCACCAGTGAAGGAGTTCAAGTGGAGCAGCAACTTGACAGGATTTGCTTGTGTAGGATGTTGATCTGGCAGCAGTGTGGTGAACAGAGTGTGCGGGGTGCCTGTTAGTAAGGGAGATACATTTGGGGAAGATTAGCTCAATGTGAGACCTATTGAGACCCCTATAGTGAGGGGCCTGAAGGTAAAAAAAAAAAAAAAAAAACCTCCGGGACCCAAACCTAGGGGGCAATTTCAAATGTAATGCATGTAGGAGAATGTGAAGGACTCGGCATGTGACGCTTCCTTTTCCAAGTCAGGTGGGTCTGGCTTCTGGCTGTTCGCTTTCAACGTACTTGAAGGGAGACCTAAACACCCCCCCCCACCGCCCCCCCCACACACTCTCTCCCTCTCTCTCTCTCTGTCTCTCTGTCTCTCTTTAGAGATAGGGCCTTAGTATGTTGCCCAGGCTGGAGTGCAGCGGCTGTTCACAAGTGTGATCATAGCACACTACAGCCTGAAACTTCAAGTGGTCCTCCCACCTCAGCCTCACAGGATCGGTGGGATTACCGTTGCGCACCACTGTGCCTGGCTGAACATAAGCATAGATTACAAAGTGATTTGGGGCTATGACTTTCAAGGATTTCAAAGATTTGAGTGACATTGCTGTAGCTAAAATATGTCCATTCTTTTATTTATTTAAAAAGAGTTTATTACTTATTGTATCTATAAAAAGAAAAGTAGTGATATAATTATACCAAACTGTTTCATTATAATAATAAGTCATCCACAAACCCATTAACTAATAACAGGAAAATAAACCCGTTTCATCTCATTAATCTCATTAAAGAATGTATTTCTAATAAAACTTTATGTTGAATGATTGTCAAAGTTTATAATATACTTATGATGTTTTGATTAATTGTGTACTATGAATAACTGGAATTTACTACTACTTAATCCAGAGGAATTTTTCTTTGTATACCTAGAGGATGATGGTCACAATTTTTTTTCTATTTTAAATTTTAATTTATATCCATAGTTTTGTGGATGAGATATGTGAAAGTGTTATTAATAAAAGCTTTTTTTTTTGAGACAGAGTCTCACTTTGTCACCCAGGCTGGAGTACAGTGGCATGATCTCAGCTCACTGCAACCTCCAACTTCCAGGTTCAAGTGATTCTTGTGCCTCAGCCTCCCGAGTAGCTGGGATTACAGGTGCTCACCACCATGCCCAGCTAATTGTTGTATTTTTAGTAGAGATGGGATTTTCCCATGTTGGCCAGGCTGGTCTTGAACTCCTGACCTCAGGTCATCTGCTGGCCTCAGCTTCCCAAAGTGCTGAGATTACAGCCATGGGCCACTGTGCCTGGCCAATAAAAGCTTTTGAAGCGTAAAAACAAATTTCATTTATAATTGGTGGGTAAAACAAAAACTTGCATCCAAATGTTTATAGCAGCCTTATTCATTTATTTTATTTTTTTTTTTGAGATGGAGTCTCGTTCTGTCACCCAGGCTGGAGTGCAGTGGCTCGCTCCACTCACTGCAACCTCCGCCTCCTGGGTTTACGCCATTCTCTGCCTCAGCCTCCTGAGTAGGCTGAAAACCATTAAGTTGCATTCTTTAAATGGAAAAATTATATGGTATTTTTTTTTTTTTTTTTTTTTTTTTTTTTTTTTTTTGAGACGGAGTCTCACTCTATTACCCAGGTTGGAGTGCAGTGGCGCAGTCTCAGCTCACTGCAACTTCTGTCTCCTGGGTTCAAGTGATTCTCCTGCCTCAGCCTCCCCAGTAGCTGGGATTACAGGTGCACACCACCATGCCTGGCTAATTTTCTTGTGTTTTTAGTAGAGACGGGGTTTCACCATGCTGACCAGGCTGGTCTCGATCTCCTGACCCTGTGATCCACCCACCTCGGCCTCCCACAGTGTTGGGATTACAGGCGTGAGCCACTGCACATGGCCTGTATGTGTTTTATATCTCAATAAAGCTGTTAAAATATCTGTGGGAGGTTGGGCACAGTAGCTCATTCCGGTAATCCCAGCACTTTTTTTTTGTTTTTGCTGTTTTTTTTTGAGATGGAGTCTCATTTTGTCACACAGGCTGGAGTTCAGTGGCGAAATCTTGGCTTACTGCAACCTCCGCCTCCTGGGTTCAAGCGATTCTCCTGCCTCAGCCTCCCAAGTAGCTGGGACTACAGGAGCATGCCACCACGCCCAGCTAATTTTTTGTATTTTCAGTAGAGATGGGGTTTCACCGTGTTAGCCAGGATGGTCTTGATCTCTTGACCTCATGATTCGCCTGCCTTGGCCTCCCAAAGTGCTGGGATTACAGGTGTGAGCCACCATGCCCAACCTAATCCCAGCACTTTGGGAGGCCGAGGGAGGAGGATCACTTAAGGCCAGGAGTTCAAAACCAGCCTGGGTAACATAGTGAGAACCCAGTCTCTACACTTTTGTAAAAAAAAAAAAAAAAGTAAAAAGTTAGCTGGATGTGGTGGCACATACCTGTAGCCTCAGCTACTTGAGAGGCTGAGGCAGAGAATCTCTTGAGCTCAGGAGTTTGAAGCCGCATGAGCTGTCACTGCACCACTGCACTTCAGCCTGAACAACAGAACAAGACCCAGTCTCCCCCACCCTCCTCCCAACCAGAATTCTGTGGAGTAAGTGAATGAAAACAGAATTTAAAGCAGAAATAAGAATGATAAAGTATTCTGACTACAAAAGAAGATATTGTATATTTACAAAACACATCAATTCATTGCAACCATTTAAATTTGGGATTATAGCTACTTGGGAGGCTGAGGCAGTTGGATTGCTTGAGTTCAGGAGTTCAAGACTACAGTGAGCCATAATCTCCCCACTGTACTCTAGCTTGGATGAAGAGTGAGCCCCTGTCAAGTAAATAAATAATAAAATAAATAAAATAAAAAAAAATATTTGAATGTCAAATCAGAAATTGCATAGGAGGGCTCAGTGAGGTGGCTCACGCCCGTAATCCTAGCACTTTGGGAGGCCCAGGCGGGCAGATCATCAGGTCAGAAGATCGAGACCAGCCTTGCCGACATGGTGAAACCCCGTCTCTACTAAAATACAAAAAATTAGTTGGGCGTGGTGGTGCACGCTTGTAGTCCCAGCTACTCAGAAGGCTGAGGCAGGGGAATTGCTTGAACCGGGGAAGTGGAGGTTGCATGAGCCGAGGTCGTGCCACTGCACTCCAGCCTGGTGACAGAGCGAGACTCTGTCTCAAAACAAACAAACAAACAAACAAAAAGAAATTGCATAGGAGTATGTAGTTTTGTTTTTGTGGGTTTTTTTGTTTTGTTTTTTGTTTTTTTGAGACAGGATCTCGCTCTGGCACTGAGGCTGGAGAGCAGTGGCGTGATCCTGGCTCACTGCAGCCTCTGCCTCCTGGGTTCAAGTGATTCTCCCACCTCAGCCTCCTGGGTGGCTGGGACCACAGGCCTATGGCCACAAAACCACTTGCCTCGGCCTCCCAAGGTGCTGGGATTACAAGCATGAGCCACCATGCCCAGCCTGGTAGTTTTTATTTTAGGAGATTCTTAAGCAAAAAAGCCTGAAGCCCAGTGAATTGAATCTCCTAAAGAGAATGGCTAGATTAAATGAGAAAAGAGGACTAAAGAAGGAAAATTTCAGCCTAGCCAATGTGGCAAAACCCTGTCTCTACAAAAAGTGCAAAAATTAGCTGGGCATGGTGGTGTGTACCTGTAGTCTCAGGTACTCAGGAGGCTGAGGCAGGAGGATCACTTTGACCCAGTCTCATTTAAAAACAACAACAAAAACAAAAAGGAAAGACAGAAAATTAGGAATACTAGCATTGAAAGAAAATGCAGGAGAAATGGAGAAGTAGGACTGGAAACACAGAAGAACTGTTTCCAGCTAGAGGGTAGTGTCAAGCATCCCTCAGGATTGTGGAAGCTCAGGACTCAAACTCATCTGTGATTGGCAATTATGAAGTCTTTGACTCTGACACCACCCATTTCAGTGAATTAATTGCAGTCCAGTGCAGGGACTGATGGCTGGGAACAGGAGTTCAGAGAGGTTAGAGGCAAGAATCAGAGGGAGGAAGTGAAGACATCAACTGTGAACTACTTTCTTGAGAAGTTAGAACACAGAAATAATAGGGCAGTAGTTTGGTAACTTTTGGGAGAAGTGGTGTAAAGGTAGTTGTTACTACTTTGAAAATGGGATTGATTTGAACATAAACCAAAGGTAAAAAGCTGGTGAGTGAGAGAGAGGAGGGATGCTCATTTCTGTCATATGCAAAATGTTCTGCAAATCAGCTAGCCTTGGCTGTGACCCCCGGGAAGCCAGATGGGATGCCATCCCCCTTACTTCAGAATTGTGGCCTTTCTCTTCTGGTGAGTTAGGAATTTTACTCAGTACTTCTCAGGAATTTTACAAACTCTCATCTAGGCAGTGAGCCACTATCTTGATACTTAGTTTCCAAAACTGCTTGTTTCTACAGAGCTCATTTTCAATGTTGCTAATGTTTAGTGCTACAATAGGGATAGGGGTGTGGATGGACCAACAGGCTAGCTCAACGTTCTTTTGAATTTGGGTAAGTGACTGATTTAGGGTAAGAGTGGCTCCCAAATTTCTTGGGTAGGAGCAAAAAAGAGATTTTAAGGTTTTTTTTTTTTTTTTTTTTTTCTCACCTTAGTTCTTTAGAACTATACTGGAAGAAACCAATTCACCTCAAATACCAAGGAAATGGGTGTGATGTAGGAGGCAGAAGAGTAGCCTTTTCCGTGCTGCCGGCAGAATGGAGACAGACCTGGGCTTGCACCCACCGCCCAGACCCAGGAGTGGATGGTTCAACGTGTACTGTAAAGCTAAAGAAGGTTGGCCAGGCATGGTGGCTCATGCATGTAATCCCAACACTTTGGGAAGCCAAAGCAGGCGGACCGCTCGAGCGCAGGAGTTTGAGACCAGCCTGGGCGACATGGCGAAACTCCATCTCTACAAAAATTACAGAAAAGCTGGGTGTGTTGGCACGCACCTGTAGTCCCAGCTGCTCTGGAGGTTGAGATGGGAGAATCACCTGAGCCCAGGAGGTGGAGGTCGTGTGAGCCCTGGTTGCACCACTGCCCTCCAGCCTGGGCGACAGAGACCCTGTTTCAATTAAAATAAAAGACTAAAGAAGGTCATGTGAAAGCTCACTGTGAACAGGATTTCTTTTTTCTCTGTAGGTGCTTCATTGTTACTTCAGTTTACTTGAACTCATTTCATTGTTTTCACACTCTTATGAAATGCTCTCAACAATAACTGCAACAATAAATAGAGAAGAAAGGAAGTATTTAGTAATATCAAGAGAGGGCCGTGGTTAGCATGAAACATCTTGCGTTATTCACCACTGCAATGAGAAGAAAGACTGAGTAAAGGGAATTTCATCCATTTCTCAAGGCTTTAGAGAGCTACATGCTCCATTTGAAGGTCATATTGTACATGGTGAGGTCACATTAAGGGAACTGACTTCCTCCTCTAAATCCCCCTGATCTTTATCTATTTCTTTCCTTGGTTTTATGCTAATACTTTGAAGAATTGAAGAATGTTATGAGGTGGCCAGGGAATGCTATGGTTCCAGGTAAATGTATTTTCAAGGTCTTTGGCAGTCGGTAAACCATTTTCCAGGACATACTTTGGTGTGAGCCTGCTAGTCGTAACAGCAACAAGTATTAGCAGGATAAACTATCTTAGTTTTTTGAATTTATACTTAATATTGTTATTGTTATTGCATTGTTTTGTAGCTGAGATATTAAGTTCCCTGCTGTGTGCTGAGAGCATTGAGAACCCAAAGATAAAGAGGACACAGACCCTCTAATCAGCTGTTCTTTCTAGGGCCCTGTGGCTCCTTGTCCTTGGGTGGAATTCAGGGGCCCATGAACTTTTATAGGAAAAGATTACAGTTTCACCACCCTCTAACTGCAATACAGTATTTCCTTCAGTTATCAATGGTAATGACAAGCCACAGGAATGGTAGCTATTCCCGTTTATACAGATCACTACTTTGAAATAATGGTAGTTATTTGACCTACCACTAGATCAATAACAAGGCGCATACGGTGTGACAGCCAATAAATGTTTGAATAGTTTGATAACTGTATTTCATAATTAGTTTTCTGCATATGCCTGTATCTATTTTACCTTATTTTGAGAAGACTTTAGGAGGCACAAAAAAAAAAGGCTAAGAACTCCTTTCTGTTTACTGTCTCATGAGGAAGACTAGACGCTTCAACAGATAAAATCAGTACAAAGTGGTGAGTGGCAGCTAGAAACATGCTCAGGAGCTGCGGAGCACAGGCTTGAGCTGAGATTCAGGGAAGGCTGGTGGAGAAGATTCCTGATCTACATCTGGAATGAAGAAGAAACGGAAGCAGGAGGAGGTCATTTCCAGGGAGAGAACAGAACAGATCTTAGGACAGGAAATGGCCTATGTGGAAGGCGGCTACTGAGAGTCAGGGCTTGCTTACTGTGCTAAGTCTTGGGGGCTCAAGAATGAATGAGGCACCTCCTAGGTGGTCAGTGTGCTCACTGTTCAGAACAATGTTTATGGGGACAGGGTGGAGAGGGGTACTGTTTGAAAAAGGAATTTTTTTTTTTTTGGACATGGAGTCTCACTCTGTCTCCCAGGATGGAATGCAGTGGCACGATCTCGGCTCACTGCAATGTCTGCCTCCCAGGTTCAAGTGATTCTCCTGCCTCAGCCTCTCAAGTAGCTGAGATTACAGGCGTCCACCACCATGCCTGACTAATTTTTGTATTTTTAGTAGAGATGGGGTTTCACCATGTTGGCCAGGCTGGTCTTGAACTCCCAACCTTAGGTGATCCACTTGCCTTGGCCTCCCAAAGTGCTGGGATTACAGGCATGAGCCAGCCACTGCGCCTGGCTGCCTTTCTAGAATTTTATATGAGTGGAATCATACACCATGTGCTCTTCTTTTTGGTCTGGCTTCTTTCACATGGCATAATGCATTTGAGATCTGTTCATGCTGTTGCAAATCAGTTCATTCCCATTTTTTTGCCAAGCAGTATTTATTATAGAATTATATACTTTGAAAAGGGGAAAAAATCAACCTTTGTTTTCATAAAACAAAATTTTAAAAAGGAGTGAGATTTTTAATGCTTATCAAATGGGAATACGAGTTAAAAATTGTTGAGAAATGCTGCTCCAGCGTGTGGTCAGAGTGCATTCCAGCCCAAGATTTTCTTACCGTCAGTGCTAAATTTGAGCACATTTGGAAGTATTTTAGACCTGAAAGAAGGCAGGACATCAAAACAACCACTAGAGCCGAGTGGGTCTTTGTAACCACAGACTCTCTGACGAAAAGATTTGTAAAGACTGCCTAATGAAGAGTTCAAAAAGCATTTTGTGTGTCATCTGTTTTCCTTACAGTCTCCTCACTTGGTAGATAAGGGGCAAGAATTATTTTCCATGTTGCATAAATAGGAAATGAGGTATAGCGAGTTTGAGATACTTATTACCCAAGATCCCAGGGAGTCAGAGGCAGACTGAGGACTGCAAAACGATCCCTCCCGGTCCCGAATCCTAGCCTTGCCAGTAGGCTGGGCTGAAAGCTTTAAAAAGAATACAGTAATTTCACTTTCACTTTCACTTTTGTTCTTGTTTGAGTTGTGATAGAATCTTTAATTTGAAGGAATGAAGGGTTTTCCTTTCCTTCTTTGTTTTTAAACTTCCCCCTCTTCTTGGTAAACACCAACATGTGTGTTAACTCTATCCAGTTGAACTCAACTGTTTTGTACCAGGCTCTTTTCCAGGCACTAAGGAGGCACTGATCTGGATAAATCCTGGAGGTTACTGTGAAGCAGGTAGGACAAAATGACCAAATGAGAATTAAATTACTTTTTTGGGGTCATGGAAGATTTGAAAATCTGGAGAAGCATGTGTGTCCTCTTTCCTCCCAAAACTGCACATAGTGTGTGTGTACACACACACACACGTGTGCGTGTGTGGGCCCACATGATTTTGCAATGATTTTAGGGTGTTTAGAGATCCCCCTGGAGCTTGTGTGTAGGATTGGCCTTTGGATGAGTATTTTTGGCATAGAATGAAATAGTAATGCCTTGAAGGCAGCACAAAGTCATAGTCACTGAATAGAGAGAAAGATTCAGAGGATCCTGTGAGATGGGTGGGGCTGTTAGAGTTAGTGTTAGTGTTTTGATAGACACATGTACTGAGTTAGGAGGGTACTAATCTCTGGAAGGCAACATTCCAAGCAGAGGGCATGTCTGAGAAAGGTAGGAGGGGAGGGAAGCAGAAAAATGCAAAGCAACCTGAGAAACCCAGTTTGGCTGGAGGACAGATTATATGAAGAGGAATCTTCAGAAACACCCATAGAAAGGTAGGCAGGGGTCATATTGTGAGCGATGCTGTAAGCAAGGTGAGTAGTCTTGTATTGTTTTTATCTAGATTCACCAGTTAACATTTTGCTGTATTAACACTGGTTCTCCCTCCCAAACCCCCTTCCTAAACCATTTGAAAGTAAGATGCAGTCACAGTGGCCTTTACAGTTAAGTAACTGAAGAATAAGAATATTTTCCTACATAATCATAATATAATTATTACTTAAAGAAATTTAACCTTGGTTTTATACCATTACCTAACATACAGTCTATATTTGCTCTTCATAGCTCTTTTTTTTTTTTTGATTCCCGGATCCAGTTCAAAATCAGGCATTGCATCCAGTTGTCATGGCTTTAATCTTAATGCCTTCCCTGCACTGTTTTGGGAATATCTTGATACTGATATTTTTGAAGAGTCCACATCAGTTATTCTGCAGAATGTCTGTTGATTTGGCTTTGACTGTTTCCTCATGAGTAGATTCAGATTATACATTTTTGTTGATGTTGGGTTCTTCTCAGTGAATCACGTCAGATGATGTCAGCACAAGGCCTGCTCGTTTGGTTTAGGCAGCTTTCACTAGACTTTTTCATTGTAAAGGTACCTATCCCTTTTCTAATTAATAAGTAATATGTTGGGTGATAGTTTGTGTGTGACTATCCTTTTCTCCAGTGACCTTTCACCCAATAGTTTCAGCATCTTAGATGATCCTTGCCTGAGACAGTAGTTTCAGTGGTGGCTGCAAACTTGTGGTTTTCCAATTCTATCATCACTTTTACATTTATTAATTGGCAATCTATGACTTCTTATAGCCACATAAAGATAATCCAGGAATTATCTGAACCTATGAATGTTACTTTATTTGGAAAAAGAGTCTTTGCAGATACAATTCAATTAAGAATCTTGAGATGAGGAAATTATCCTGGATTATCCAATGGGCCCTAAATCCAATGACAAATGTCCTCGGTGGAGGGAGATTTGAGACAGACAGGAGAAGAGAAGACACAAAGGAGGGAAGGAAGCAATGTGACCACAGAGGCAGAGGCTGGAGTGATGTAGTCACAAGCCGAGGAACGCCAACAGCCACCGGGAGCTGGAAGAGCCCAAGAATATATACTAATAGCTGGATTTAGGACTTCTGGTCTCTATAAATAGGAAAGAATAAATGTCTGGGTTTTTTTCTTTCTTTTTTTTTTTTTTGAGTCAAGGTCTTGCTCTGTTACCCAGGCTGAAGTGCAGGGGCGTGATCACGGCTAACTGCAACCTTGACCTCCCGGTCCCGAGCAATCCAACTTATCTCAGTCTTGAGTAGCTGGGAGACCAGCCACCACACCCGGTTAATTTTTGTATTTTTTATAGAGATGAGGTTTCACAACATGTTGCCCAGGCTAGTCTCGAACTCCTGAGCTCAAGTGATCTGCCTGCCTTGACCTCCCAAACTGCGGGGATTACAGGCATCTGTTATTTTAAGCCACTCAGTTTTTACTATAGCCACAGGAAACCAATACAAAGGTCAAGGGAATTTTTTGTTTTTAAAATATACAGGCCAGGCTTAGTGGTTCATGCCGGTAACCCTAGCACTTTGGGAGGTCAAGGCGGGCGGACCACTTGAGGTCAGGAGTACAAGACGAGCCCGACCAACATAGTGAAAGCCCCCTCTCTACTAAAAATACAAAAATAAACTGGGCGTGGTGGTGGGAGTCTGTAATCCCAGCTACTTGTTCAAGAGAATCACTTGAACCCGGGAGGTAGAGGTTGCAATGAGCCGAGATAGCGCCACCGAACTCCAGCCTTGGTGACAGAGCAAGACTCCATCTCTCTCTCTCTCCCTCTCTCTCTCTCTATATATATATATGTGTGTGTGTGTGTGTGTGTGTGTGTACGTTTGTGTATGTGTATATATACACACGCACACATATATACGCATATGTATATACACACACATACACACACACAAACAAAAGGTTTCCAGCACACCAGAAAGGCATTCTTTGTTTTTTCTCTCTCTCTCGTTTTCTCTCTCTATATATATACACACACACATATATAGATACACACACACATATATACATATATATGTATACACATACACACACACATATATATATAGAGAGATACACACACACACACATACACACGCACAAACAGAAGATTTCCAGCACACCAGAAAGGCATTCTTTCTGGGTTTTTTTCCCATTTATGTATCTCAGACAGGTCCAATAATTGAACCTGGAAAGATTGGAAATCTTCCTTTTGTCCCTCCCTTTCCCCTCTCCACACTTCTCCACCCTGACCTCTCCTGGGGCAGTCTGGCCCTTATGAACCACACCAAAGGATCCTCTGGCTTCCGCTTGGGTTTGACCAGCTGGGAGCCTCAGCAGATGGAGGGAAGGTAGACAGCTTGGCTGTGTCCTCAAGTAGAAGGTCACTGGTTCTCTCAGCACGTCCTCTCTACATGCATGTCAGGGTCCCCATGACCACTCCCTTGCTGCACCCTTGAGGCCTTGGAATAGACACGCTGCTTGCCAGCCCCAGGAACCTGCACTTTTCCTTGGGGTTTTCTGTACCCTGTCTATATTTACAAATAGCCTCTTTATTAAATCCTCTTGGAATTATGCAGAGTTGAATATGCCATCTACTTCTCTGTGGGGACTCTGACTGGTGGTGATACACTTTGAAAGGACGGAAAACCTTGAGTCTCTGGACATTTCTGTGGTGTTTCACATTCAGCATTGCTGGTATTATAGATAAATACCTGTCGGATAGTTGTATCATTTTCACACTCAATCATTTTTCAGTAAAAGTGCTTCGGACTACCATTAATATTCAAGGTCCTTGTGTTTTTTCTTAGACCTCCCTAAGTCTCATATCTTATGCTATTTGCTAAATGATTGTATTTTTAAAAAAAATTTTAATATTTTAAATTTTTTCTTATTTTTTCATCACTCTCAGGATGTGATTACATTCTTTATTAATATATTCTTTCTTCCACTTCTTGCCCACAAGTACCATCTTGATCATGAGTAAATAATAGCATTAATTTAAAAATTTCATCTCATAGTTGTATGTTTTTTTCCTCCTAAGAACTTCAGGAAACAACATATGTTTTAAGTTATTTGTATACGTGTCACGGTCACTTGTTTGGTAATTAAATACTGTGTCCTTTGAATGCCTGTGGAAAGCTGTCTTCCCTGATACCTCTCTCTCAAGATAGCCATGAGCCACAATTCTGATTATCAGTGCAGAGTGGAGCTCCAACTTTTTATTTTTTATTTTTATTTTAGAGATGGAGTTTTATTCTGTTGCCCAGGCTGGAGTGCAGTGGCACAGTCATGGCTTACTGCAGCCTTGAACTCCTGGGTTCAAGCAATCCTGCTGCAGCCTCCGAGTAGCTGGGACTAAAGGTACATGCTACCATACCAGCTAATTTTTTTGTTTGTTTGTTTTTGAGACAGAGTCTTGCTCTGTAGCCCAGGCTGGAACATAGTGGCATGATCTCAGCTCACTGCAACCTCTGCCTCCCAAGTTCAAGCAATTCTCCTGCGTAGCTGGGATTACGGGCATGCACCAGCATGCCTGGCTAATTTTTGTATTTTTAATAGAGATAGGGTTTCACCATGTTGGCCAGGCTGGTCTTGAACTCCTGCCCTCGTGATTCACCCATCTCAGCCTCCCAAAGTGCCAGGATTACAAGTGTGAGGCACCGCGCCCGGCTAATTTTTGTATTTTTAGTAGACATGGGATTTCACCACATTGGCCGGGCTGATCTTGAACTCCTGACCTCATGATCCGCCTGCCTCGGCCTCCCAAAGTGCTGGGATTGCAGTTAATTTTTTAAAAAAGTTTTTGTAGAGACAAGATCTTGCTATGTTGGCTAGGCGAGTCTCAAACTCCTGGCCTCAAGTGATCCTCCTGACTCAGTTTCCCAAAGTGCCGAATTACAGGTGTGAGCCCACTGTACCTGACCCAACTTTTAAAATTTAGACTAAAAAATATTGTATATAGTCTTTACTACTGCATAGCTTCCTAGTCATATCACCTTTTAGGTTTTGTTAAATATAAGATAAATATAGACAATGGTGAAACAAGAATATTACTGACATTGGGATCTTCCAGCCTTGGCCTCCTGAAGTATTGCGATTACAGGCATGAGCCACTATGCCACTATGCCCAGCCTGTTTATCATTTTCAAATGAAAATCCTGACATAAGACCATTTCCAAGCTCTAACTCTGGTGAGGCGTGGCAATCTCCAAACTTGGCTGCCTTGTTTTGTGGGTGAGGTTGACTCCTGCAGTATGAAACCTCCCCGCACAGCCTTCCATGCTTAGTTTGCAAAGCACATGCTATGAGCAACTCAGATTGATTGTAATCAAAATTAAACGTAGACAGTGCCAACTGGGGAGCCAGAATACACGATAGTTTGGGGTTGCCTTAGTCAAGGATGGCACACTGCAGATGAAGAGGACAACTAGGATTACTTGGGAAAAAATAGAATAGATTCTAAACATTCACGGGACATCTGCTGTGTGCCAGGCACTGTTGTCTAATTTTTTCATAGGTTCTTTTATTTTTTGAGACAGAGTCTCACTCTTGTTGCCCAGGCTGGAGTGCAATGGCATGATCTTGGCTCACTGCAACCTCTACCTCCTGGCTTCAAGCTCCTGCCTCAGCCTCCTGAATAGCTGGGACTACAGGCACCTGCCACCATGCTCAGCTAAGTTTTGTATTTTTAGTAGAGACGGGGTTTCACCATGTTGACCAGGCTGGTGTGAAACTTCTGACCTCAGGCGGTCCGCCTGCGTCAGCCTCCCAAAGTGCTGGGATTACAGGCGTGAGCCACTGCGCCAGCCTTTTTTATTATTATTATTATTATTATTATTTTTTGAGACAGAGTCTTACTCTGTCACCCAGGCTGGAGTGCAGTGGTGCGATCTCAGCTTACTGCAACCTCCACCTCCCGGGTTCAAGTGATTCTCGTGCCTCAGCCCCCAGAGTAGCTGGAATTACAGGTGTATGCCACCACCACTGGCTAATTTTTTGTTGTTGTTGTATTTTTAGTAAAGACAGGATTTCGTCATGTTGGCCAGGCTGGTCTCAAACTCCTGAGCTCAGGCAATCCGCCCACTTCGGCTTCCCAAAGTGCTAGGATTACAGGCGTGAGCCACCGCTCCCAGCCCATAGGTTCTTACATAATGTTCACAACCATCCCGATTATCTTCTTTTTCCATCTTTGAAACTGAAGCTTTAAGGAGTGAAGCATGGAGTGAGGATTTGGACCTGTGACTCCTGACCCCTTACCTAGCTAATCTCTCCAGCCACCCACAGAGCACAGCACTTGCAGACAGGCCCTGGGTTTGCTGCCTGGCTTCTTTAGTGACCAGCTGCGAGGTTTCAGACATCATTTTCCCGTCTCTAAAATAGGGACGATGCTCCACAGGGTGTTTAGCAGGTTGAATGTGGTCATGTATGAGAAAGCACTGAGCCTCTTGCCTCTCTAAAATGACCTCCCCTGGTCAATTTCATTATCCTGTTTGTTTCCTCCATACCAAGCACCCAGTCTGCAATTATCTTGTTTGTAATCAGGTTGTCCTGTTTAAAACATGTGCTTCCTAAGGGAAGGGACTCAGCCTGTTTGTCTTCCCTGCTACATTCTCAGCAGCACTTAACACAGTCCTTGGCACACAGTAAATGCTCAATAAATATTTTGTTGTCTCCCTACCTCCTCATCTACTTATCATTTTCTTTCTTTTTTCTTTTCTTTTTTTTTTTTTTTGAGACAGAGTTTCACTCTTGTTGCCCAGGCTGGGGTGCAATGGCACAATCTCGGCTCACTGCAACATCTGCCTCCTGAGTTTAAGCGATTCTCCTACCTCAGCCTCCTGAGTAGCTGGGATTACAGGCATGCACCACCACACTGAGCTAATTTTGTATTTTCAGTAGAGACGGGGTATCTCCATGTTGGTCAGGCTGGTCTCGAACTCCTGACCTCAGGTGATCCACTTCCCTCGGCCTCCCAAAGTGCTGGGATTACAGGCGTGAGCCACTGCGTCCAGTCTTGCTTATTTTCTAAAGCAGGGGCCCGCAAACTGTAACTCAAGGGTCACCTCTGCCTGTCACCTGTTTTTACGCGACTTGTAAGCCAAATGATTTTTACATTCTTTTTTTTTTTTTTTTTTTTTTTTTTTGAGACAGAGTCTCGCTCTGTCGCCCAGGCTGGAGTGCAGTGGCGCGATCTCGACTCACTGCAAGCTCCGCCTCCTGGATTCTCGCCATTCTCCTGCCTCAGCCTCCCAGGCAGCTGGGACTACAGGCGCCTGCCACCACGCCCGGCTAGTTTTTTTTTTTGTATTTTTAGTAGAGACAGGGTTTCACCGTGTTAGCCAAGATAGTCTCAATCTCCTGACCTCGTGATCCACCCGCCTCGGCCTCCCAAAGTGGTGGGATTACAGGTGTGAGCCACCGCGCCCGGCCGATTTTTACATTCTTAAACGAGTGGGGAAAAAAAGAATTTGTGACATGAAAATTGTGCAAACTTCAGATTTCTGTGTACGTACGTAAACTTTTAATGGAACACAGCCGTGTCCATTGACATATTGTCTATGGCTGCTTTCAAACTACAGTGCAGAGGTGAGTAGTTGCAACAGAGATCATATGAACCACAAAGCTTAAAATATTCACTATTTGGGTGTTTACAGAAAAAGTTTGCCTATCCTTGTCCTAAAAGATAAATAGAAATTGTTTGAAAATTAATAGTCACTCTGTTTCTTTACCCTCAGTTATTCATGTGCTTACCTTATTGTCTTTCATTCAGACATTTATTTATTCAACAAATATTTATTGAGCATTCACTTCTTCTACCAAATAGATCAAGGGACTCAGTTCTGTTTGCCCTCCCATAGTTGGGAGGTGTGTCAGAGAATTGGGGGAATGTAGCCCTAGTGATGGTGACTGAATTTGTGTTAACCCATCAGCTCCGTACCCCTTTGTTATAGTGGCATATGGTGGCTGTTGAATAGAAAGAAGCCACATACATCCCACGGGGCTTGAACCGAAGCTTTTGGCATGATGAATATTGAAGCGCTAGGCAGGGTCTCATAAATGGAGGCCTGTTCTTTTAGATCAGGATTTTCTTTTTCAGTCTGGGACTCACCTGTTACTCTAGGCTCTGAAGCTCTGATCTCTGCTTTTGTCTCTCTGTCTTCTGCATCTCACAGTGAAAATATAACTAAAACATCTGCGGGCGTCCTTCTTCCTCTTCCCCTATGGTTTCCATTTCCTCTGTCCTCTGTCCTGGCTGTTAAAACTACATTAGCTACGAAGGGGATCAGAGGAGTGAGAAATAGTAGTTATCAATATTTGTTAAGTGCCCAGCACAAGCATTTTCATTTTTAATCTTTTCTTTAAAAGGTGGGTACTTTTATTGTTCTCCTATGTTACAGATGAAAAAACTGTGGCTCAGAGGGGCAAAGCAATTTGCCCAGTGTAACATACCTGTGAAGCAGTGAAGCCTGGAATTTGAACCCAGGCATTGTGACTCCAGAGATGGAGCTCTTAAGTATGGTGACAGATCAGGCATATCTGCATATTCTATGACAGGAAAGCAGTGTGGGTGGAAAATAGGGGTGCCTTCCTTTTTTTTTTGTAATGGCATTTTGGCAACTCCCTCAGGTAGATATCAAAGAGAAAATTGGTAGTCAGACCAGTCGCCCTGCATCTCAGAAAAAACATTTTCTACCAAAGGGACTTGGAGGTGCTAACAGGCCAGAAAAAAACTGGATGAGGGACAAAAAAGACTGACACATGTGCTTTCTGCCGGTGTGGAGTTATCATGACTTTGCAAAATCAAACATCTTGAAGAAACATCAAAACATCTTGACATCTGACAAACCAGGTTGTTTCTCAGGATTGACTCAGACAATGATTGTCCAGAATACCAGGCCATAAATTTAACAGAACTGACCCAACCAGCAATGCCCGAAGTGCCTGTGGAATGTTAATCATGTTACTAGAAAAAAGGAGTGGTCAAATAAGTATGGGGACGTAGAGTTAAACAAGGGTAAGCAGGATCTTGATTGTGTGAACTTCTGTGACCCTCCAAGAGGGTCAGATATGGATGGCAAGATACGGATGGCAATTATCAGACCTTGGCCATGTGTCAATGGCTATCTCAGGGGACTGGTGTTCTGAGTGTTCCAGGGAACTCCTTTTGGGCAATGCTGCTTTAAAAAGCCTTTCCCTTTTCCTTTCAGCTTAAGAAATCCCAAACTTGTTTGTGATTTCAGAGCAGTGTCTTGTGTCAATTCATTGCTGCTTGTAGGCTAGGAAGGGAAAAGGGTTGCCATGTTTCCAGTGATGAAAAAACTTTGTTAGGAAAGATGTTGAGATTAATAATACAAAATTAGATTGGAGTTTTTTGAGAGCCTTTCAGTTATTCAGCAGTGATGTCTCAGTAAAAGTGGAAGTCAACTGGGAACATGTAAACCTTTCTGGAGTGTTAATGTTTCACATAGTTTAGTTTGCTTAGTCTTTTACATATTGTTCAAACCATTAAGTTAGACCTCAGAATATAAAGCATGTTTATTTTCTAATGATAAAAGAAACACACATTTATGTGACTAAGATGTGGGAATTGTAGCCCTGGGCTCTGGTTATGTAAACATGGGAATGTGTGGAATTTACTCATAGTTTACAGGAAGTAAGGTGTCATTGTTTGGATAGTTTCCCGTCATAAAAAATTATCTAATTCGATTTTAAAATAGTAACCTTAGATGTTGTTTTTCTACTCAGAAATTCATAGGAAACCCAAAATTGTAGTTTTTTTCTTTTCCTTTTCTCTGTTTTTGTGAAAGAATTTTCTGTATTTTCTACCGAAAAGAAATTAGATGTTTCTGTTCCTGGCAGTGCACAATGTAATTATGTATATATTTACCACATGCACATGTGTAGGTGACCTGACATTAAATGTAGGGAAACTCTGTGTTGATTTCAGTGATGAGCTCCACGTACACAAAACCGTCCTCCTTACTTGGTCATTTCCACAACTTCCAGTCCTGAGAACTGGTCACTCCAGCAGGTTTCAAGTAATAATCTGTGGCTGTCAAACGATTTTACTTGAAGCATTTTTGGCTTGTACTTCATTATAAGCTTGCATTTAAAACCAGAGGCAGGCCGGAAGCAGTGGCTTATGCCTGTAATCCCTAAATTGATTTTTGGGGATTTTGGGGAGGCCGAGGCAGGTGGATCACCTGAGGTCAGAAGTTCGAGACCAGCCGGATCAACTTGGTGAAACCTCATCTCTACTGAAAATAAAAAAAGTTACCCGGGCACGATGGTGGGTGCCTGTAGTCCCAGCTACTCAGGAGGCTGAGACAGGAGAATCACTTGAACCCGGAGGTGGAGGCTGCAGTGAGCCAAGATCACACCACTGCACTCCAGCCTGGGCGACAGAGTGAGACCTTGTCTCAAAACAAAATAAAACAAAAATAAATGAAAATTAAAATTTTTTTCTTTCCTCCCTCCCTCCCTCCCTCCCTCCCTCCCTTCCTTCCTTTTTTTTGCAACAGAGTCTCGCTCTGTCACCCAGACTGGAGTGTAGTGATGCGATCTTGGCTCGCTGCAATCTCTACCCCCCAGGTTCAAGTGATTCTCCTGCCTCAGCCTCCTGAGTAGCTGAAACTACGGGCACATGCCACCACGCCCAGCTAATTTTTGTATTTTTAGTAGAGAGGGGGTTTCACCATGTTGTTCAGGCTGGTCTCGAACTCCTGACTTCGTGATCTGCCCATCTCGGCCTCCCAACATGTTGGGATTACAGGCATGAGCCACCGCGCCTGGCCAAATTTTTTTTTTTTTTTTTTACTGTGGTACAATGTAAAACATAAAATGTACCAATTTTACCATGTTAAAGTGTACAATTGAGTGGCATTTACTACATTCACAATGCTGTACAATCATCACCACAATCTAATTCCAGGGTAGTTTTATCACCCCAAAGGGAAACCTCACACCTATTGAGCAGTCTTCCCTGTTTTTCTCCTCCCTCCAGCTTTGCTCTCTCCATGGATTTGCCTATTCTGGAAGTTTCGAACAGAATTGAACAATATGTGGTCTTTTGTGACTGGCTTCTTTCACTTAGTATACTGTTCTCACAGTTCATCCACACTGTAGCACGTATCAGCATTTCATCCTTTATATGGCTGAATAATATTCCATTTTTGGGGGGTATTACCGTTTGCTTATCCCATCATCAGTTGATGGATATTTGGGTTGTTTCCACCTTTTGGCAATTGTGAATAGTGTTACCATGAATGTTTCATGTACACGTTTTTATTTGAAAACCTGTTTCTAATTCTTTTGAGTATAGATCTAGAAGTGGAAATGGTGAGTCACATGGCTATACTGCTTACCTTAGTGAGTCAACACTGACCTGTTTTTCTCTTATCTTTTTTTTTTTTTTTGAGATGTGGTCTTACTCCATTGCCCAGGCTGGAGTGTAGTAGCACAGTCACAGCTCACTGCATCCTCAACCTCTGAGCTCAAGCAGTCATCTCACCTCAGCCTCCTGAGTAGCTGGGAGTATAGATACACACCACCATGCCTGACTAATTTTTATTTTTAATTTTTTTTGTATAGACAATGTCTCACTTTGTTGCCCAGGCTGATCTTGAACCTCTGGACTCAAGCGCTTCTCGCATCTCAACCTCCCAAAATGTTGGTACTATAGGCCTGAGCCACCATGCCTGGCCTCTCTTATCTTTTAAATGCCTTTCTAAAAATAAAAATGCACCACAAAATATCAATCATGAGACCAGGGTTAAAGAATGTTTATATTTCTGGACTGAATATTAAAAGCCTAAGATGTTTCCTTGAGGTCAAAATTCATTCAGAATACTTTGCTAAATGAACAGACAAAGAAGGCAGAAGCCACTTATATTCATTTGCTTCTTGCCATCCTTGGCTTTTTCCTAAAACATTTGGCCTTTCACAAAATTCAGTATCTCGAAAGATGATGGTTATAAATAGATGATACCGTCACTCTCCACTTTGGTTTTGTGCTTTTTCTGGGTCAGACGGAAGCTCTCTAATCTCTTTTGTGATTTGGTTAAATGTAGAGTAATCCAGCGGCAAATCCGAGTTAGCTGCTCATCTTCCTTTTTATGTTTACTTTTGCTTAAATATCATGGTTCCCTAGGGCAGGGTAAAAGGATGACAGATAATGCTGATAATTTCCCAGCATGAAATTTGCTGGTGAGGATCCTAGTCCCAGCTAAAAATGAACAATAATGCAAAGTCTGACTGCCACAGACAGTGAGCTCCACAGAAGGGTATAAGAGCTAGTGAAAAACAAAGTGTTTTCCTATTCACACCCCCCACAGCACAGAGCTCCCCAGTCACCAAAACGTGTGGGGTTTCTTCCCCCACCAACCAGGCAATTCCCCAGCAGACACCAACGGGCTGTCCTATGATTCAATTTAATTCTGGAGTTAGAATCAGATCCTGCGGGTTAAGGGCTCCGTCCCACAGACTGCTCCTATTTCAGATGCCAATTGCAAGTCCATAGCATGTTGTCACCTGTACTTCTGGGTTTGTTTGTTTGCTTTTGTTTTTTTTTTTTGAGACAGGGTCTTACTCTGTTGCCCAGGATGAGTACAGTGTTGGCTCACTGCAGCCTCAATCTCCTGGGCTCAAGTGATCCTTCCACCTCAGCCTCCTGAGTAACTAGGACCACAGGTACGTGCCACCATGCCTGGCTAATTTTTTATTTTTTATAGAGATGGGGGTCTTACTACGTTGCCCAGGGTGGTCACAAACTCCCGGAACTCAGCACCCACCTTGGCCTCCCAAAGTGCTGGGATTACAGGTGTGAACCATTGTGCCCAGCCCACCTATGCTTCCAACCTACCGGCTATAAATCAAGTTACCAGGACCCCTTTCTCAGGTGCCATTAATTAGCTAGGATGTCTCACAACTCAGGGAAACAGTTACTCACATTTACTGGCTTGTTATGTTAATAAAGGATGCAGACGAGCAGCCTGATGAGGAGATGCACAGGGCAAGGCAGGTGGAGAGGAGCACAGAGCTTCCTTCCATGTGCTCCCAGGTGCTCCACCCTCCAGACACCTTCACACGTCCAGGAGCCTGGAAGCTCTGCGAGCCCTGTCCTTTGAGTTTTTACAGAGGCTTCATTACAAAGACACAATTGATTACATCATTGGCCATTAGTGAATAACTCAGCCATCAGTACTCTCTCTCCCGCTCCCTGGAGGTGAAGGTGGGGTGGAGATAAAAGTTCCAACCATCCAATCACATGGTTGGTTCCCTTGGCAACCAGCCCCCTTTGGGAGGCTACCAGAGTCCCCAACCATCAACCATCTCATTAGCATACAAAAATACTTATCCCTGCAGAGATTCCAAGAATTTTAGGAGCTGTGTGTGCCAGGAAACTGGGACAAGGACCGAATACATAGTTCTTGCATAAATCACAACATCACAAGGGTATGTAGCCCATTCATGAATATGCAGCTCCTCATTGGTTAACTGCTCTTTGGTGGCCCAACCTTCCCAACACTTTCCAGGTTTAGGGAAATAGTTTAGGAATTTTTCTCCATGAGAGGTCTGCTCTCACCTAGGACTTAGATCCCAAATATTGAACAATCAGTATGGTGCAGGCATCAACCAGTCTGCGCACAGGACCTGGGCTATGGTATAATGCAGCAGGTTCTGAATTCCGTCCCCCATCCCACCACCCCACCACCAGGCTCAATGCTGTAGTTGCTGGAACATGAAGTTTCTGGGTCCTGGGATTGGGGTTAAAGAGGCAATGACCATGGGAGGGCATGTTAGGGTATCGGCTATTTACCAACCGATACAGAAGTAGAAGTATTTTATTTTCTGTTTATTTATTTAATTTTGTTTTTAAGATGAAGTTTTGCTTTTGTTGCCCAGGCTAGGGTGCAATGGTGCAATCTCAGCTCTCTGCAACCTCTGCCTCCTGGGTTCAAATGATTCTTCTGCCTCAGCCTCCCAAGTAGCTGGGATTACAGTTGCCCACCATGCCTGGCTAACTTTTTGTATTTTTAGTAGAGACGAGGTATCACCATGTTGGCCAGGCTGGTCTTGAATGCGCCCGGCCCAGAAGTATTTTAATGTTTACACAGCCAGTATGACTGCACTGATGTGCTACGAGGATTCTATTACTAGAAGTATCTTTCCCCACCATCCTTAACCATAAATCTTCAGGATCAAGATTCTGCTATCTTACTCTACTGTCTTTCCACAAGTAGTTACCCCTTTTCCTATTCGAGAAGGCATCATTGTGCCTCCGTAAGAGATGACCCTTCTACCTACAGCAGTCTAGGAACGTTACTGTTTCTTGGTTTCTGTGGTTCCTTGTTCTTTCAGGAATATCTTCCTCTATCCATTTTACTTGATATCGCCATCAACTTTTTTTTCTAAAGCCTCAGTTACACTTGGTCATTGTCCTGCTTAATAGCCATCAGTGTGTGTCTGATGCCTAAAAATAGACAATCCCCCCACTTCCGGCAAGGGAAAGAAAATCACGCATATAACTTCAGAATGACGTTCTAGGCCTCGGTTTCATTCCCAACATCTTTTTCAGTGACAACTTCTCTTCGAATCCTTCTCCCTATGCATGGGAATGCATATTCTCCAAATACACCCTGGCAATCACCATCTCTGTCTCTCAATTCCCTCCAAGTATTCTCTTGCTAAAATCCTATCATACTTGCTGGTTATTCCTTCCGTGTCACACCCTCTCCTTTTTTTGGAAGCTGTGGAGGAAGCATGTGAGCTAAGCTGAGCAGCCAGCCTTTTTCCGGGGTTGATGTGAGCATTTGGGGAAAGACCGTGACCGTCTGTGTGAGCCTGGAGGCTGTGAGGCTGTGTGAGCCTGGAGCTGCCACGACCATTTATTCTACGGTGTGGCAAAACCTGTCGGAGAACAAACTCAACGCGGGAGCAGGGCCAAGGAGTCAAGGGATTTCAGGAATGTGCCCTGATAGGCATCAGTGAAACCCTGAGATCCCTCCTTGGATTTCTCTTCTGCTGGGGACAATACATTCCCTTTTTTTTTTTTTTTTTGCCTAAATTAATTTGAGTTAGCCTTTTGTAGCCTGTGAGAACGAGGTGGCCCTTCTTCCAAGACGCGTGTCATATGCCAACTCCTTCTTGTGTTCCTGCCTCATTTTTCTCTGGCCTTTATTTGCACTGTTCTGCCACTGCCTTGGGGTGCGTTGTTTTGCACATGCTTCATCCTGCTAGGACGTAAGGGACTTCAGGAGGACAGATTCCTGGAGTGTCAAGGCCAGATTACATGGTTAATTAGGGAGGAAGTGGATGGTGGGTACTATGAGTGAGTTGCTCTTTTGTGAGATTAGACAGGAAGAAAGAAAGGCTGGTAGGAAAAGGCATAAGGGACGAGGCTCAAGGCTGGCTTAAGACTGACTCTAGAAGGCTCAAGAAGAAAAAAAATTCAGCTCAGAGTAGATATGAGCATTCATGCTTTTAAACAAAAGGAAGTCAGGGAAGAGGGAGGAAGAAGGTATCAAAGAAAGAAAGTTCACTGCAGAAATTCCATCTCAGGATCAGCAGGAGGGCTGGGAGAAGAGCTCAGAGAGGTTGGGGTTTGGGAAAGAGAAAAGGGTATTTATTCAGACATATGAATGGAGAAAATAATGTGTTAAGGTATGGTGACAATGTAACATGAAGAGGAGTTGAAGGAATACATACTTTATGATATTAATCTTGGCAAAGCAGCAAATCCTCAGTTTACTGGACATGTTATCTAAGGGTTTTAATTTAAGGCTATTTTCCTTAAAACTGCCTTAAGGATTTAACAGCTGTGTCTTTATTTTTCCTCATCACTTGTGGAGGTCACTTCTCATCAGCTTCCTAAAGGGTCTCCTTGTCTGTATTCTCTTTCCATATTAATCTCTTCTCTACTCAGTGTCAGGCATTCTGAAGTGTAAATCTTATCTTGTCACCTTCTCTCTTGAAACACTGCAAATCTTCTCAGAAATTCTCGAATGAAATTTTCAGTCCTTAGCTTAGCACATAGGCCCTATATTCTGGGGATACAGATGTCATAGCCTAGCATGGGGATATATGTGGCAAGCAGGCCCTGCCCACCTGTCCAGAACACCTTCAGCCACCTCTCTCCTGTCCCCTTGCTTCCCTAATCCCCACCTCACATTTCACACCTCCACGATACTGAAGTTACTTGGTATTTTCTGCCAAACTGTGTGCTTTTCCATCCCTTGAAATCTTTCTGTATGTTGCTTCAACTTAATTCAATAACATTCATTGAGCACAAAAAGGTGTCTGTTGCTGTAGTGGGAGCTATAATAATCTTACTCAAACTGATTTACTAGGTTAACTCCTAACTTAGGTTAATTGCGGTGAAGGGATTGCCCTCCCTCTGTTGGAAGCCCCCCAGCCCGTCCCAGCTGGCAGGAAGGGGGCAGCCTGCAATCCCCAAGGGCAGGTCTGGGGCTGCCAGATGCTCCAGGCAGGAGGCCTGAGGGGGCTCACCAAAGCTTGCCCTGCAGGAGATGACAGTGCTGCCCCTAGCTTGTCTGCCTGGTACAGTGGTCCTTGACCTCCTATAGACATTTGCTGGTAATTCATGCAGGATCCCTGTCAGCTTCTTCTTGATGGCATCCTTGGAGCTGCCGTAGATCATTCTACTCTTAGGGGTGCAGACTGAGGTGCTCAGAAGATAAACACCAGGTCCTCCTCTTGGCTCTCTTTGGTCTCATAGGTTGCGTCACAGAGGACATAGTGGCAGTCCTTGTCTGGCAGCATCTTGACAATTGTGGTGTAGGAGTCGTCAACAGCCTACCCCACTTCACCTGCCAGGGTCCCCCTGCCCTCCTCAAGGATAATGATCTCGTCCCCACTCAGGCAGAGAGCACGACCTTCTTACGTGTCTTCACCTCCTCTGCTGTTGAAGACTTGTGCTCCTTCTTGTTATCATGTCATTGAACACCTTTTTTTTTTTTTCTTTTTTCTTTTTCTCTTTTTTTTTGTTTTTGAGACAGAGTCTTGCTCTGCCATCCAGGCTGGAGTGCAGTGGTGCGATCTCGGCTCACTGCAACCTCCACCTCCCAGGTTCAAGCAATTTTTATGCCTCAGCCTCCCGAGTAGCTGGGATTACAGGCACGTGCCATCACGCCTGGCTAAGTTTTGTATTTTTAGTAGAGACAGGGTTTCACAATATTGGTCAGGCTTGTCTGGGACTCCTGACCTCAGGTGATCCACCTACCTCAGCCTCCCAAAATGCTAGGATTACAGGCATGAGCCACCACACCTGGCCTCATTGAGCACCTTGATGATGCCATAAGAAACAGCCACACCCGATGCCATGATCCTGGAAGTAAGAAGGAGATGGCAGGGAGAGCCCCAGAAGAGGAGAATTGCTGCAGCTGCTGTTGGGATCAGAAGGAACCAAAAATTCTTATGAAGGCGCTGGGTTGAAGCATGAAATTCAAATGCAAGAATGGTACCTTTTACCTTTTGCTCCAGCGTTGGAACAGACTGTGGCTTTTTTTTTTTTTTTCAGTTGAGCATGAGGTGAAGTAGTTGGCTTATGTTTTGGGGCCAGGAGTCTCTTGAAATTCTCCACTTACTAATGCTGACTGTCCCAGAGGCATTTAGGAAATGCAAGGCATTTAGGAAATCACAGACACATTCACTACAGTCCTCATTTTGTGGAATGGCCTGGGCTATTTGTTTTGTTTTATTTATCTTGTTTAAAAGAAAATTACTGAATGAGTATATTTGAATTCAATTAAGTCAGATACTGATATGATGTGACCCCACTGTACTGGTCTGAGTTCTCCAGAGAGTTCTAGTCTGGGAATGCATTTGGAAAGTAATCAGCATGTAGTTAGTAGTTAAAGCTGTGAGTGCGGATGTGTTCACTAACGGGAGTGTGTGTGAAGAGTAAGAGGTGGCAGCCTAGGGGAGAGCCTTGGTGAACATGGATGTTTATGGGGCTGGAGAAGGAGGAACCCAAAAAGGAATCTAAAAAAGGTATGAGCCTGGAAAGTAACATGGAGGCCAAGGACAAGAGTTTCAAAGAAAAGAGAGTGGTGAAAAGTGTGTAGTACTACAGAAAGAGGTATTCCCCTATCTTCTTTAATTCAGATAAGCCTGGAGGGTATCCTTTAGATTTAACAGCTTCTCCAAAGCGGCCACCATTGAGAGGCATAGTTGGGGAGAGAGCAGATTGCAGAGGAAGGAGCTGGGAATGGGAGACTGATTATTTCAAGAGTTAGAAGTGAGCGTGGAAGGTTACTAGAGAGGGGGTTGTGGAGTAAGAAAACACTTTAAACATAAATAGAGGGGGAAATTCTTGAGCCTGTTTTTATGATGAAGAGGAGAACTAGTTAAAAAGGAGAGCTTACAAATAAAAGTGCATGGTGGTGGAGATGATTAATGGAACAAGGTCCTGGAGGATTTGGGAGGGGGTGATCTGAAGGCCAGGTCCAACATTTCACCTTGGACTGGAGGAAGGAATAGGAAAAGCAAATGTTTTGCAAACCAGGAGCATGTCTTATTTGTGTCTTTGCCCCTGTGCAGCATGGTGCCTGTTTGCTGGAAGGTGAGGGAGGTACAGATGACTGTGCTGTAGGTGAGGGATGAAGGATCAAGTGAACACTTGCCTGTTTTCAAAGAGGAGCAGTCAAGACCCTCTATTGAAGACACCTGAGAAAGTGGGGGGGATTCGGAGAGAGAGTGCAGGTTGGGAGGACCCCAGAAGGAGGTGGAGAGGAGGAGGGAGAAGTAATTGTGCTGCTGGGAAGGCTCGCTAAGATTGGGGACCATGAAGTTAGAAGCCAAATCCGTGGGACTGGGGGATCTTCTCCAGGAGTGTGCAGATGCCCATGGGTAGGAATCGAGAAGGCAGCACCTGGCTGGGCGCAGTGGCTCACGCCTCTAATCCCAGCACTTTGGGAGGCTGAGGCAGGAGGATCACCTGAGGTCAGGAGTTTGAGACCAGCCTGGCCAACATGGCGAAACCCCGTCTCTACTAAGAAAAATACAAAAATTAGTTGGGCTTGGTGGCGGGCGCCTGTAATCCCAGCTGCTCGGTAGGCTGAGGCAGGAGAATCATTTGAACCTGGGAGATGGAGGCTGCAGTGAGCTGAGATCATGCTGTTGCACTCCAGCCTGAGCGACAGAGTGAGACTCCATCTCAAATAAAGAAAGAAGTAAGAAAAGGAAGGAAGGAAGGAAGGAAGGAAGGAAGGAAGGAAGGAAGGACATGAAAGTAAGCAAGCAGGCAGCACCTATCAGAATAAGTCATCCACGTGGGAAGGGGATGAGGGGCTACTCTCTACTTTCTGGCATTAACTTTCCATTTCTCCCCCTGAAAGCTCAGCACCTGCTCTGTCCTCAGACACTGAGGTGGAGAGAGTTAAGCTCCTCCAGGCTTTCCCTTGGGGATTTGCATCCGTTTAGTGACCTGTGCTGACCATCACCAGCCCTTGAACCAGCCTGGGTTGGGGGTTATGATTACTGCACTTCTGTGCTGCCCAGTTCCACCACACCCCTACTGTGTCTGTTCCTTTTTGTCACGTTCCTGTGCTCCCTACATATATCCTAGAATGGTTAAAAATGTTAAACAGTCAATACCAAGTGTTATTGAGGATGTAAAACAACTGGAACACTCAGACGCTGCTTGCGGGAATGTAAATGGAAAAAAACACTTCGAAAATTCTTTGGCAGTGCTGACTGTAAATATACCCAATGACAGTAATTCTACTCTGAAATATATGCCCAAGAGTAAATGCACTAAAAAATAGATACAAGAATGTGTATAGCAGCATTATTCCTAAAAATAACCTAAGATTAGAAACAACCTAGATGTCCATCAGTGTAGAATTGATAAATTTGCTATGGTCCTGCAGTTGAATACAATTTGGTAGCGAAAATGAGCTATTGCTACACGTGAAAACATGGATGCATCTCACAAACATAATGCTGAGTGAGAGCAGGTGGATGCAACACACATGCTGCGTGTTGTAATTACAGATAAATTTCAAAAGCAGACGAAACTAATGGTTGAAGCAAGGACTGGGAGGGGACGTGAAGGAAGTTGATGGGTCACTGAGAATGTTCTCTATCTTAATCTGGGTGGTGGTTACATGAACATTTTTACATTTAAAAGTTGTCTAATTCTTTCATAGGTTCTTTTTTTTTTTTTTTTTTTTTTTTTTTTTTTTTGAGACAGTCTCACTCTGTCGCCCAGGCTGGAGTACAGTGGTGCAATCTTGGCTCACTGCAACCTTTGCCTCCTGGGTTCAAGCGATTCTCCTGCTTCAGCCTCCCAAGTAGCTGGGACTACAGGCGCATGCCACCACGCCCAGCTAATTTTTGTATTTTTAGTAGAGACAGGGTTTCACCATATTGGCCAGCTGGTCTCAAACTCCTGACCTTGAGATCCGCCTGCCTCGGCCTCCTAAAGTGTTGGGATTACAGGCGTGAGCCACCACGCCTGGCCACGTAGACGTTGCTTTTGCCGTGCAGCATCTATTCCCCATTTCTGTGACAACAGCACTCTGTCTTTGCTTTTGTGGGTGCATTAGTTACCTGTTGCTGTGTAGTAATATTATCACAGACTCAACAATATATTTGTCATCTCACAGTCTATAGGTCAGGAGTCTGGGTGCAGCTTCACTGGGTTCTCTCCAAGGCTACAACATGGTGGCTGTGGCTGTGTTCTCATCTGAGGCTTCACTGGGGAAATATCTTCTTCCAAACTAACATGGTCATTGGCTGAACTCAGTTCCTTGCAGGCCACTGGAATGAGGGCCTCATTTTCTTATTGGCTATTATTATCTGGAGGCCAGCCTCAGGTCCTAGACCTCAGTCCCTTACCACACAGGCCCTCAACACATCTGCTTGCTTAATGAAGTCAGCAAGGGAAAGAAAAACTCTTCAGCAAGACAGGTTCTACAATCTTTTGAAACAATTATATATACCCCGTCACCTTTGCTGTGTTCTGTTGGTTAGAAGCCAGACACAGGTTATGTTCATTCTTAAGTGGAAGGATTGCACAAGAGCATGAATGCCAGGAGGTGGACTCGTGGCAGCCACTCGTGTGAGTATTATGAGTCTATCCACCACAGTAAGGAACAGTCTGTTTCTCATGCCATGTTTCAGGTCCAGCAGACTCCATCCCTCTCACCTTGGCTAAGCCAATCACCACATTCCATTCTCTGGCCACAGTGATTGGATCAAGGTTGGGCATACCACCAAGGTCAGGCCAACTGGGGTCCATGTGACTCAAGTGCTCAGAAAATATAATGTTGAAATGTTAGTAAAGCCGACTCACCCTTCCACAGGAGAGGAAGGGAACCCAGGATTCAAAAACAGTGGTGCTGGAAGGTAGATTCTGGAGTTACTATCTGTGTCCCAAATCAAGCCCACCTGAGGTAGTCCCTATTTCTGGTTTTTGAGTAATGGACATGTCACACTTTGGAAATCATTGCTCCAACCAATTGAATACATACTTTGTGTGTTTGCCATACTCAAGTAGAGATTAACATGGTGTCAAGCACATAAACTTGCCTTATATTAAAAGAAAAAAAGTCAAGTGCCAAAATGAGTGGGCATAGCATGTAATATGACCAAGGTTGATATTATGAATTGCATCACAATCTAAAGAAAAAGTAGATTCTACCTGTTTGTCTGTAACTGTCAGGCTAAATGTCTGAGTGGATTTTCACTACATTTGGAGATCGTATTTGGCATGGCTTGACTTAAAGCATAGGTTTTGAGTAAGGTAACTATGAATTCTGATTTGCCCAGAAAAGCTCCAGTTCCCAGTATAATTATCACTAGTGTTTCCTTTCCCTCTCTAAAGTGTCGAGTTTGGGCAATAAATTACATGATTGCCCCAGCTCAGCGGTGTGTTCCAGATTCACTTGGATAGCCTTAGAGAGGGTCATTTCCATTTCCAAGAGACGGCCTGTTATTCCCTACAACGGCAGTCAGAGGAAAAACCCCTGTGACTGCTGATTGAGAGAGACATGCGCGGTATGTAGTTATTAAGATACTGTGTACAGAACAAGCAGGGATTCTAACTGAATATGCACCCAAATTCTTAATAAAAGAGTTATAGGTGTTGACTTGCAATTTAGATGCTTCTAACATGGGCACGATATCTTGAACTTCATGGTTAGAAGCAGCAGGTATTCATTGAATTATTAATGAAATGACTGGTTCATTCAAGGAACTCTAGTTCTGCAAGTTAAGAAATTTAAGTAAGAAATGAGTCAGAGGAATTAGAATTTAGAGACCTGCTTGGAAGCAACAGATGAAAGGAAGGATACAAATAGCAAGTGGAGATCAAGGAATCCCGTGGTAGGTCCGCAGAGGCCTCAGCACCCTTCAGACTCCTCTCTTTTTCCTTCCTTCTTCTCCTTTAGAACAAGGACTAAAAATTGCCTTCAAAGAAAAGGAAAGGAAAGTGGAGAGTTGGGGTGGGATTGAGATCGTGGGAGAAGATGAGGGAGGTGGTATAATTTAGAATCTTTACAATCATAAGCTCTAGAGAGAACTACTAGGATTTGAAGATTGACTCTTACCTTGATAATTTTATGTGCTTGGACAGAGTTACTATGATCATTTCATCATCCATAAATTATTATGCTAAATTATGAGGATTAAATGAGATAATATGTGTGATATGACTAGCACAGTCCTCAGAACATAGTAAAAATCTCAGTCAAAATTAGCTTCCATGAAGAACAGTTGTTGAGCTCCATACAGAGTAATGTATCGTGTACGTTAAACACATTACCTAGGTTGGGTGCAGTGGCTTACACTTGTAATTCCAGCACTCTGGGAGGCTGAGGTGGGAGGATGGCTCGAGTCCAGGAGTTTGAGACCAGCCTGGGCAACATGGCAAGACCCCGGATCTCTACAAAAAATACAAAAGTTAGCAGGTATTCTGGCACATGCCTGTAGTCCCAGCTACTCCGGAGGCTGAGGTGAGAGGATTCATTGAGCTTGGGAGGTCTAGGCTGCAGTGAACCATAATCATGCCACTGCACTCCAGCCTGGGCGACAGAGTGGGACCCTGTTTCAAATACATAAAATTAATGTGTTAGCTAATTTCATACAATGGACTAGACATTTCCCTCACAAATGGAGGAAACTGAGGCTCAGGGATTCCATAATTTACCTTGTTGGCTAGTGAGAGGTACACTAGAATTTATGTTTCCATAAGCCTGGCTGCATTTGACGGCTCTTCCACCACCCCAGGGTGCTTTGTCTGAACCACCCCTGTATCCCCAGAGCCTAGAACGCTGCCTACCACTCAGGCGCCCACCAAGTATGTGTTGACTGACTGCATGAATACTTCCTGTCTCCTCTCACCATGACGGTTCTTTTGTTCAGTGTGTTGGGCATTTGAGTATCTGGCCCGCAGTGTAGGACACTGTACTCATTAGTATGCTGCTTCTTGTCTTTAAGCCTTTGTTTGTGTGTTGCCAATCCCCTGGCTAGACGGGGAATTCTCGGGCCAGGATTGCCTTGTATTCACTGATGCAGGGGACTAAGCTCCGACATGTTGGAGCCCAGAAAGCATTTTCCAGAAAAATATTCTTTAGAACATCCAAGGATGGAGTATCCTGACTTTTTTTTTTCTTTTAAACACTCAGATATCAAATGCACACTTGGCTAGCTAATCTGTCTTAACTAGGATCAAATGTATGAAACTGTCTTCACATTGGCGGCTCAGCCAAAAATGAATATTTGGCATGCTTAAAACAACCGTTGCCTGCTTTTGTTTTTGAAGGCTGTGTATTTCAGCAGAAAGACTGCTGGACTTGGGGTGTGAGTCATTTAACTTCTTGGGCTCTCCTTATTTATTTATTTATTTATTTATTTATTTATTGAGATGGAGTTTTGCTGTCGTTGCCCAGGCTGGAGTGCAATGGCGTGATCTCGGCTCGCTGCTACCTCCACCTCCCGGGTTCAAGCGATTCTCCTGCCTCAGCCTTCCAAGTCGCTGGGATTACTGGCGTGCACCGCCATGCCTGGCTAATTTTGTATTTTTAGTAGAGATGGGATTTCTCCATGTTGGTCAGGCTGGTCTTGAACTCCTGACCTCAGGTGATCCTCCCGCCTTGGCCTCCCAAAGTGCTGGGATTACAGGCATGAGCCACCATGCCTGGCCTGCCTTCCTCATTTATGAAGCCAGGATGATAATGCCTGTTCTTGTAACCCAAAGCTTGGTGAGGTCAGAAGATACAGACTATTTTAAAGGCATTTTTGTAGTGTACCATTACATTAAAAAGGATCCTCATAGAGCTTAGTGGTGGTGAGATTATGGGTGATTTTTTCTTCTCAATTGTATGTATTTCCTAATTTTGATATTATGAACTTTTTCCCCCACTTTGCTTGAGTTACTAAAAGTGATTAAAGATTCCCAGTAGAAAGATTGTGGGCGGGGTTCAGTGCTCATCCCTGTAATCCCAAGGCTTTGGGAGGCTGAAGCTGGAGGATCACTTGAAGTCAGGAGCTATGTTCCTTGGGCAACATAGCAAGACTCCATCTCTACAAAAAATAAAAATTAAAATTAAATTAGTCAGGCATGTTGGCATATGCCTATAGTCCTAGCTACTTGGGAGGGTGAAGTGGGAGGATTGCTTGAGCCCATGAATTTGAGGTTGCAGGGAGCTATGATTGCACCACTGCACTCCAGCCTGGGTGACAGAGTGAGACCCTGTCTCAAATAAAGTAAAATTAAATTAAATTAAAT
The DNA here is from genome assembly GCF_049350105.2 of Macaca mulatta. Classification (NCBI taxonomy): domain Eukaryota; kingdom Metazoa; phylum Chordata; class Mammalia; order Primates; family Cercopithecidae; genus Macaca; species Macaca mulatta. The sequence goes on along the minus strand of NC_133406.1, from coordinate 57,967,975 downwards.
TAAATTAAATTAAATTAAATTAAAAAGTCATGACTTACACTTTGATATTTTAGTTGACACTTGAGGGTCATTTTGGCAAATATCTGATATTGTACAATTGATGTATCTAAGTGACAGTGTAATTAATATAAGAGAATGATTACTGCTGATTTTTAGGGATTGTAGTTTACCTGTCACAGTCTGATAAGGAAGTTTGGTTTCTCCTCCAGCCTGGCTTCTGGTATGCGGCTGCTGGTAAAACAGGCCTGGACGGTTTTGCCTGTGAAAAACTAAGGTCCTTGCGATTCTACCCCTGTCCAGACTCTTGCTAGTATCAAGAGAGATCATTATAATTAAACACAACTGTAAGTTCACTTTTAAGCATGGATAAATGCTACACAGGACTACAACAAATTCAAAAGTAGGAAGATGTGATCTGTGAGCTTTAAGGTTTTTAGGGAGTCTCTCAGGTTCTCCTGTTTGGCCTCTCCCAGTTTACGCTTTTTCTCCCAAAGGTGTGGCTTTAAAATTACTGAGGAATAACACCTACTCATTGTTATTTCTGCTTCTTTTAACCTGGTGATTATTCCGAGTCACATGTTCAGGTATCACACTGGCACTGCCTTTTATGATGGCTTGGCTGCTTTCTTTGACTTCTGTGGACCTGAATCATCCTAACAGTTGAGACTGAAAAGTACAAGTCTCCCCTGAGGCCCCAGCTTCAGTGGAGGTTTCTTCTGCCCACACCACATTTGCCACCAACTATTCCTATTTAATTCCATGATCTTGGAATGTTTTTTCCCATATACACTTCTAGAGATAATTTTAGAGATTATGGGCAGTGGGCATGGTGGCTCACACCTGTAATCCCAGCACTTTGGGATATCGAGGAGGGAGGATTTCTTGAGCCTAGGAGTTTGAGACCAGCCTGGGCAACATGGTGAAACCCCATCTCTATAAAAAGTTTAAAAATTAGCTGGATGTGGTGGCACATGCTTGTAGTTCCAGCTACTCGGGAGGCTGAAGTGGGAGGATTGCTTGAGCCTAGGAGGTCAACGGTGTAGTAAGCTGTGTTCGTGCCACTGCACTCCTGCCTGGGTGACAGAGAGACACCCTGTCTCAGGAAAAATGTACTCTTTTCCACAAGTTTTAGTGGACATTTAACATTTTTCATAAATTTAAATATCAAATTTTGAAAATCGATAATAAATCTATAATATCCTTTGTTTAAGGGTTCTCAACCAGGAGTGATTTTGCTCCCCAGGGGACATTAGGCAAATTCTGGTGGTCACAGCCATGTGTGTGTGTGTGTGTGTGTGTGGGTGCGTGCACACACGCGTGTGCGTGCAGAGATCAAGGATGCCGGTCAAGATCCTATAAGGCACTAGACAGCAAACTATAACACAAATTATCCAGCCCCAAATGTCAACAGTGCGGAGGCTGGGAAACTGATTTAAATGTGTCCAAAGGAATATGAATATCATGGGATTTTGCACTCACCAGCACCAATTTAAAAAATACATGGCTCAGGGCTGGGCATGGTGGCTCACGACTGTCACTTTGGGAGGCTGAGGCAGGCAGATCACCTGAGGTCGGGAGTTCGAGACCAGCCTGACCAACATGGAGAAACCCCGTCTCTACTAAAAATACAAAATTAGCCAGGTGTGATGGTGCATGCTTGTAATCCCAGCTACTCAGGAGGCTGAGGCAGAAGAATTGCTTGAATCCAGGAGACCAAGGTTGCCGTGACCTGAGATCGCACCATTGCACTTCAGCCTGGGTGACAAGGACAAAACTCTGTCTCAAAAAAATAAAATAAAATAAAATAAAAATAAAAAAATTAAAAAAAATTACGCAACTCTTCCATAGCATTGTTCCTTTTCTACCTTGGAATTGTATTTCCATTCTCTTTCCCTCATAGAATTTTACCTTAATGAAATACAGCCTTATGCTTCAAAGCCCTTATTAACTATTGTATAATTCTCTGCTACAAAACTAGGTATGTAAATTGAAATTTCTTTTCAAATATCCTATAAGTTGCTAAATGTTAACATTTTTCTTCTGTATTGAGGTAGCACTGGAAATTGATCAAAACACCATGAATATATTACAACGTATTTGATATATTTGACAGATGAGTTTTAAACACAAAAATCTTTTGGTTGAAATGCATCTCTTAGTGGAATGAATTGGGGAGGAAACTTCAGGGACCTGGTAAATAGGCTTTGGATGAAGTGGCGGTTTATATTTTCTCAGGTGGATCAATTTTAGAAAAGGATTTTGAAATGCGTTTCCTTAAAACTATTTGTGCCCACGTACCCTCTGGAAAGTCTTCATGTACCCACAGAGATACTCACATATCAGCCTGATTTGGCTCTCTTTGGTTTCTGAGTAACTTAGCAACGCTTTTCTTTTAATGATTCAGACAGTTTTGCATGCAGCTAATGCATGTTAAAGAAAGCTAAGCCAGTATGTATTAAAAATACTTTATAACTCAAGCAAGTAGAATTTTTCACAGGAGTCATAATTATAGTGGAGGCAGCATACCATTGTAGTGAGAATTCTGGAGTCAGACACAGTATTTGTTCCTGTTCTTCATCACTACTGGCTATGTGACTTGGGGCAAATGATTACCTGCTCTGGTCTGTAGCTTTCTCGCCTATGATAAACAGGGGCCAATAACAGATTCTTCATTTAGTTATCATAAGATTTAAATGAGTCATGCATACAAAGCACTTAGTACAATAATTGCCCAACATATCCTAAGCACTCAATAAATACTAGTTGTTGTTATCTTTAGATAGTATAGGGTTTATCTCAAGAGATGAGCACTAGAAAAGCAATGGAATAGGTATTTCAGTCTTTTTTCTTATTTCATGGCTCTTTTGTGCACAATTTACTGTACCCGACTTCCCTGATGTTACGGACAGCAGTGGGTTTTTGATATTCCCATTGATCATGAGCTCTGGAAGCCCAAGGCTGTGTGGCTGCTGCAAGGCACCTGCTCCCAACAGCAATGTGCTCTCATTTTCTGGTCAGCCTCACAAGGACAAATGTAAACTTTCAAACACCTGGGAGAGTGAGCCTCTGAATGCCTGAAGTTATTTTTAATATTCTCAGAATGCTGTCTGGGAGTTGCATGATGTAGATGGACAGCACTCATTTGGGGTCTCCTATAGGGTCACTTGGACAAAACATGTAAAGGCATGACTTCAAGTAACAGGACCAAAGTACCTTAATCCTTGTATCGACAACCGTCCTATTGGGTTACACAGTTTTAATCCCAGAGGAGTTGTCTCTTGACATTAAACTGTCCAAACAGTATTTATATCTGTGGCTGCCCTGCAAGATCACTTAACCCTGCACAGCCGTTTAAAAGTAGTTAATGACAGAACCGGCATGACTTGCCCCTTATGAATGATCACATAAGTTCGACCTGTGCTGTCATGGTTTATGGAGGAAGGCAGTTTGTCCATAGCCTGCTTCAACCACAGCAGGTAATTTGAAATGAAATGAGACAGTTTCTACAAGCAGATTGATTTGGGAATCTTGCCTGTTCTTCCCTTTGACCCTTGACAAGTTGACACTACAAAGATTGTGACTTTAAAAAATGATTGGGTGCAAATACATTTAGGTAGATGATTTACTGTGTGCTGAAGCAAGGACAGTGCGTTTAGAGCGATGCTGTGAGGGAAGGTAATTGTAAACTTTAACAACTCATGTTTTATGTTTCTGTATCTTATTAATTATCCTACCAAGTGAATCTACTGATAACCCTTGATCAAGTAGTTTATATTTCTGGTAAGAGACTAGAGAACCAATTTCAGGATTAAGAGATATAGTATTTATGATAAACTTATTAAAAGTTACAGATTCAGTTTGTTATTTTGGCCGTAAATTACAGCTTGTATATAAGGATAAGAAGTCACATTCTCTTTCATGGATTCTGTTCTTTTTCTTTTTCTTTTGGTTTTCCTAAATATAATTAAACATATACAGGAGAAAACATTGTGATTAAAAAGATAATCAGCTTGATTTTTGATAACCAAAGAGTCACCAGGGATATCTGAAAAGAAAAGAAATTCCCAACTATGAATTCACACATTATTTTCTAATTTAGATTTTCATACCAAATAGTATGTAATAAGTAAACAAATATTTTCCATATTATTTCTATTCTATTCTCCTGTGCAGTTTTTCTTAGAAGGGAGGTTTTTGTCATGAATCGGTGCTACCATAAGTAGAATTTTAAAATTGACTGTCTTCCAAAACAAAAATAAAAAGTAAGATAATTTTTAAAAAACTGTTTCCTTAGTTCACAGTAATACAACATTTGTGCTGAGATTGTTTTAAATGAACCCTGTGATAGAATTGTTGATTTATTAATATTTGGATTTGGGTTGATGCTCCTTTTACATTTGCTGTAGAAAACACCCACGGCGTGAGGTTTGTAAGCTTTTGTGTTTTTCTCTATTCTAACCACTCTGCTTGAAATATAATTTTGAAGATGCTAGTAAAAAATATAACAAATTCCCTATTGGTCTCCGTTTAAATTATTTACTACCCTTTTGAGCCATATCTTCATTGAACTATGTTAAAAGTATTTTGCTGAAATGTTTCTTTATGTTGTCCATCGGATTTAATAGACGTGCCGTTTAATAAGCTCTCTACCTGTAAGGATAGACTATTTGACCTCTATGCCCTGCCACTGGTAGACATAGTATAAGATTGCTTTGTGAAATAAAGCTGTCGGTAACATCAACAAAATAAAAAATGATCGTATTCCAATACTCTCTGCTGAGTACTATGACAGCACTGAAATATGGAATAAAATTGAAAGTAGATTAGTTTTGGGTCTTAAGTCATGTTTTGACAAGAAATAAGAGAGGAGAACATATCTTTGAACTTTTAGTTTTAAAGTTTTTTAATGAAAATATTTATCATTTTGTAAGGTTCCTTCTTTCTTTATCACATCTAGGCTGTATAACCTTAAAACAATTCGTTCTCTTATTGTGAAGGATATAAATACTGTTCTATCTTTATATTAAATATCATAAAGGAGACACGTACAGTGAGAGACGGCTTGACACTTACAAGTTAAAGATTGTCACACTAATAAAAAAGCTTATTGAAGAGGTTGGAAAATCAGTCATTAATAAGCTATATATTTTTAGGGTATGTAAAGCATGTAAATACTGTAGACAAGCAGGCTGCTTTTGCTGTATTTTTTGTTCACTTTTTGGAATGGTTTGAATCTGAAGAGGAAGAATAAATATGTCAGAGTGGAGAAAGCCTTGCTGGTGATTGCTTTCAACCTAAAGGAATTTGAAAATTGCTGCGACGTGCAGATTGTGAAATTATTTCTTTTGCCTCTGTGGTTACATATTAATCAGCTGAAATCATGACAAATAAATGGCATTGATGGCCCACAGGAGAATGGGTTGAGTACAGTAACCCTTCCCTCCAGGAGTTTGCAAACATCCTGTGTCACCAAATGGGAGATTGTGGAGCTCTTAAAAATGCAGTGCCTACTTCCCTTCACTGCATATGCAGAGTGATTACACAGGAGGCAGGTTAAGCCACACACCTTGTTCATCTCAGAATGAACTTTTCTTTCTTCATGTTCTTTCCCTTTAAAACACAGGATACGAATTCTCTACACAGGTCACTGGGCTGCCCTTGCTTTCTCCAGTGTGTTCAGGGACCCTCAGCCCATTGGGGCAAAGCTCACTGATGGGAGCCTTGTAACCCTTGTGTCATTTTAAAAAATTGAAATTGACCCCCCTGCTCCCCACCAGTAAATGTGAATTACATGATAGCATGGGGCTATAATTTTGGTCAGACTCTTATGAAATACTTTTTTTAGTCATGAAAAGAGCCATTGTCTTAATCTTAAAGTTTCCATATTAAGAAATTTAAAAAATAAATGGAAAAAGCTAAGGTTGTATTGGCTAAAGTTTCTGGAAAAAAAGTTTTCTTGCAAGGTTTCAAACAATCTCTCCTATGATATTTTAAAATGTACAAAGGGGAAAAAATTAGAGGAATATGAAATATAGCTATGTTTCTTAGTTGAGGTGTATACCAAAAGTGTGGTGGAGGTCCTGAAATATCACCCCTTAATTTGTTCCATTACATGGTTTTAACCTTGACTTTGCTAAATAGTATCTTTAAACAGGACAATGAATTACTGTGGTCATTAGGTTGGTGTCATTTGTCATGATCGGTGTAGGCTTGACTCCTGAGTATAGAAGGTTGTTAAATAACTGTATAGTTGTCAATGATCCAGACCAAATTCACATGTGTGTTTTATTCATTTTTTTTTTTTTTTTTGGTCAAATGTCAGGCTCTAGGAAGGGCCCTGAACATCTTGAGAAGGTCAAAGAGTGTGCTGCAGACTTTTAGGGGACTAGGGGTGGCCATGTCCTAAGAAACAGGTCCTTGGCCTGTGGAGATTTCTGAGAAGAGATCAAGGCTAGGCAAGGAAGGAACTGTGCATAAGGGTAGGGAAAGGTAACAAAATTGGAGGTGAGATAAAATTTTAGTATTCTGTAAGAGAAGAGAGAAAGGAAGTATTGGTAGAAAGTTAACAGTAATTATAACATAGGGAAGGGACTTGGAAGGCATTCCATTGTGAAGTAGGTGAGGGGTTAGTTTTCACAGGGGTATTCTGTATGTCAGCCTGGGGTTCAAGGATCAGGTCTGTCAGATAATAGTTGTGATACTTTTGGCAAAAGATGCAAACCTTCTTAGTGTCAGGGTTTTAATTTGTAAAATGGAGATAAAACTGAGGTGGCTGCCCTGTGTGTGAATTCAATAACCTACTTGAAAGTGCCTAGCATGGTTGCCAACACACAGCAACTATCCAATCAGTACTGGTGGCCTTTTCTCCCCTCTTCTCCATTCTGAAATGAGGATGTCAACCTCTTCCTTCTTTCAGATTTTATGAACCTGAAGATGTCCATTCTATTATTGTGAAAGGGAGTATTCTAGAATTTTTTTCACCCTTACTAAACCAAAAATTCTTATTCTAATTTCAATTACTCCAGTTATTTAGTTTAAGAAATCCAGACTAGAACTTAGTGTCAATGAGGTTTAGAGATAATTTGCATTGTGGCTTTGTAGTTCACATTGATTAATATTACAAGAGAATATGGGAGATGAGATGAATAAGTTTCTCACTTGGGCTCTTGTTTATTTATTCATTTATCTATTTGTTTATGCATTTGGTCATTCTTGAAAGATTCAATTTGGTAGAAAAAGAAGGTTTCCTGAAGCAATACATTGCAATAAGATCTTTGCTCTCAAGCAATTTAAAATCTAGTAAAGAAGAAAAAGATGCCTACAAAAAGTTTAACTAAGCCTGGTAGTAAATGGAAAACAATATGGTCAGGAGGGTTTTGCAGAAACATTGAAGTGACCATTGAGAAGTTGCCATCTTTGAGATGCAGGTGGAGATGAGCATTCTGGGGCAGGAACGAGGACCAGGAGAGCTGTGAAGGATGTTCCAATTATTGTGGGGAGCACCTGTCCTGAGAGGCACCCTCCAGGGCAAGAGTGCCAATACATCATGCCAGCAACAGATGGAATTACAGGGTGCATGGGGTTAATCTCAGCCATAGCCTATGGGATGTTTGCCATGCTGTGACTTACTTTTCAGATGTCATTTGGACATTACTAACCTCATGATGATCTCTAAGTTCAGAAACAGTGAGAGGATTAAAAGTTCTAGTAAGAGAAGGCAGATGACACCAATGAAAATAAAAGTAGCATATTTTTCTAAAATGATGAGCAAGGACATGCGCCACACATGGTTAAGGGATGAGTCCTCACTTGGGCCATAAGCTCAATGCAGCACAAGGTTCAGGATAAGAATTCGAGATTTAACATCACCATGATTTTTAGAAGCTTTTAATTTCTTTCCCTCCCTTCCTTCTTTTCTTTTCTTTCCTTTCCTTTTTTTTTTTTTTGAGACGGAGTCTTGCTCTGTCACCCAGGCTGGAGTGCAGTGGCGCAATCTCGGCTCACTGCAAGCTCCGCCTCCCGAGTTCACGCCATTCTCCTGCCTCAGCCTCCCGAGTAGCTGGGACTACAGGCACCCACCACCACGCCCGACTAAATTTTTTTGTATTTTTAGTAGAGACAGGGTTTCACCGTGTTAGCCAGGATGGTCTTGATCTCCTGATCTCATGATCCACCCTCTTCAGCCTCCCAAAGTGCTGGGATTACAGGCGTGAGCCACCGCGCCCGGCCTCCTTTCCTTTTCTTTCTTTTTCTTTTTTCAGGGTCTTACTGTGTTGCCCAGGCTGGAGTGCAGTGGTGCGATCTCAGCTCACCACAATCTCTGCCTCCCAGGCTCAAGCAATTCTCCTGCCTCAGCCTTCCCAGTAGCTGGGATTACAGGTGCACGCCATCATGCCCAGCTAGTTTTTGTATTTTTAGTAGAGACAAGATTTCACCATGTGAGCCAAGCTGATCTCAAACTCTTGACCTCAGGTGATACACCTGCTTTGGCCTCCCAAAGTCCTGGGATTACAGGTGTGAGCCACCATGCCCAGCCAAAGCCTTTAATTTCTTAGAGAATCTTCTTTATCACTGGTAAAGTCAGAGGACAATAAAAATAATTGTAACACTACATATATGTGTTCACTATGTGCCAGGCACTGTTTGATGTAATTTATATATATAAACTCATTTAAACTTCATAACAACTCTATAAAGTAAGATATTATTACCCATATTATAGATGAGAAAACAGAGGCACAGAGAACTTGTGCAACATGTCTGTGGTCATCTAGTAAGTGAACTAAGATTCTAAACCAGGAAGTCTGATGTAAGAGTCCACGACTCTTATCAAGCCTGGAATGAAGCATTGTTTTGTAATTTACTCATTTATTCATTCACTCAACCAACCAACCAACCAACCAACCAATCAACTAACCAACCAACACATTTATTGAGTATGTACTACATGCTAGTTACTCAGCAAGACATCAGAGCTAGACTGGGGGCCCAAAGCAGATGCTACCTTCATGAAACTTATAGATAAATCAGAGAGATAGATATTATTCAAATAATAACATCAGTAACCATAAAATTTCAGCATGAGCAAGAGGTGCAAGGTGCTAAGAAAGCTCACAGTAGGGAAACTGAACCTAGTAAGGGAAAACTTCCTTGAGAAAATAGTACCTGAAGCTGGGATCTGAAAGATGAGTAAGAGTTAACCAACTAAATAAGAGCAGAATTTGTTCTTCAAGCCCCTGTGACAAGAGGCTGAGGAACTGAAAGAAGGTCATTTTGATACTAGGAAGAGATGAATCCCACATGAAATCAAACCATGTAGGAAGAGTTTGTGGGCTACGGAAAGGAATTTATTGTTTGTCTTAAGATCAGCAGAAAGCAATTGAAATATTTTCAATGCGGGGAGGGTGGGGTGGTGTGGGTTTCACGTCACTCCTCTTGCTGCAACATGGAAAATGGATTTGAGATAGACCTGAGGTGGATGCAGAGAATTAGGCTATAGCCAACTGCATGAATTCCAGTGAGATATGATGGAGTTCAAACCAGAGGGTGACAGTGGAGGTGGGGAGAAATAGACAGATCCAAGGGATATGTGGCAGGCAAAATCCACAAAGCTCATTGTTGGGTTAGATGTGGGGAGATGCAGATAACCTCTGGATTGGTTCTGAGGCTGGATGATGGTGGTGCCATCCCCTGTGATGGGGACACTGGCAAAAGACCTTGGTGGTTTTTGTTCTGATTCTGGACAAGTAGGGTTTGGAGGCTTTTTTTTTTTTTTTTTTTTTTTGACGGAGTCTTGCTCTGTCATCTAGGCTGGCGTGCAGTGGTGCGATCTTGGCTTGCTGCAACCTCCACCTCCCGGGTTCAAGCCATTCTCCTTCCTCATGCTCCTGAGTAGCTGGGATTACAGGTGCCCGACACCACCCGTGGCTAATTTTTTTGTATTTTTAGTAGAGACAGCGTTTCACCATGTGGGTCAGGCTGGTCTCAAACTCCTGACTCAGGTGATCCGTCTGCCTTGGCCTCCCAAAGTGCTGGGATTACTGGTGTGAGCCACTATGCCTGGCAATTTTTGTATTTTTAGTAGAGACAGGGTTTTGTCATATTGGCCAGGCTGGTCTCAAACTCCTGACCTCGGGTGATCTGCCCGCCTTGGCCCCCCAAAGTGCTGGGATTACAGGCGTGAGACACCATGCCTGGCCCCATCGCAGTCTCTTAAGTAACCAGGACTATAGGTGTGTGTTACCACGCCTGATGAATTTTTGTGGAGACCAGGGTCTCGCCATGTTGCCCAGTCTGGCCTCAAGTGATCCTACCGCCTCGGCCTCCCAAAGTGCTAGGATCACAGGTGTGAGCCACCATGCCCGGCCCATTTTATTACTTGTATAGTACCACTTTATGTTTATGAACAAATGCACTTAAAATCATCTTTTGGAACGAAACCTGTCACTAAAGAAACGACTCCTCTACTGTGAGTATAATTGCTTCTAAAATACCAATTTATAGACAGACTTGAGTAAGCCATCATTAATTCTTTGTATGATTAATGCATAAAATGCAGAGTTTCTATTAATGGAAAAGTAAACTCAAGCATCACGCGGATAATATCGATAATATGCATTTGTAATTACATACTGTAGATAACTGTAGAAGCTACATTTTATTACGCTAATAAAACGTAAAAACTCCTGAAGCAACCCAGACTGGGCAGCAGCAGCACTATTAGGGCTCGCTGCTTCATCAGTTAGGAGTCTGTTCAATTGTTCTTAGCTGGTAGTAACACTCGCAGGGCACTGGGAAACCTTTTTTCACCCATAAAATAATGATGATCTATTTTCCAAGATAAAATATTGCATGTTGATGGAATAATACAATATGAGAGTTATGAGAGTAGCAGCAAAGATAAAAATGAAACTTAACGAGGACAAAAAGGAAGATGGGAGAACTGCTTGTTCCTCTAGGTAGACCAAGTGACCAGGTTCTGTCACTGTACATGTTAAAAATGGTTTATTCCGTTAACATGCAGCAGATATTTGGGAGAACTCATAAAGAGAGTGCTAATTTTATGAAGGGGAAGTGTAAAGGGTTTCAAGTGTTACTGGGTTAATACCTTGGTCACACTGACAGGCAAAAGGAACAGTGTGTTGGATGAACTGGACCAATCGATATCTCTTTAGGTATCTGCCAATCATGCCATTAGAGTGGAAGACTGCGTGGATTAGTTCAAGCAGTTTCTCAGATGCTCCAACGACTCAGCCAGACACTTTTCCCTAGGTAGGAAATGGGGAAGAATGACTTCATTTTGGGGAGGATGAGGAGGCCTCCAGAATTGGAGAGCATTGGGATATGCTCTCCCATTGATACCTTTTAAAAAACCTAGCCAGTTCAAATATAAGCATTTTAACTAGAGATATTAAGATTCTGAGTTTTGGCCAGGGGCGGTGGCTCATGCCTGTAATCCCAGCACTTTGGGAGGCTGAAGCGGGCAGCTCACAAGGTCAGGAGTTCAAGACCAGCCTGGCCAACATGGTGAAACCCTGTCTCTACTGAAAATACAAAAATTAGCTGGGCATGATGGTACATGCCTGTAATCACAGCTACTCAAGAAGCTGAGGCAGGAGAATTGCTTGAACCGGGACCCCAGAGGCAGAGGTTGCAGTGAGCTGAGATCACACCACTGCACTCCAGCCTGGGCTATAGAGTGAGACTCTGTCTCAAAAAACGAAAACAAAAACAAAAACCAAAACAAAAAGATTATGGGTCTTAATATGGCTGATGGCAATAAAATGTCTCAAGATAGACGTGTTTGTTTAATGGTATATATTATGTGCCATTAGTAATTCTTAGTGATGAAATGAAGCCTGTGTTTAAATCTTGAACAAGTCAAGCATCAGTCCTTAAAACACTTGGAGGCAGCTGACAGCTCTGTGTAACCTGTGCTGCAAAAATATTCATAGAAACACAGAAGACATTTCTATAAGCTAAACAAATAAACAGACCCACCGAGTTACTTGATCCAAAACCCAACTGCCAGAGGATTTAAGATATCAACAATAGAGGTGTCAAAAGCATAATGTTTCTGTTGGAAATACCACCCAGAATTCCCAGAGAGCCTTTCCCGTTGATTAACTTTGAAACAAAATCCAAACATTTTTGGCTGCAGGGAAAAGTTTATGTTTTTTTTTTTTTTCCCCAACACACTACCAATTTTGAACTAAAAATCATTTGATGTCAAAATTTTTCTTCTGAATAAGATACTATTGGTATCTTATATTCTAATCATCCTCCCAGAATATCCAGTTTCTTCCATGTTACAGAATTTTTGTCACGACACGAAAAATGAGGTTGCTCTGCTGAATTTGTAGTCTAGAAAGGGGTACATGGATGGGCTTCAAGACGTCCAAATTTATCTACAAAAAACTGTTGTGTATGTGTTTTTTTTTCTGGAGAGAGGATTCAGAACTCTCATAATATTCTCCAGACTGTGAGCTCCTCTTTCCCCATTTAACAAGCTTTCATGGTTCCTAACATAATTACTATAGGAATACAATTTGCAACAAGAGTTCCCCTTTCCTCTCCCTGAGATGTATTTCTTTATAAGGCCGAGAGGTGGCAGCATAAACACCAGCCTGTAGCAGCCCCATTTTCCTGACGGTGGAAAACTTTTAAAGGTAAAATTTATCTATGTGAGATCCTGTCAATAACCTTGATTTGGCTTGGATAAATTGTGGACATAATGTCCCATCAAACTGCCCTAAAATATTCGTAGAGGAGTAGCGTGAGATTGAATGAGCAATCCTGGACTTCAAGGTCACAAAAATTGAAAGACAACGTTTTGTTAGGAGTTGAGCACCGTGGAGAGAAAAGCACAGAGCAAGATTATTGGTTCACTCAGAGGCATATAAAATCAAATATAATTTCCTGAGTGGCGATTAGTATTTTATTTTACTACGTAGTGTCATTGTTTAAATACTATATAAGTTACCCTAAGAAATTACTTATTCTGAACAGGAAAATACTTTCGTTTCTTGGAACTAACAGCCAAAAGATCTCTTTCAGTTCTCGCACTCCTTAGGTGACTGAGAATAACAGAAAGAGGAAGTTGTTTTGCACGTGTAGATTCTGTGGATTTTTATTTTGATAATTAAGTATCACTTTCATTTTCTGTGAAAGTATGAGAAGCATGGATGCAGAGGCATGCTATAATTTTTATGCATACTGGATACTTTTTTCCTTCTTTAAACATGTTTAGCCAGTTCAAATATAAGAATTTTATGTATCTGGCCAGGCATGATGGCTCACACCTGTAATCCCAGCACTTTGGGGATTGAGGTGGGCAGATCACTTGAGGTCAGGAGTTGGAGACCAGCCTGGCCAACAAAATTACAAAAATTAGCCAGGCATGGTGGTGCGTGCCTGTAGTCTTAGCTACTTGGGAGGCTGAGGCAGGAGAATCGCTTGAACCTGGGAGGCGGAGGTTGTAGTGAGCCAAGATCGTACCACTGCACTCCAACCTGGGCGACAGAGCGAGACTCTGTCTCAAAAAAAAAAAAAAAGAATTTTCAGTAGCAGACTCTAGGTCTTAATATGGTTTATGATTATAAATGTCTCAGGATAGACTCATTTGTTTAATGGGGTATATGATGTGATACTAGTAATTCTTAGTGATGAAATTAAGCCTGTGTTTAAATCTTAAAGAAGTCAAACATCCAACTTTAAAATAAACAATCACAGCTGGGCATCATGGCTGTATCCCAGCACTTTGGGAGGCCAAGGCAGGTGGATCACGAGGTCAGGGGATCGAGACCATCCTGGCTAACATGGTGAAACCATGTCTGTACTGAAAATACAAAAAATTAGCAGGGTGTGGTGGCATGCACCTGTACTGCTAGCTACTTGGGAGGCTGAAGCAGGAGAATCGCTTGAATCCAGGAGCCAGAGGTTGCAGGGAGTTGAGATCATACCACTGCACTTTAGCCTGGGTGACAGAGCGAGACTCTGTCTCAAAAACAAAACAAAACAATCACTCAATGGGCTTAGATGAGACAGATTTTTCCTATTATTTCGATTCCTTGAGAAAGTTTCCATAAAATTCATAATTATTAAGTAACAGAAAGCATGAATGCACACACAGCTTCACAGTTTCAAGCTATTCTGTGTGGGAGAAGATGATAGATATGAAGGGCCTGGTGGCATTTGACAAATAGAAGCAATGCAAATTTTGTGGGTGGAATAGAATTTGAGAACTATTCGCCAGCTTGTTTTGGTTCATTTTTCACAGTCCAGTTCAAACTGTGAGGTTCCCTTGAAATGTAAGATAATCTCCTGGGGTGAAATAGGAACAAAGTGTTGCATTATGAGTCCAGCTTCTCTCAGATAATTAGTAACTTTTGAAGGGCCATCAGTTGATCAATTAATTAATCAATCAATTATTACTTATTTGGACATCTATTTATTACCTAGTCATCTGCTAAGTGTTGTGAGGAATATGAGGGAAATTTAATGCATAATCCCATACTTGCATCCATGTTACCTTCTGTGCCTTCATGTGTGGGGTAGGGAGAAGGAAGTGTGCCATAGGGAGCCATGGATAGGCAGGGATGTCAAAGGGCAATTTTTAAAGGTGTTTTAACATAAACACTTCTGCCAGGTGTGGTGACTCATGCCTGTAACCGCAGCACTTTGGAAGACTGAGGTGGGCAGATCTCTTAAGGCCAGGAGTTCGAGACCAGCCTGGCCAATATGGTGAAACCCCGTCTCTAGTAAAAATACACAAATTAGCCTGGCATGGTGGCACGTGCCTGTAATCCCAGCTACTTGGGAGGCTAAGGCAGGAGAATCACTTGAACCCAGGAGGTGGAGGCTGCAGTGAGCCGAGATTGCACCACTATACTCCAGCCTGGGTGACAGAGTGAGACTCCATCTCAAAACAAACAAACAAACAAACATCAACACTCTGTCTGACTCTCTGAGGAACCTCTCCGATTGAGAAAGACTAAAGGCAGCCCTTTTCATTTGCCTACTCCCCTCTTCCTATTAGTCCAGGTGCCTGACACACCTGGAGTTCCTTTTATAAAATGTTTTCATTAAATAAAAATTAGTCCAGATGGGTCCCAGTTTGAACAGCCCTTAGACTGCTAGCTTGACCGTCTTGTCTCAAGGGTGATGTTTGTGTGTACTTTTTCTCCGTAGCTCTGCCTCAAGGGAAAGAAAGCACATATAAGGCTTGTCAAACATGCAGGTCTTCTGGCAGCTTAGAGCCTGCTGGGGTGCATGGTTGTTTTGGGAGGGCAAGAGTGGGGCTCAAGTAATAATAGAATAGATTCGGACTGGGTGGCCCTTTCTCCTGAGCCTTGAATCCACTTCCAACACTGCAGGAATCTATACCTAGGGGACTATTTTTAAATACTCCAGGTGTGTTGGGGCTAACGGGGAGGCTGACTCAACCAAGATAAACTGTACCACACTTTGGGTTATAGCTCCCATGGGGGAAAAAGGGATATTTCTGGAACCTTCTTATTCAGTATAGTTTCAGAATTCTGACACGATGTCTACTCTTCCAGTTATTTAAAGCATTTTTATTTTTATTTTAGCACAATGGCTTTATAAAATTCACAAATAGCAGTTAGAGCCAACTTCTTCTTAATTCTCTTAAAAAAATTCTTATGCTGAATCTTGACATCTCAGTTTTATTTGACGTAAAGTTATTCCGTATATTAGATAGTTTAAATCACCAATTCCTAAAGTGTAATCCTGGAAATACGAATTCCACAGTGTATTAATAAATCTTGCTTGGAAAAGGGTTCCACATCCAAATAAATTTGGAAAATGCTGGGCTGAGCCAAGTTCAGCAAGTTTCTTGACTGAGAGCCTTAATGCGAGATGTAACCCTTAGAGAGAGAATGGGCAGGGTTTCCCAAATACACTGGCCAGCTTCTTTCCCAGGGAGGAACTTGCAGAACTGGTGTTCTAAGAACCACATCTTGGGAAAACACTTGATTATAGATTCATTTATGTCTGAAAAGATTTAGTACAGAAGAAAAGTGAACAGAGTCAAAAGAGGCAAAAGACTGTAAAGGGGTTTATTTTGAAGGGCGAATGGCATGAATTGGCATATCATTTGAAAAACCTTTCTTTTTTTTTTTTTTTGAGACAGGATCTCAATCTGTTGCCCAGGCTGGAGTGCAGTGGCTCATTGCAGCCTCAACCTCCTAGGCTCAAGCCATCCTCCCATCTCAACCTGCCAACCTCCTCAGCACTCCCAACTCCCTTCCCCCCACCCCAGTACCTGGGACTACAGACATGCACACCACCATGCCTGGCTAATTGTTTTTTGAATTTTTTGTAGAGACAAAGGGGTTCTCCATGTTGCCCAGGACTTAGGGAGACACAGGACCACTGACCCCCTCTTGCATTCTCTCACTATTTAGTGTCTGCTGTGAGCTAGGCAATCTGTAGTGTGTCTGTGCATGTGTGCATGGATGGGACAGGGATCTAGACATTGTAAAGAACTCTTGGGCTCAGGCAATCTGCCCTCCTTGGCCTTTCAAAGTGCTGGGATTACTGGCATGAATCACTGCACCCAGCCTGGAAAACCTCTTTTAATTACATATTTTATTTTCTGGTCACCAAAAAGTAACCTAAGACCAAAAAGGCAACAGACAGACCTAGAACACATTATAAGAAAATGCACTTTACGACTTTTAAAAAAAAATGCATTTAGGACAACAAATTGGTGAAAATATAAGGAAGCATTGAAAACAATGCATATTTTCAGGCACAATTTAAAATAATGATCTCATTAAGATTCATGTCCCAAGAACATTTTTGTTTCTAAAAAATAGGCTTGGTACAGCTTAGGCCTTTTATGTATAATTTAACAACGGAAACCATAACGACAATAATGTATGGTAGGAAGAGTTTATTCTCTTGAATGAACAAATTAGGTCATCATCAAGTCGTTTTATTTAATGGGAATCCCCCGTGAGATATTCACATAGTGAGAAATAGTTCTTCTCCCTTTAGAGAAGAATGCTGAAAAGAACATTCCCCTCCATTTCACACAAGAGTGGAAGGGTACAGTGAAAATTGGGAACGTGTTAATTCCTGACAGTGATGCTGGAGTGCGTCCGCCGATCCAGCTGTCAGCGCCGTTAGGAGCAAGGCAGAGCCTGCAGCCACTACGTTCTGTACTTGTGCTAGGTCCGAGCGTTTGAAGAAAAGATAGCAATTTCTCCCTTGCTCCCTGCTCCGTGGTTCCAGAGCAGGTCTCTGATTTGGAGCTTATTAATAGACCTCCATAATAAGATCATCGATAAAATTCTAGCACCCAGTGCATCTACAGTGTAAGAATTCTTACCAGTAGGGGTGACAGCACAAAGGAAACTGAGGTTCTAATTTTGACTCCCCACGGGCGATGGGCATCTCCTGTTAAAAATCTGCGTGGTGCAGAAGGCTGGACTGGCAGTGCTGGGGATGACCTCGGAAACATCTCCAGCACCTTTCTCAGCAAGCCTAGACCTGAAACTGGGAGGGGAAGATTTGCCGTTGATGGTGTGTGCAGCACCGGGGGAGGGAGATCCTGAGTTGAACTTCCTTCGGAGAGAGTGTAACCTTTCTACCAGGTCCCATGCTCGGGACAGGTGTTCTTTGAATGTGTAAACTGAAGTAGTACTAAAAGTAACAATGCCGACCGGAGTGTGTACCTAATGCGATTTTGCAGTATGGACGAGGTTCTTTAGGTAAGACTGTCAGGAGAGCGAATGCTCATTTTCGGTTTTCTTTTGCAAAGGCTTTCCCCGCATGGGGAGCTAACCCGCTCTGCCGGGGGTGCGGGGCCGGGCGCAGCCGCTCCGGGGCTCCCTACTCCCGGGTCGCGGCAGCCGGGGGCGCGCGGAGCTGCGCTGCGGTGAGGTTGCACCCCCTGTTAATTGCTTTAACCTCTGGTGGTTTCAGCGGTTGTTGGCAGAAAGATTCGGGCTAGAGCGCGTTGTGGGATAAGGCTTCGGATCGTGCTCACGGGGGAAACAATGGGATGGATTTTGAGGAAACCGACCCAAGACGTTCATTAGCCGCTTAGACAGTCAGGGCCCTTTGCAAATATTAACATAGCCTGGGTATAAACTCCCAAGGGCAGGAACTTCGTTGTTTGGTACTGGTTTTTTTTTTTTAAATTAAAATAACGTAGTGCAGCGCCATGTTGAGTATTTAATAATTCCTTGAGAAAGAGTTTTGGGGGAAAGGCTGATCAATAAAGAAAAGAGAATTTCTGCCCCACCTCCCCCTGCTCCCGCATGCTTTTCTTCTGCATTGTACACTTACATGTATCTTGGAGAAAACCATATATAATATTTTAAAGAAGAACAAGGTGATCACCATAAGTGATCAGAAACATGGCATTAGACTGAAAGCGGGAGAGTTACCTCTAATAATAGCTCTCACTGAGTGCTTACTGTCTGTCAGGTACTCTGCACTGTCTTCTTTATTTAAATTAATTCTTTCCACTACCTGGTGTGACAGGTGGTGTTACCCCCACGTTGTAGGTGAGGGACTGTTTACTCACTTGCTGGCAGCAGAGGATTCAGACCCTGTCTCTGTGGCCGGACTCCTCCTCTCACCCGCTACAGGGCCTCAGATGGAGCCTGTGGCCAGCAGTAGCCTGAAGTATGGATCATCACATCAGCAGCCTGCCTTTAAAACCAGCACCCCCCACACCTGAGCTGTGTGACTTTGACCAAGCTATTTAACCAGGGTTTCAGTTCATACATAGCTCCTGGGTTTGCTAGGAGATATAGAGCAATGTACACAGAGCCAGGTGATAGTAGAGGCTCAGTGAGTATTAGAAATGCACAATTTTTTTTGAGATGGGGTCTGCCTATATTGCCTAGGCTGTTCTCAAACATCTGGGCTCACACATTTTCCTGCCTCAGCTTCCTAAAGTGCTGTGATTACAGGTGTGAGCCGTGGTGCCCAGTCAGAAATGTACAATTCGTAGGAGTATTACTTCTTTATCTCTAAGTAGCTGGTGACTTATGCCCACAACCTGCAAATATGTTGTAAAATCAATACAATGAAGAGGCAGGAGAATTTAGGAGTTGAGCTTGAATCTGAAAAAGGTGCTCTGGGATACAAATCCTAGCTCTGCCCTGCTGGTTGCACGATGGAGCAGGTTAATTAACGGCTCAGTACCTCAGTTTCCTCCTGTGTAACATAGAGACAATAATAGGGTTGTTATGAGACTAGGATGAGGGGATGATTAGGAAGTACTGTACATGGGGCATGGAACCTAGTTAGGGAAAAATAATTGTGTCTGTTATTATCTTCTGCAGGTGTAAAATGGTGCATTTTCTTTTCTGTATTTAAATGCTAATGGTTCCAGAAGAGAACCATTATCTTCCCGTCTTAATATTCTCCTGTTCACACTTTTATTTATATTCTCATGGTATTTTGCTTAGGTATTGACACTATTTCACCTTTTTTCTTTCTTTCTTTTTTTTTTTTTTTTTTTGAGATGGTGTCTTGCTCTGTCACCCAGGCTGGAGTGCAGTGGCGCTATCTTGGCTCACTGCAAGCTCCGCCTCCTGGGTTCATGCCATTCTCCTGCCTCAGCCTCCTGAGTAGCTGAGACTACAGGCGCTCGCCACCACACCCAGCTAATTTTTTGTATTTTTAGTAGAGATGGGGTTTAACCATGTTAGCAAGGATGGTCTTGATCTCCTGACCTCGTGATGCGCCTACCTTGGCCTCCCAAAGTGTTGGGATTACAGGTGTGAGCCACCGCGGCCAGCCACCTTTTTTCTTAATGGGTTACAAATATTGTCCTGTAATATTCTTATGTCTCCTTTTGGACTTAAGGAGACACAGGACCCTCTTGCATTCTCTCACCATTTAGTGGCTGCTGTGAGCTGGGCTCTCTGTAGTGTGTCTGTGTGTGTGTGCATGGATGGGACAGTGATCTAGACATTGTAAAGGAGCTGCACTCTCCCTCAAGAACTCCAGAAGGAAAGAAAGCAAGACAGGAAGTAAGTTTTAGTAATCCAAGGCAGAGCGAGGCGAGAGCATCTAGACAAGGCACCAGGCAGGCAGGCTGCACGAGGAGGTGTCAGGTCAGGAGCGAGGTGGAAGCTGAGATGGGCTTTGCATGGGTAGAATTCCTGAAAGTATAGAGTGGAGAGAGGCCTGGGAGAGGGAACAAGAACCTGAGCAAAACTGTGGAGATGGACATGAAAGAAGGGCATGGGAATGCATGTCTTGTGGAAATGTGTGAAATAAAGCATAAGGAAGGGGAGCAGTGAAGGATGCGGCGGGAGCCTGAGGATGGGAGACCAAGGAGAGGTGAGGTTTTCCAGGGTCTGAGGAGGGCGAGGAGCAGTATCATGTGTGTTTTTGGTAAAGGGTGAAAGGTGAAAGGAGATTCTAGCTGCCTGGGCTCTGTGATGGGGGACACAGTTGCAAATGGCACTGAGGGGGATGGGGAGACAGGGAATGAAGTATCTCCACAGTGCCTTGGGCTTCATTTCTCATGCTGGGCTGCCGCTGGGGCAGGCTTGGCTGAAGGTGAAGGGGTGGAGAAGGGGAGATGGTGGGTGGAGACTTGGGTTTTCATTGCTTCAGGGCTTCCTGTGCCCTGGCACTGATTTTCTCACAAAAACCATGTTGGAAAATGGCCCCAGGTTCTAAAGTGAACTCAGAAAGCCCATTAATTCACAGCATACCGCATAATATAGCATACCACAGTACAATTGGTATGAACTCCTAAGACTATGTCGTGGGATAGGATGTCTGTGGGTAATTCACTGCAAATTCCAAATATGTAATCAGCTAGGAACATGATGGTCAGCTGGGATTCTTTTACATGAAATGGTTCCACTATATACCTGGCCTAGAGAGCATCTGTTGTATCATGAATGGCCCGATAAAATTTGAACTGGTAACTTTTTTAGAGATGGGGTCTCAATATGTTGACCAGGCTAGCCTCGAAATCCTGGGCTGAAGTGATCGTGTTACCTCAGGCTCCCGAGTAGCTGGGACTACAGATGCGCACCACTTCTTGTGGCTAGTTTGTGTATTTTTTATGGTTTAGATTTTAAAAGACACATCAAATATGGTTCTTCTATTGCATTTTCAGGTAATACATTTTTATCCTATACTTAAGGAGAAAACATACTTAGTCAATAGCATTTGTTGTCATTGTCAATTTTTTTTTTTTTTTCTGGAGACAGAGTCTCACTCTGTCACCCAGGCTGGAGTGCAGTGGTGCCATCTTGGCTCACTGCAACCTCCGCCTCCCAGGTTTAAGTGATTCTTCTGCCTCAGCCTCCTCAGTAGTTGGAATTACAGGTGCGTGCCACCACGCCCGGCTAATTTTTTGTATTTTTAGAAGAGATGGGGTTTTGCCATGTTGCCCAGGCTGGTCTTGAACTCCTGACCTCTGGTGATCCACCTGCCTCAACCTCCCAAAGTGTAGGATTATAGGTGTGAGCTTCCATGCCCAGCCCCCTCATTGTCAATTCTTGATCATCAGCCTTTTAAACTGACTGTAGTACTGTTTTCCTGTCCTGGGATTTTAGAATCCTAATGGTTAGTATGATTATGAGAGATCACTCTTAGACACTTGTGTGGATAAAAACTATACAGAGCTCAATTGTGGGGTATATTTAAAAGTTAATCCTGTTAAAGGAGAAATTATTCTAATACCTGTTAAAACTGGTATCAGAATAATTAGCTGGGCATGATGGCATGAACCTGTAGTCCTAGCTACCCTGGAGGCTGAAGTGGGAGGATTGTATGAGCCCAGGAGTTTGAGACTGCAGTGAGCCCTGATCATGTTATTGCACTGCAGCCTAGGCGACACAGCAAGGCCTCATTTCAAAATAAATAAATAAATAAATAAATAAAACCCAAACCCCACAAAACCCAAAAACAAAACACACACACACACACACACACACACACACACACACACTCACCCACTATGGAGCACCCTACATGTATATGTTCCAGATACTGTGCTAGACACAAGTGAATCTGTTCTGATTAAAATCAACCCCAATGACATAGAACTTCAAGTTGGAAAGACACACAATTAAGTAAATAATTAAGCAAATCATTCCAGGTGTGCCAAGCGCTGTGCAGGCAAAGTACAGAGTGCGATGGGAGCAAGTAGTAGGGACCACACCTGTTCTTAGGAGACAGTGGCCAGGGCCAGCTTTGACAGGCAAGATGGACAAGGTGGACAGGTAGGAGTTAGCCAGGTGAAGAGAGAGGATGGGTTAGCAGAGGAAGTCGAGTGTATGGCCGTTGAGATGTATGAAGAACTCAGGAGGGGGTCAGACATGGTTGGAGGTGAGATGTTGACTGAGAAGCTGCTGAAAGATGAGATGACAGAAGTCAGATCATTCATGGTCTTACAGGCTCTCTTGAGGAGTTAGATCTTCCTGCCAAGAGCAATTGGAAGCCACTGAAGACTTTGAAGCCAACAATGACCAGATTCATATTGTATGATAAGATTTGTGTTATAAAAATTGTGATTTTGGCAGTGGAAGGGAGAATGGGTTGGAGGGGTCATGAGTAAAGGAGACTAGTTAGCAGTCCGTGGTTACTGAGGTCCAGGTGAGATATGAAGGGGGTCTGGACCAGGGTGGTGACATTGGATGAGAAAGACTTAAGAGTCAAGATATACCATATTACCTTGATCCTGAAATGTAAGTATGTTTCATGTTTTTGTCTCTAAAATTGGGATAAGGCTTAGATTTGGTGATACTGATTCTTTCTTAGAGATACGAGTGACAATGGTGCATCTAACAATCCATGGCCTGTTGTTAGATGAAATTTGGTGTTTGGGAGAGAAAAGCTGCAGGACTTGCCGTTGTCATGGAGCTCAGTGGGTAGGGGGCTTGAGCAACTGACTGAATGGTAGAACTGCAGGTTCGGACAGAGAAAAGACATTATGGAACACTTATAGTCTTTAGCTTTAAAAAAAAACATGGCAGGCCGGGCTCAGTGGCTCACGCCTATAGTCCCAACACTCGAGAGGCCAAGGCAGGCGGATCACAAGGTCTGGAGATTGAGACCATCCTGGCTAACACGGTGAAACCCCGTCTCTACTAAAAATACAAAAAATTAGCCAGGTGTGGTGGCACGCATCTGTAGTCCCAGCTACTGGGGAGGCTGAGGCAGGAGAATTGTTTGAACCCAGGAGGTGGAGGTTGCAGTGAACTGAGATCGCACCACTGCACTCCAGCCTAGGCGACAGAGCGAGACTCTGTCTCAAAAAACAAAAACAAAGCAAAAAACCACGGCAAAGTTCAAACTAGAAAAGTTATTAGTTAATACGTGCCAGAAGTTGAGTTACCATTTTTTTTTTAAGAGATGGGGTCTCACGATGCTCCCCAGGCTGGTCTCGAACTCCTGGGCTCAAGCAACGCTCTCACCTCAGCTGGGGCTACAGGCTCATGCACCTGCTCTCAGCTTGAGTTGCCAATTTTAAAGGTTGTGAAATAGGATATCTGGGTTTTAATTGTTGATATTAATTGTTGATACTAAACTGTTGTGTTCGTTTTATGAAATACTGTTTTGTTAATTGCTGAAATTAAACTGGCTTTAGGGACAGATGTACCACCTCCCAGTTTGATCTCTTGGTCCTTGGTCGACAGAGCTCACCCTTTTAAGGTGGCATATTTACATTCCCTGCCATCTTTTAGCATCCCTTTAGCTTCAGTTTTCCTGTCTCTTGAGGACACAATAGCTTTACTTTGTAAATGACTGACCTCATGATGATACTAAATATTTGTTATGCTGGTGTCTTCCTGGCTCAAATGTTCTGGAATGTTCTTTTTTTTTCTTTTCTTTTTTTAAAGATACTGGGTCTCACTATGTTGTCCAGCTGGTCTCTGAACTTCTGGGTTCAAAGCATCCTCCTGCCTCAGCCTCTTGAATAGCTGAGTTTACAGGTATGAGCCGCCTCACCTGGCGTCCTATTTTTTACTGCCTCTTGACAAAGCAACCAAGTTCCACACAGTATTTATAAGGCAAAAGGAGTCATTTGTGGTGGGCAAATATTTATTTTTCTTCCAGCTTACCCAATGTGGAGGATATTTTTAGCTCAAGGCCTGTAGGGAATGGTTATTAGTAACCGGAGTAAGGAGGTTAGAAATTCCAAAGGTTCTGTCCCGAACTTGCTTATGGCAAAATTTAAAGCATTACTGTCTGCTATGGACTGAATGTTTGTGTCCTCTCAAAATGCATAGGTGGAAGCCTTCATTCCCCGTGTGGTAGTATTTGAGGTCAGGCCTTTGGGAGATAATTAGGTCATAAGGGAAGGAAGCCTCATGGATGGGATTAGTGTTCATATGAGAAGAGACAGAGAGAGATGATTTCTCTTTCCTCCATGTGAGGATGCAGGAAGAAGCCGTCTATAAACCAGGAAGAGGGTTTTCATCAAGAACTCAACCATGCTGGCATTCTGATCTTAAAATTCCAGCCTCCAGAACTAGGATAAATACATTTTTGTTTAAACCACTCAGTCTGTGGTATTTGTTATCACAGCCCAAACTAAAGACACCATCTAGCGTATTCTCTTCAGCTTGCAAATACAAAGATTATAATAAAATGCTTTTAGGCTGGGCACGGTGGCTCACGCCTGCAATTCCAGGACTTTGGGAGGCCGAGGCGGGGGGATCACCTGAGGTGAGAAGTTCAAGGCCAGCCTGGCCAACATGGTGAAACCTGGTCTCTGCTAAAAATACAAAAATTAGCTGGGCATGGTGGCATGCCCCTGTAATCCCAGGTACTTTGGAGGCTGAGGCAGGAGAATTGCTTGAATCTGGGAGGCGGAGGTTGCAGTGAGCCGAGATTGGGCCACTGCACTCCAGCCTGGGCGACAGAGAGAAACTCCGTCCCAAGAAAAAAAAAAAAAAAGCTTGTAATTTTTTTATTGATTAGTTAATAATAAATATGAATCACCAGCTATGGGATAAGTATTCTCAAGAAACAGTCAGTGTTTTAGATGCCTTATACTGTACCTCCGACCAAATAATTTTAATTTAGTGGTCAAATTATTACATTTCTAATATTGTTATTTTTAAGATGATTTTATTTACTTATTTATATAATTTCAACTTTTATATTAGATTCAGGGGGTACACGTGCAGGCTTGTTCCGTGGGTATATTGTGTGATGCTGAGGTTTGAAGTATGGATCCTCTCACCCAAGTAGTGAGCATAGGGCCCCATAGGTGGCTTTTCAACCAATACCCTTCCACCCCTCCCACCTCTAGTAGTCTGCAGTGTCTATTGTTCCCATCTTTATGTCCATGTGTACTCAATGTTCAGCTCCCACTTAGAAGTGAGAACACATGGTATTTGATTTTTTGTTCCCACATCAATTCCCTTAGGATAATGGCCTCCAGCTGCATCCATGTTGCTGCAAAGCACATGATTTTGGTTTTTTCATGGCTGCATAGTATTTCAAGGTGTATATGTACGTTTTCTTTATCCAATTCACCATGGATGGACATCTAGGTCTTTGCTGTTGTGGATACTGCTGTGATGAGCATGCAAGTACATGTGTCTTTTTGGGAGAATGATTTATTTTCCTTTGGGTATATACCCAGAAATGCGATTGCTGGGTTTAATGGTAGCGGTATTTTAAGTTCTTCGAGAAATCTCCAAACTGCAGAATGGCTGAACTAAGCATTTTAAACAGTTTCTAAGTGTTTTCCTTTGCTGTGGAATTGGTCTTACGGCACAGCCGGGGTGTAAACTGATAACTACTGCAGGCATCCTTGAAAGCAGAGTCTTAAGATCTGTGACTTTTATTTTGGGGCATCATTAGAGGATGCCCTTACACAGCCACTTACTTTTGGGAATTGGAACTTTGGAATTGCTGTTGCACATTTCCTGGTCTTGTCTTGTTCTGGAGGTGAAGGAGTCCATGGAATAGAATAGAGCAAAGGGAGCTAAGCTTGGAAGAAATGGTTCAACTTCCTGCACTTCAACTGCATAGGATGAAGAGGATTCATTTGTCTCATTTGGCTGGAAGTACAGAAAGTGGTGCCTGACAACTCATCCAGGTCTACAGTTGGAGCTCTCTGCCAACCAGAGTACAGAAACCAGATATATTGACAGCTAAAACAGTATGAGCTCCTGATCGTGGTAAAAGTTTGGGATATGCCTGCTTCTGATATGACTCTTTTGCCCACAGGCATTAATAATAATTTAGGAAATCTTGTTTCTGTTTATACCCACACCAGCGTACGTTATTGAGGGGAACAAGCAAGATTAATTTATTTAGAATGTGAGAAGTCTTTTTATGAGTCAGATAGTAATGTGGACCTCATGAAACAAAATGAAGGTCGATCAGTTCCTAGATGCCCTGGAGAGGATTACAGCACGGCACTGCATGTCACTCTTTTTATCTATAGCTTTAAAGCAGAATATTACTGCACTAGCAATTTTCCTATGCTGAGATATGCAGAATGCCAAGGGAACAAGGCCCCTCCTGTGAGTTCTGCTCTGGCACCTGCTTTTAGGATCTAGAAGAATAAGAGCTATAGGCCTACAGGACATTATCAAGCTTTCTGATTGTGAACATTAATAATAATAATGAACATCTTACATTTTTATTGGGTGATTAAAAAATGTGTAAATACTTGAATACCAAGTCTGTATCTTGGCTGTTTCTTGAGAATACTTATCTCATTGTTGGTGATTCATGTTTATTATTAACTAAGCAATAAAAAAGCATTTTATAATAATGAATAAATTACTTTAAATGAATATATAAAAGACATTGATATTTTCACTATGCAAAGAACTATGGCTTGGTGTATTATACTGCTGAGGAAACATAGTCCCAGGACAAATGAAATTAGGCTGCCAGGAGTTCCATTCTATTTCTGTTGAAGGTTTTTTGGTAACTCTTTTCAAAATGATCCTCTCATTAACACTGTTCTAGCCTCTAGTTCTGTCAATCAAAAAACAGTTGCTGAGCCCCTTTGGTGGATAAATAAAGCCTTTTCTAGTGCAGGAAGGCAGGCATAAGGAAATCATGCAAGTAGGACTATGGTCCCTGTTTAAAAAGGGGCAACAGGGCCTCTGCTACAAATATGGTACCTTTGGGTGATGCTGAAAAAGGTGCTGCCCCCTCTGGGTACCTATAGCCTTTCAGGCTTGGGTTTGGACAGGCTTATACTGTGCTAATTAGGAATGTGAGCACTTTGCACTGACTAAGCTCGCATCAGGTCACACAACGGGTTGCATAGAACTTGAGCTGCATTTCAGCCCCCATTTTCCTTCTGCCCCCCCTGTACTTTGTGGCTTTACCTACAGGTAGTTTCAAGTTGATGAATTTTTTTCCAGTTATGTCTTACTGTTCACAGTAAGAGTTAGACAGAGAATGTAGACGGGCATGCAAGTTTCTCATTTTTCCTGACGAACACACACGTGATGAGGACTCTACTGAGGCTGCTACAACAGGACTTAATACATGAGGAAGAGAAAGCCCAGAACAATTGACATGCTTTTCTAGGCAATTGAGTAGTAATCCAGGATTATGATTTCTAAATGTCTGCTCAATGCTTGCAATCACATTCTTGACAGTAGTGACATGTAACATTGTTAAAGCAAACATCTAGGAAGGTTTAACGCATGTGCTTTGCCATCAGAATTAAACCCAAATTTCTTAAACTGACATTCAAGTCCCTTTGTGCTTTGGTCTCAATTTACCTTCCTAGACTTTTTCTCTGTTGCTCCATCATAGGATGTATGCCACAGTCTCACCAAAATGCACCATTCAAGGTTCTCTAAACCCTAAACTTTGTGTTCAAATAGTACAAAGTGCATCTATCTACTCCGTATCCATCTGTTGAAGTCTCTTCCATTCTAAATGGCTCAGCTGGGGTATTGATTACTTTCTTTACAAAGCATCTGATGCTTTTCACCTACTGTGATTTCTGTCTCCTGAATCTGGATAGGGTTTTAATTGTTATGGTGTGTTTAGTTTACTGTCTTAAAGTTACTTATGTTATTTCTTTTTTTAATGCTCATTGAGGATAATAATGATTCTTTATTTATCTTTCTGTTTTCTTTTTTTTTTTTTTTTTTGAGACGGAGTCTCGCTCTGTCGCCCAGGCTGGAGTGCAGTGGCCGGATCTCAGCTCACTGCAAGCTCCGCCTCCCGGGTTCCTGCCATTCTCCTGCCTCAGCCTCCCGAGTAGCTGGGACTACAGGCGCCCGCCACCTCGCCCGGCTAGTTTTTTGTATTTTTTTAGTAGAGACGGGGTTTCACCGTGTTAGCCAGGATGGTCTCGATCTCCTGACCTCGTGATCCGCCCGTCTCAGCCTCCCAAAGTGCTGGGATTACAGGCTTGAGCCACCGCGCCCGGCTTATCTTTCTGTTTTCTACAGCACCGTGTTTCTTAATTAGGGGAGGCGAACAATGTATGCTGTGTTTTTTTTAAAAGTTATTTATTTCTGTAAGGGCTTAAATTCAGTGGTAAGAATATGCTGTATGAATAAATGAATTCCATGATTGATTTATGTAGGAATTAAATTTGGAACATATTGGGTTTTCTCTTAGTAAAATAGTATGATTCCAGTGTCCTTAATTACATTAAAATATGCACATTTGTCTTTACTTTGATATTTCTATTTCTATTTTAAAAAATATATGCTATACACACAAGCATTGTGATACCATGACAGTTGATCTGATAACCCAGATTTCTACTAAGAGATTTCATCATGCCACTCAGAAGGGCACAAAATTAAAAACTTATAAATTATATTTTGGATTTTTCTTTTAATATTTTTGGACTGCGGGTGACTGACTGCAGGTAGGTGAAACTGTGGAAAGCAAAACTGCAGATAAGGGAGAACTACTCTAACATGATAAAGAAATGAACCTTTGTGGTTGTAAGTCATTGGATTTGGGTTTTTTGTTACTGTTGTTATTGCAACATAACCTAGTGAAAACTGTCTGATGTGTGGGCTTTCTATCTGAAAAACTACCAGGACTGAAAGATAAATAGGAGTTTACCTGCTTAGAAGAAACCCAGGGTCTTGGGGCATTCCAGGCAAAGAGAGGAGCCCCTTGAGGGAAACATTTTCTGGACTCATCGAGTTCTGAATGTCGGAATCCAGTTCCAAAATTCCCTGCTTTTTCCGTGACTTCTGAATTAGAAGTATTCAAGAATTTGCATCTGTGCCACCTGAAGTTGTGGCCTACCTATTTTGGATTTGAAAGGGACAGGAGGGAGACTCAAGATACTGAGAAGCCTGTGCCAATTCTTGAGCTGAGGGCTTTCTGCATCCTGCTATCATTTGCACCTCCTGGGCTCCTAATGAAATGTTTAAGCATCCCTTTTCTCCTGTTTCATCAGGAAATTGTAACACTTCTGCTTAATCCACAAACAATCTCAATTATTCTCCCTTCCTTAGCAAATAGGGAAACTATCTGCTGTTTGCCTCTATAAATAATTTTTGGTTCATCGCTCGTTGTGTACTTCACAAATTTGAACCAGTAAAACACAGTCCAGGAATGTGTTTTGGTGGTAAAAGTTGCAATTACAAAAGAAGATGTGAAAGTGATTCCCTGGATCCTGGACAATAAGACTCCAACCAGAAGCCACAGGAGCAGAATAAAGTCCCTGGAGTCAGGAATGGATCTTTAAAAGAATTTTATTTTGCTGTATTTTTCCCCACATTATTTCAATGCTATGTGCACATTGTAGGAAACACAGAAAAGGAATAAAGAGGTGCATTTTATTAAAAATAGTTCCCTTTCAGGATTATACATATCATAGACATAGTTTTCCGTTCTCATTTTAGAAGATATATTATCTTTGATTTTTAAAAAGATAAATGCTTTTTGAAGACAATATGAAAAATACGAAGGCGAAAATAAAAACCATCCATAATGTCACCACTCAGAAATAATCATTTTGGGCTTTTTGAAATTTGGAAACATTTTGAGACCTATGTATGACTATTCAGTAAAAATCTGTAAGGTGATTTTTGATTGGCTCTTATTCTGAAACCAGGACAAACTAGAGGTTACCATCCTGACTCCAATGATTTCCCTTGGAGGTATTCTATACAAGAGTTGCTTATGTATTTGTCCTGCATCTTTCTTTGTTCTTCTACCCTCCTCCCTACCCCATGATTCTAGTAATCATGGCACATATTCCAGACTTCACGCCACTCAGGCTGGCTACTCAGAGCGACTTCATTCTCCTGTTCACAGAAGGTGACCAGAGTCGGGCCACCCAGAGGCCTTTTGACGGGATTGCTATGGGGGTGAAAGAGCTATGCTTTTTTCTCTGTGAGAGTTGTGAGGATGGCATCCCCTGGGGCTGTTGGTGCCATCTTTCTGCCTGTGGAGAGAACTGATGTAAATGAATCCAAGCAGAAGCATGCAGAACTGAGCAACAGGGAGACAGAGGTACAGTCCCACTGACACTATTTGCACCCCTGGACCTAGCGGGACCTGTCGTGCGAGCCGGTAAACTCTCCTTTATGCCAATGCCAGTGTGAAATGAGGTTTTGTCCCTTGTGATGGAAGCAGGTCTGACTGATAGAGATTCCCAGAACTGAGCTCATCACTGGATCAACGGGTCGAAGAGCATCTGAAGGCTCGTGATACACTGCGTTACCAGATTGTGTGGTGGAAAGATTGTACCAAGTTACTCTCTTAAACCAACGTTGAGAATTTCTGTCTTCTCAGACCCAAGTGATGACTTGGGCATCATCATTTCAAATTATTTATTTTTGCTAATTTTATCAATTAAAATGGAAACTTTAAATTTTGTATTCTTTAAGTTACTAATGAGGCGACATGTATTCATGGAACTATATTTGTCTCCTGTGAATTTTCTGTTTTCTGCTGTTACTCCCTGACCTATTTTTCTGCTAGTGTCTTAGTTTTATTTTCCATGTTTTTCAAGTATAGAGTTTAACAGCATTAGGTACATTCCCATTGCTGTGCTTACTGGTTTTTCTTTTTTTTTTTTTGAGGCAGGGTCTCACTCTGTCACCCAGACTGAAGTGCAGTGGCGCAATCACAGCTCACTGCAGCCTTAACCTCCCAGGCTTACTCTAGGTCTTGCTATGTTGCCCAGACTGGTCTGTAACTCCTGAACTCTCAGACTGGTCTCTAACACCTGAGCTCAAGTGATCCTCCCGCCTCACCCTCCCTAAGTGCTGGGATTACAGGCATAAGCCACCACACCCAGCCACATTATTGTACTTCTTTTCCTTTTAATCAATTTGCAAAATTCCTCTCTATATAAGGCACATTAAGAATATTTATAACAAATATTTTTTGTTGATTTTTCTTTCTATTTTAAAAACCTGTGTTGTAGTTAATTCATTTCCTGCGTGATTTCTGAGTTTTGGGTTTCAAAAGGATTCCCCACCTGACATTAGATAAATATTCTCATACACTTTTTTTCTAAAATTTTAGTTTCACTTTTGGCTGGGCGCAGTAGCTCATGTCTGTTATCACAGCACTTTGGGAGGCTGAGACAGGCAGATCATGTGAGGTCAGGAGTTCGAGACCAGCCTGGCCAACATGGTGGGACCCTGTCTATACTAAAAATACAAAAATTAGCCAGTCGTGGTGGTGGGTGCCTGTAGTCCAAGCTACTCAGGAGGCTGAGACAGGAGAATCACTTGAACTCAGGAGGCGGAGGTTGCAGTGAGCCGAGATTACACCATTGCACTCCAACATGGGCGACAGAGTGTCTTGATCTTAAATAAATAAATAAATAAATAAATAAATAAAAAACATATCTATATAAAATGCAATTTTAGTTTCACTTTTAATTTACTTTTATTTTTACATTTAACATTTCTCTTTATTTTGGCATGCAGCGTGTCTAGTAAGAGTCTAACTAGAGTTTTTTCCTGGTCCAACACAGGTGCTCACTATCTCCTGTGGAAGCTTGAATGAATTACATAAGGGAGGGTTCCAAAAAGGGGCTTTTTGGAAATTTGTGGGCACATTTTTTGGTTGTCACAGAGATGAGGAGCTGCTGGCATTTAGTGGGCAGGGACAGAGGAAGCTAGACATCTTGGCCTTTGTGGGACAGATCAATACAAGGTAGCGTTGTCCAGCATCCTGCTTTACTTTTGAATATCCCAGTGAATTAAATGTGTCATTAAATATAAGCCAGCAGTAATTTAATACATAATAATACTGAATAATTATAGAAAACTATTATAGCAATACCCAACAATATAGGATGGTGTTATGGAGAGGAAAGGTGAAATGAAATAAAGACATTTCCTCAACATTATTGTTCAATGTAGTCTAACATGTCCAACTGCATTTTTAGTTGAAGATAGTTTCATCATAAGCAAGGAAAACTCACTGCAAATGTGTACCTGAGATTCCTTTAAAGATTCTTAGAACCAGGCAGGGTGCGGTGGCTCACACCTGTGATCCCAGCACTTTGGGAGGCAAAGTGTGTGGATTGCTTGAGCTCAGGAGTTTAAAACCAGCCTGGGCAACATGATGAAACCTCATTTCTACAAAAAATTTAAAAAATTAGCTGGGTGTGGTGGAATGTGCCTGTGATCCTGGCTACTCAGGAGACTAAGGTGGGAGGATCGCTTGAGCAGGGAAGGCAGAGGTTGCAGTGAGCCAAGATCACACCACTGCACTCCAGCCTGGGCGACAGAGCAAGACTGTGTCTTAAAAAAAAAAAAAAAAAAAAAAAAAAAAGATTTTCAGAACCAAATGATTAACTATTGGGGGCACATTAATTTCAAGGATTTCGTTGAATTTTAAGAATAGCTCGGTTTTAGAATATTTCATTTTATTGCCATGCACAATCATGGCTCACTGCAGCCTTGATCTCCTGGGCTCGAGCAATCCTCCCACCTCAGCCTCTTGAGTAACTGGGACTACAGGTGTGTGCCTAAAACGTGTTTTTTGGTTGCCAGATGTCAAAAAGAAATCTATATGGTGAAAATATCACAGTGAAATTATTTCTAATTATAGGAGTTGGTTCTCCTTTTTTTTCAGTCTTTCCCTGATGCTGTTTCTGGAAGTCTCCTGTATAACCTTTTTCTAGCCTCTCTTACTAATTTTCTCTTTTCATTCCCTTCTCTAGTCCCTGGAGGATTCTTAAGTTCCAGATGCTGACTGTAAGTTTATTACTTTTTTTTAGACGGAGTTTTGCTCTTGTTGCCCAGGCTGGAGTGCAATGGTGCAATCTTGGCTCACT
The DNA here is from genome assembly GCF_049350105.2 of Macaca mulatta. Lineage (NCBI taxonomy): Eukaryota > Metazoa > Chordata > Mammalia > Primates > Cercopithecidae > Macaca > Macaca mulatta. The sequence goes on along the minus strand of NC_133406.1, from coordinate 57,934,749 downwards.
GCAACCTCTGCCTCCCAGGTTCAAGAGATTCTCCTACACCAGCCTCCCAAGTAGCTGGGATTACAGGCATGCGCCACCATGTCTGGCTAGTTTTTTGTAATTTTAGTAGAGACGGGGTTTCTCCATGTTGGTCAGGCTGGTCTCAGGTGATTCACTTGCCTCGGCCTCCCAAAGTGTTGGGATCACAGGCGTGAGCCACTGCGCCTGGCCAGACTGTAAGTTTTAACATGCAGTGGGATTTCCTGAGAAGAGACATGTTGGCTATGAGACTTTGTCCCCACCTTGCTTCCAGTCATAACAGGGGTAATTATTCGATGCCTCTCTGTAGACTAGGCCCTATTTGTTGGCAAGAATGTCAGTACTAACTCATTTTCTCCACTTTGAGGGCCTGTAATTTGCCTTGGCATGCTTTTTCTCCTCTAATTAGGGTAATTTCTTTCTTTTCTTTTAGAATATGCACATAAGCCTTGTCTGTTACCATTTTTTAAACACTAGATGTTATTCTAGCATCCACCTGTACCTCTGCTGTTTCATCATCCTGTGCTTCCTGTGTGGACTGCCTCCTTATCTTCTGTTAAATCCAAACTTAGTTTAAGTAGGGGCAAGCATCTGACTTCTTAATTATGTCTTCTAATTTAGTTGTGTTCAAGCATTTAGATATAAAAAGATATATATATTTAATTATAAATCCTTTTGATATGATGAGCGCATTGTATATATTTTTGACATTATATATATAGGTAGGTTATTTTGTCTGAGGTTATATCTCAGGATGGTATGGTAAGACTAAAAATATTTGTTATTTAAAGAAGTTGTTAGGTTTGATATTGCTGAGAATTGCTGGGAAAAGTGAATGGATATTTTTTGATAAGTGCATGGAGAAAAAGAAGGGAAATAATAGCCATCACTTTTAAGATGCTTACTACGAGCCAGGCAACTTACCTCATTTATATCTCATAACAACCTTGTGAAGTGGGCACTGTTGTTATCCACGTTACACAGGTGAGAAAAGCGAGGCACAGAGAAGGTAAACAAGTCCCCAAGGCCACAGCTGCTAAGAGGCAGAGACTCAATGTGCTGAGGAATTACTATGTGCTGAGTACTTCCAGGAACTGTTACATGATTTAATCTATTAACCTTCACAATCTCTATGAGATAGGTACCGTTATTGTCTCCATTATACAAATGTAAGAAGTGAGGCACAGTGTGATCACGCAATTTGCCCAAAGTTAAACAGTTTGGTAGATCCTGGATTCAAACCCAGAGTCTGTGCTCTCAGTTGCCATATTACCTGGCCTCTAGCAGAGACCATCTCTACTTTATGATTTTTTGCCATCAAGCTACACTAACTCCTGCAAAAAAAAAAAAAAAAAAAAATTGAAATTAAAAATCTTCCATTTATTTTCTTTCTTTCTTCCATTCTTCTTTCTCCCCCTCCCCTCCCCTCCCCTCCCCTTCCCTTCCTTGAGACAGGATCTTGCCCAGCGTGGTCTCAAACTTCTGGCCTCAAGCAGTACCCCCACCCTGACCTCCCTTACAGGTATGAACCACCACACCCAGCTTGCCCTTCCTTCCTTTCTTTCCTTTTTCCTTCCTTCCTTCCTTCCTTCCTTCCTTCCTTCCTTCCTTCCTTCCTTCCTTCCTCCCTTCCTTCCTTCTTTCCTTCCTTCCTTCCTTCCTCTCTTCTCTCTCTCTCCTTCCTTCCTTTTCCCTCCCTCCCTCCCTCCCTCCCTCCCTCCCTCCCTCCCTCCCTCCCTTCCTTCCTTCCTTCCTTCCTTCCTTCCTTCCTTCCTTCCTTCCTTCCTTCCTTCCTTCCTTTGATAGAATCTTGCTCTGTCACCCATGCTGGAATGCAATGGCGCAATCTCAGCTTATTGCAACCTCCACCTCCCGGGTTCAAGTGATTCTCCTGCCTCGGCCTCCAGAGTAGCTAGGATTACAGGCACATGCTACCGCGCCTGGCTAATTTTTGTATTTTTAGTAGAGACAGAGTTTCACTATATCGGGCAGGCTGGTTTCGAACTTCTGGCCTCAGGTGATCCATCTGCCTTGGCCTCCCAAAGTGCTGGGATCACAGGTGTGAGCCACCGCACGTGGCCTTCTTTCTTTTTAAAAAACATATATTATTGCCACTGAGCCATTTTGAAGTCTCCTTCCTTCCTTCCTTCCTTCCTTCCTTCCTTCCTTCCTTCCTTCCTTCCTTCCTTCCTTCCTTCCTTCCTTCTTTCCTTCTTTCTCTCTTTTTGAAACAGAGTTTTGCTCTGTCATTCAGGCTGGAAAGCAATGGTGCCATCTCAGCTCACTGCAACCTCAGCTTCCTGGGTTCAAGCGATTCTCCTGCCTCAGCCTCCTGAGTAGCTAGGATTATAAGTGTGCACCACCATGCTTGGCTAATTTATGTATTTTTATTAGAGATGGGGTTTCACCATGTTGGCCAGGCTGGTCTTGAATTCCTGACCTCATGTGATCCACACACTTCTGCTTCCCAAAGTGCTGGGATTACAGGCCTGAGCCACCATGTCCAGCCTCTTTTTGTCTTTTTAAATGTGGGGTCTTGCTGTGTCACCCATGCTGGAACGCAGTAGCATGATCATAATTCACTGTAGCCTCAAGCTCCTGGGCTCAAGCAATCCTCCTGCCTCAGCCTTTGAAGTAGCTGGGACTACAGGTGTGCACCACCATGCCTGGTTTATTAAAAAACATTTTGGCCAGGCGCAGTGGCTCACACCTGTAATCCCAGCACCTTGGGAGGCCGAGGCAGGTGAATCACGAGGTCAAGAGATCGAGACCATCCTGGCCAACATGGTGAAACCTTGTCTCTACTAAAAATACAAAAATGATCTGGGCTTGGTGGTTCATGCCTGTAGTCCCAGCTACTTGGGAGGCTGAGGCAGGAGAATTGCTTGAACCTGGGAGGCGGAGGTTACAGTGAGCTGAGATCATGCCACTGCACTCTAGCCTGGTGACAGAGTGAGACTCAGTCTCAAAAAAAAAAAAATTTTTTTTTGGAGACAGGGTGTTGCTGTGTTACCCAGGCTGATCTTAAACTCCTGGTCTCAAGAGATCTTTCTGCATCTCCCAAGTAGCTGGGATTACAGGTGTGAGCCACCACGCCCAGTTCATTTTGAAGTTTCTAGAATATCTGGGCACTTTTGGTAGTGTAGGAACTGTGGTATCAGCTTAAAAGATGCTGCTATGTCTTGAAATTTGACAGCAAAAATTGGAGAGAGAGCTGGGAAGTTGTAGGACACAGAAACTGCAGAAACCCCAGAAACTGCAGGCCTGGGGCCCTGAACCAGTGCTCTGCTCTCTCTTCTCTTCAGCTGGCTGTTCCCTGAATGTGACTTGTAGCCACAGCAGAGGCTGCAGAAAGCCAGGAGGAAGGGTAGGCTGCCATTCATCGCAAGTTCCCCCTCTCGGTTGTCATCAATAGCACCCAATATCAAGAGGCCTGGGACACTGGCCTCACTCTCAGAGATGTGTCCCTGACACAGCAAATAAGGAGACTGAAAGTTTTGCTTAGAATTTTCCACATTTTGCTTTTCTCTACTTTTATTTTATTTCATTATTGATTATTGCTATTCTTGAGATGGAGTCTCACTCTATCGCCCAGGCTGGAGTGCAGGGGTGTGATCTCTGCTCACTGCAGCCTCCGCCTTCCAGGTTCAAGCAATTCTCTGCCTTAACCTCCCACATAGCTGAGATTACAGGCATGCCTCACGACGCCTGGCTAATTTTTTGTATTTTTAGCAGAGATGGGGTTTTGTCATGTTGGCCAGGCTGGTCTCGAACGCCTGGCCTCAAGTGATCTGCCCGCCTTGGCCTCCCAAAGTGCTGGGATTACAGGCATGAGCCACCGTGCCTGGCCGTCTCTCTACTCTTAAAGCCACTTCCCCCTCCATTCCTGCGTGTAACTTGGGAGCCTGGGCTCAGTGGCTGCTTGGTGACCATTGGTATTTTTTTCAAGCCTCCAGGTTGGCTCTGCCCCCACCCCCCATGGTAGCTCTCCTCTACTTGTTCCTCTCCTCAAGCCCACAGTGCTGTCTGCACCCTCTCTGCAGGTGACCTCGCCTGGAGTGGCGCTGAGACAGCGAAAGCACACCAGGTATGGAGAGTTCTTCAACTTCCCTTCTTTCCTCTTGCAAGCAGATCTATTTTCATCCATTCATAGATCTCTATTTCCTCCCTCCTGCTGCTGAGAAAGCAGTGGCCCTGGACCCTTCTGAGACACATTACTCCTCTCTGCCTTGTGTGAGTCAGCATTTGCTGCTGTAACAAACAACCCAAAACCTTAGTGTTTGCAATTAACAGCCTTTGTTTTGCTTTCAAGGTCCTGGGCTTGGCAGGGCTGGGCTGGGCTGGGCTCCAGGCTGCAGGTGTGGTTCAGGTCTGAACCACAGCTCTCCTTCAGCATCCCGGCAGACTGTCAACAGCTACCTGGCCTATTATTCTTAGGGCAGAGGTATAGTAGGGGACACAAGGCCACACCAGGCCTCTCAAGGCCTCTGTTTGGAGCTGGTACATTGGCACTTTCTCCTGTATCCCTCCAGTCAAAGCAAATAATGACCCAGAGTCAACAGGGCAGGAAAATCCACTCCACCTGTGGCGTGGGTTTTTTACTGAATGATAGATAATACACTCTACCATATGCCTTTTCTAAAATCTTCACACACCCCCACTGCAGTTATATTTATTCTCATTCATTTTTTGGTCCATTTGTTTCTCTCATTCTGCTTGCTTTCCTTTTTATCTCTTCTTCATTGGTTTCCACCCTGACAAATAGATAAATATTTTCTTGTCCTCAAGGAAAAAATTTCTTTCTCTTAATTGACTTCCCTCCAACTATTCTTTACTTCTTTTCCTTCACCCTTACTGAGAGTGCTTTCTGCCACCTCATCATCTCCCACTTCTTCCTTAGCTCATTAGCATCTCCTGTCCCTAGTGCCGTTTCTTGTCCCACTCCCATCCTCAGGACCCCATGTAAATAAGCCTTGTGAAGGTCTGTAGACTCCATATTCCTAACTCCAATGGCCTCTTCTTGTTCTGTTTCACTTTGTTGCAGCGTTTTATATGGTTCATTCCCTCTTTTTGGAATTTTCTCCTCTTGGATTCCGTACATCTCTTTTCTGGCTCTACTCCTTGCACTCATAGCTCCTTCTCTGTCTTCTTCACAGATCTTTGATTTTTTAATTCACTAGTTTGGCAAATGTTTATAATGTGCCTTGCATATGCTGCATAGAGATAATGGGTAACATCCTTGCCTCAAACTCCAATAAGATGACAGATGATTACAGAATTGCAACACAGTGTGATCACTGATGTGATGTGCGGTGCTGTGGGAAACCTAACTCAGCTTGGAGGTTAGCAGGTGATACGATTTGGCTGTGTCCCCATCCAAATCTCAACTTGAATTGCATTTCCCAGAATTCCCACACGTTGTGGGAGGGACCCAGCGGAGAGGTAATTGAATCATGGAGGACAGTCTTTCCCGTGTTCTTCTTGCGATAGTGAATAAGTCTCATGACATCTGATGGGTTTATCAGGGATTTCTGTTTTTGCTTCTCCCTCATTTTTCTCTTGCCACTGCCATGAAAGAAGTGCATTTTGACTGCTGCCATGATTCTGAGGCTTCCCCAGCCATGTGGAACTGTAAGTCCAATTAAACCTCTTTTTGTTCCCAGTTTCAGGTATATCTTTATCAGCAGTGTGAAAATGAACGACTACATCAGGCTTTTGCTGAAAGAGGTGTCATTGAACTGGATCTTGAGAGATCCAGACTCAGAGAGCAGGAATGGCATTCCAGAAAGAGCACATAGCGAACACAATGGCTCAGAACCATGCTCTCCTCTTAGATTGGATTTCCCAGCATTTCAGCCTCATCTCTTAGCTCTGCACACCCTTTCCTTCCTGGCAGGTCCAACGCAGCATGCTCTCCTAAGTGGGAGTGCTGAATGCATGTTGGATATCTGATGAAGCAGCCAGTGGTACTCCAAACTCAGTTCTAAACTCACTATCTAAACTCCAGTCTTGTTTTTCCTCACCCCATGACTGCATCATCACCACACTGGCAAGGGTTGACACTATAGAGTCCTCTTGGATGCCTCTTTCTTCCTCACCTGCCATCTGTTTGCCACATCACGTTGAATGCATGACCCATCCTGCCAATTCTACCTCTAAATGCTGTCTCAAATTGTTCCACTTTTCTCGGACTCTCATTGCTGGTTCTAGATATTGTTCATATTGTTCACCAATTTGGTCTCATTCACTCTTAATTCTTTCCTGTCTTTCTTAAGCCTAGATAAGCTTAAAAACTCATATGATACACACAAATGTTCATAGTAGCACTATTTCTAATAGCTAAAAGGTAGAAATACTCAAATGTCCACAACAGGTGAACGGATAAACAACTTGTGGTATATCTATAAAATGGAATATTATTTGGCCATAAAAAGGAATGCAGTACTGATATGTGCTACAACATGAACTTGAAAGCATTATGATAAGTGAAAGAAGACCAGCATGAAAGTCCAGACTGTATGATTCCATTATATGAAATGTCCAGACTAGGTAAATCCTTACAGACAAAACTCAGATTGGTGGATGCCAAGGGCTGGGGAGGGAGCAAAGAAGAGTAACTTATTAATGGGTACTGCACAGGGTTTTATTTTGGGATGATGAAAATGTTTTGTAACTAGAGGCAGTGGTCGCACAACTCTGTGAATGTGTTAAATGCCACTGAATTGTTCACTTTAAAATAGTTAATTTTATAGTATGTGAATTTCACCTCAATTGAAATCAAGACAAAAACCTTATGATGCTCTTAGAAAGAGAAGATCATGCTTCTGAGCTCGGTGTCCCCTTCCTTCTGCTCCTGGCTCCAGGCTCTTTTCAGACTCACTGTAGCCTCCTCTCCCATAGTCCATCCCCATTTCCTCCCTTCTTTTCCCTTCTCTACCACCCCCTAGTGGCCTCCATTGAAAGTCCGGGCACCTTCTTGCTGCCAAAGCTTTTTAAAAAGCCGTCTTCTCTGTAAGCCCTCTTTCCTTACTCCTTTTTTGGAAGAGAAGTTGGAGGGAGTACTGAACATAGGGACTACAGGGATCCTGGGATTTGGGGAGTAAAAAAGACCTAAGTTCAATTTCCTATTCTACTACTTACTTAGCTGTATGACCTTGAGAAAGTTAATTACCTCTCTGAGCCTCATTTCTCGCATCTATAGTACCTGCCTCATAACATTATTGTGAAGAGTAAATTAAATCATACACACAAAGCTCTTAGAGAATACTGGTCACCTACCAAGCTTGCAGTAAGCGTTGGCTATTAAGATGTCTGTTAGTTCATCCTTCAAGGCCCAGATCAAATGAGAGGTCTTCCTCATCTGTGAGGTCTTGCTTATCTCCCCCAGGCAGAATCAATTCTGTATTGATTTTTATTGTACAGCTTGTGTACCTCTGTCCCTGTTGTATGGTGTGTTGTACTTGCCTTTTCCTATAGGGGCTGTGTGATCTTTCCGATGGAGATTCTCCACGATGTAGTTTGGCTGTGTCCCCACCCAAATCTCATCTTCATTCATTTATTTTTGAGACGGAATCTCACTCCGTTGCCCAGGCTGGAGTGCAGTGGCTCAATTTCGGCTCACTGCAAACTCCGTCTCCCGGGTTCAGGCAATTCTCCTGCCCCAGCTTCCTGAGTAGCTGGGATTACAGGCGTGCAACACCATGCCTGGTTAATTTTTTTGAATTATTAGTAGAGACGGAGTTTCGCCATGTTGGCCAGGCAGGTCTTGAACTCCTGACCTCAAGTGATCTGCCCGCCTTGGCCTCCCAAAGTGCTGGGATTACAGGCGTGAGCTACCGTGCCCAGCCCCAAATCTCATCTGGAATTGTGGTTCCCATAATCCCCACATGTCATGGGAGGGGCCAGGTGGAGATAACTGAATCATAGGGTCGGTTTTCCCTATCCTGTTCTCGTGATAATTAGTTCTCAGGAGATGTGATGGTTTTATAAAGGGCTTCCCCCTTCACTGGGCACTCATTCTTTTCCTTGCCACCCTGTGAAGAGGCTCCTTCTGCCATGATTGTAAGTTTCCTGAGCCTCCCAGCCATGCAGAACTGTGAGTTAATTAAACCTCTTTCTTTTATAAATTACCCAGCCTTGGGTAGGTCTTTATTAGTTGTGTGAGAATGGACTAATACACTCCGTTGGTGAAACGATTTGAATTTCTTGCACCCCTCCCTCTCTCTGCCTCTACTCTTTTCCTCAAGGACCCAAGCTGGTTTGGAGGCTGCTTAGTGGTGTGGAAGAGGACCGGGCAGCTAACCTTGCCTCTTGTTGTGCCTTTGAACCTGACTGTCACCAGAGTGACCCAGCAACCTGAGCTGGTAAAGTGCTGGGTCTCAGTTCACTTTAACATTTCTAAGTGCATCAAGCCTTGGTTTTGCTTCTGGATTCTGGGGCAAAAAATTAGCAAACAGTTAATATCCTTAATTTATCATTTCATCTTCCCCTTTTGTGCTTTACCCATGGCCTGGCATACATGCCTAGTAACTGTTGCTGGCTGGATTATGATGGTTTCTAGATCCTTCCACACAACTGACCACAACAGGTTACCACGGCAAGTCCCTTGTATTTAGAAAGAGGAAGTCCAGTGCCAAACAAGAACCCTGTGACAGTCCCAGGACACTGGGCAGAACTCTGCTGTTGTTCCAGAGCATTCATTTCACAGTCCTTCCATGTGCAGCAGCATCATTAATGATCTGACCGCACTGCACATGGTTCCCTGAGGCCTTTCCTTTGCGAGCAAGGCCTGGCCTCTTCCCCGAACCGGGAAAACTCTGAATGTAACCCATAATCATGCTGTTCTTGGTAACGCCAGCAGCTTCCCACAAAAGCTCTAGAAATTGGTCAGACTTTCAAGCTTTTTGGAACATTAAGTCCATTAATTTTCATTGAGAAGAATATCAATCTTCAGTGTTCTCAGAATCCTGGGATGAAATTTTAGATAGAAAGTCTTGTGATACTCATGTACTTTCCCCACCCATCCTCCATGCCCCTTAGGAGACTTTTCCTAAAAAAGTGAGACATTAGTTTGGGTTGCAGTTCACAAGGAGTAGTAGGACGGGCCAAGAAGACCTGGCTTTGCATCCCAGTCCCACCATGAGTACGAGGAATGCATTTGATCTTTCTGGCCCTTGGTTTCCTCATCTGGTCAGTGAGTAAACTATTGCCTCCAAAGTTTACATTGAGAATCAAACAAGATTTTTGTAAGGTGCTTGACACAGATTTTCAACAAATGCAAGTACCCCCATTCCTGTGATCTCCTTTCTCTTGTGCCCTGTTTGCTCATGACAGTTTTCCAAAATCAAGTCTATTGAGAGTTTGAAAAAGCTGGAATTATGTGTTTTCTATTTGATACTTAATTTATTTATTTATAGAGATGGGGTCTTGCTGTGCTGTCCTGGCTGGCCTCAAACTCTTGGGCTGAAATGACCCTCCTGCCTCAACCCGTGTAGTAGGTGGGACTACAGGTGTGAGCCACCCTACCTGGCTTGGTGCTTTATTTTTAAGCACATTAACCTTTCAGTAGTATTTTAAAAGTACCTTACCACTGTGCTGCTATTATATACAGGCATCTGGAGACTGATAGGTTAAGTGAACTGGGATCTCACTATGGAGTATTGTGCAGTGGTTAGAACCAACATATTAGGTCTGCAAATGATAACATGGAGAGGTCTTAAAAGCACAGTGCATAGTGAAGAAATAAGAAATACAAAGTGGAATTTAACTTAATACCATTTATATAAGTAAAAAATATATGCACACTCCTGGAAATCTACCCTATAGATGTAAAAGCACCAGTATTTATGGATTCATGTGCATAAATATGCAGCTTTGTTTGTAGTGATAAAAAACTGAGTGCAACCTAAATGCCTGTCAGTAGGGGAATGGTTGGGTGAACTGCTGAACATCCATCTATTCCATGAATTACTAGACAGCTATTAAACAAGAATGCCAAAGATCTGGATCTACTGCCCTGGAAGGATGATCATGACATATTCTTAGATGAGAATAGCAAACCACAGAGATATGGATTACGAATCCAGTTCATTAAACCAAATCTATCTCCTCTCTCTCTCTCTGTCTCTGTCTCTGTCTCTCTCTCTCTCTCTCACACACACACACACACACATTTGTGTAACCACTAGTTTAAAGGATTGAGTGATCCTGGAGACATGTGTGGAGAGATAGACCCTGCCCATGCTGTTAGCAGTGGTCACCTGCTGGGGGTGCAGGGAGATAAGAAAAAAAAGACTATCAAAGACTAAAGAAAAGAAAAGCTCTTTATAGAAATGTTAAAAATCAGGCACAAATATTCTATCATGGATATTACTTACAATGCATAAACAATGAAAACACAGATGGACAAGGACCAGATTATAACATGAATAAAAGTAATACTTGGGTAAGAGGATTATGAGCAAAAGGAAAAATACATGAACACGAAACAGAGATATCCAAACAAACAAAATAAACATTAAACACCTTAAGATAGCAGCCTATGTGTGGGAGGAGAGAGGATGGGAGTGAATAGGAAGATCAAAAGGAAATTTAAAAAATATTAAAGAGAAGGCATGCATGTAGCCCAGTGACAATGAATGGAGGTGGGAGTATGATGAACTCAACACTCTGCACCTAAGGTTAAAAAAAGTTAAAGAAGAAGTTTCCCCTAGAGTAGCTTATGTAAAGAACAACAATCCTAGAACTTACACAGAGCAAGATGTACCCTCGTCTTTAGGATCCACTTTTTTACAGAGCGTAATTCAAGGATGACTGCGGTGAGCCACATCCCCAGAGGCAGAGTAACTAAAATTTAGCAAGGGTCTGAGTAAGGACTAGCAAGTGTCATTATTATTCCATGCATGGGAATTCCCAGACCTGTCCTCCACAGACTCAGGCTAGCCTTACCTGTAATGATCAATGAGAGAAGGAACATTCAGCCCATCAATGCCTTTGCTCTTGTAAACCAGACTAGATCACTCTGGGGAGAATATTAGCTATTAATTAGTTCCTTTAAATTGTGGCTTTGAACTTTTGGAATTAAAATTAATTGATGGTCTAAAGGAATGCCATGTAATTTTTATGGCATTGAGACATTTCCCCCCCCCCGCCCCCCGGGATTAATCTGACTTTGTCTTTCCCCGCTCATTTTCCCAAGCTTGGATCTTTTTAGTAGCCGATCGCACTTATCTTTTGAGCTTTGAACCCTGCCCCAGTGGATAAGTAATTTCATTTAGGTAAACAGTCTCCAGAAATAGGTTCAAACTGTGAGCAAACAGCTTGTTTGTGATAACAGGCCCTGCCTTGCAGCCTGATGTATGAGGCTAACGGTCTCACGTCTGCTGATGGCGGTAGCTGACTTCCCCTCTTTGTAAACTGTCCCCCAGATGTGTCACATTCTCTCAAAGTGCAAAGCAGGTCCTGCAAATAAACTGGGTTTCTCCAGGACTGATGCAGGGACCAGAAGAGTCACAGACAACGGCAGAGTGGTTGGTCCTGTCGGGGAGGTCTCACTGTCTGGTGTCAACCATCCTTGTCATGAGCCCGGGGGTTGCTCAAAGACCGAGATAACGCAGTTGCCTTCCCTCCGCTGGAATGCGTCCTATAAGATGACACTCATTATAGTTAATGGGCTGTTAGCTTTTCCATTAAGGGATTCTTTTAAGGGTTTGTAACCTGGTAATAACAATAATTTGCTTCAGGCAGAAACTCTTGTAACAGGTATGAACAGCCCAACTCTTATCAATGTTGCTTGGGCTGGGGGAGTTGGGTCTGCTCCATACAGCATGCAAAAGGAAACTTGTCCAGGAACTAGAATTTTTTCCCTTATTTATTTTCTTGTACAATCACAATTTGTAATAGCTGTATTTGGTATAAAATATTTCCAGAGAGGACAGTGTCATTGAGAGTCCTAAATGGGGCCAGCACATCTGACATGAGAGCTCTGGGAATGTTGTGTGATTGGTGGTTTTGAGAAGCCAGATGCGGATAAGTCAGCCAGGAAATCTGAATGCTGATTCCAGCTCCAGAGTATGTTAGCCTGGCTACCTGAATAGCAAAGAGAACCCTAGCCCCCTTCTTAGCACAATTCACAAAGGCCTGAGTGGTCAGGCAGCCCAAATGTGAAGGATTCACATTTATCCAAATACTGAAAGCTCTGGGCTTTGAGGAAGGCCATCCAGCATCCTACAGACCATGGGCAAGGTTCTTGAGTGGTTTGGCCTGAGACACCTATTAACATAGGGCTAGACTTCATGCTTGAAAAGGTTACATGGTGTACTATTATGATATAATAAGAAATATATACGTTTGGTTTCTGCTTCTGGTTCCTGGCACACAGCTCCTAAAATCCTTGGAATCTCCAAAGTGATGTGTATCAGTATGCCATCATGATGAACTGATTTATGTGTGTGTTAGGGTGGTGGTGGGGCCTGGATAGCCTCAGGATGGAAGCTGGTTGCCAGAGGAACCAACCATGTGATTAGAGGGTTGGAACTTACAGTCTTCTGTCCTCAACCCCCACCCTCGACTGCTGCCCCAAAGGAGGAGACACGGACTGAAGGTTGAGTTGATCATCAATGTTCAATGGTGTAATCAATCATTCCTACGTAATGAAGCTGCCATAAAGACCCAAAAGGACAGGGTTCAAGAGCTTCTGGATTGCTGAACACATGGAGGTTCTCGGAGGGTGGCCCATTAGGAGGGGCCGTGGAAGCTCCGTGCCCCTTCCCAGGTACCTTGCCCTATATTACTTCATCTGGCTGCTTATCTGTGTCCTTTGCAATACCCTTTCTAATGAATAGGTAACTGTAAGTAAAATATTTACTTTAGTCTTTTTTAGAATATGAAGAAAAAAATATATATAGAAAAGAGTTTTTCTTTCTTTTTTCTTTCCTCATTGTTCTGCAAACTGAGAAGTTCAAGGGCATAGTGCCAGCTTCTGGTGAGGTGTTACGTGCTGCGTCATGATGTGGTGGTGGAGGTCACGGGGGGAAGCAGACATGCACGAAGAAGGAAAAACCTGACAGACACCCTTGTTTCCTTGAGTTCTGTGAACTGTCCTAGCAAATTAAGCCAAAGTGAAGAAGGGGTCTTGGGAACCCTCAAGTTCTGCTGATTGGTCAGAAGCACAGGTAATACAACACAAGGCTTGTAACTGGCATCTGGAGAGGGAGACAGTCTTGTGGAACTGAGCTCTTAACCTGTAGGATCGACTCTATCTCCAGGTAAAGAGCGTCAGAGTTGAGTTAAATTGTAGGACACTCGGTGTCTTCTGGAGAACTGCTTGATGTGTGGGAAAACCCCACATACTTTTTTTTTTTTTTTTTTTTGAGACGGAGTCTCGCTGTGTCTCCCAGGCTGGAGTGCAATGGCGTGATCTCGGCTCACTGCAAGCTCCGCCTCCCGGGTTCATGCCATTCTCCCGCCTCAGCCTCCCGAGTAGCTGAGACTACAGGCGCCCGCCACCACGCCCGGCTAGTTTTTTGTATTTTTAGTAGAGACGGGGTTTCACCGTGTTAGCCAGGATAGTCTCGATCTCCTGACCTCGTGATCCACCCGCCTCGGCCTCCCAAAGTGCTGGGATTACAGGCTTGAGCCACCGCGCCCGGCTATACATTTTGTTTATCAGAGGTGAACTATCTTGTGTTGAGTGTATGAGAGTGGGAAAAACAGTTTGGTTTTTCTTATCTCTTACACAAGGCATTAGGAGAGCCTTGTGCCTTATGAATATGAACAGTCCCTAAATTGAGTGGAAGAAGTGGTTAAAGAAGGCAGCCAGGGAGACGAGTTCATCCTGGATAAGAGATTGACAGGACGAAGGATGTGAGGAAGGAAGTTCTATCTATGGAGGAAGTGAATGACTCAGAGTCCCACATGGCCCAGAACAACATCAATAGTGCTGTCAGGAATGAGGGATCTTGGGACAGCCCTGAAGAGAAGAGGCTGAGTTGGGAGAAGCACTGATTTCATGTTCTAAGGTGTGCAGATGTAAGTTACCCTGTGTAAGGGCTTCCAAGAGGGTGTGACAAGAGGAAGGAGGTGGTGCCAGGACCTGGCAGACCCAGTCCTCACACTTTCTGCTGACTATTGGGGTAATGCCTGCTGGAGTCAGAAAGAAGCCTGGAGTGTCTGGGGATCCAAATCCTGGACAGATTTTGGAAGGATTGGTAGGTCAGGTTGCCCTTTCACCTCTACATCCATGTTTTCCTGTGGAAGAGCTGGTCTGGCCCTGGGCAGACTGGCTCCCATCCCAGTGAGGTGAGCTCCCAGTGACCTGGAAGACATGCTTAGCAGGAGAGTCTCTGACCTAATTAAGAGGCTTTAAAATTTAAATCTGAGTCTTGAACTGTTTAGTATGTAAGAAGAGGCGTTCCAAGATAGAAAAAAGCAGTAAATGGAAGAGGCACGCATTGTTCAAGAGAAAAGTCTGCTCTAGGGGCCATTGCCAAGACAATGCTTATGTTCTCAGATGTCTATGTGTTAATTGCACTTAAACAAGCTTCACCTTCCAGTTTTAAAATAATACACGTTCACTATGGAAAATTTAGGAAAACATAGGTAAGGGTAAGAATGAAGCTCAAAGAGCTCATTATCTCCCCTTCCCCGCTTTAGCTGTAACTACTGATAGTCACTTGCTAGATTTATTTTTCATATTGTGTTTCAAAATGACATTTTATATCACTAAAAATTGTGATATTTTAGATAATGGGAAAAGCACAAAGAAGAAAAATACACTCACTTACAATGCCACCTCCATGTTAATATGGTTTTTAACTTTTTATTTTGGAAAACTTCAAACATATATAACATTTTAACATTTTTTTTTTTTGAGACTCCAAGTTGGAGTGCAGTGGTGCAATCATGACTCACTGCAGCCTCGACCTCCCTAGGCTTAGGTGATCCTTCCCCACAAGCCTCTCAAGTAGCTGGGGCTACAGGTGTGCACCACCACACCCAGCTAATTTTTGTATATTGTGTAGAGACAGGGTTTTGCCCAGAATGGTCCTGAACTCTTGGGCTTAGGCAATCCTCCTGCCTTGGCCTCCCAAAGTGCTGGGTTACAGGCATGGTTAACATTTTGATATATTTTATTTCTGTCTTGAGTGTGTGTGTATTATCTATATATGTATATGTATATACAGGCACATATCCATATAGATATACACACAGACATATAGACAAAATTAGGATTATATCACATATTAAAGAGTCTTATTTATTTTTTTTGAGATGAAATCTTGCTCTGTCATCTGGGCTGGAGTGCAGTGGTGTGGTCTTGGGTCACTGCAACCTCTGCCTCCCAGGTTCAAGTGATTATCATGCCTCAGCCTTCCAAGTAAGTGGGATTACAGGCTTCCACCACCATACCCGGCTATTTTATTTTATTTCATTTTTTGTATTTTTAGTAGAGACAGGGTTTCATCATGTTGGTCAGGCAGGTCTTGAACTCCTGACCTCAAATGATCCTCCTGCCTCAGCCTCTCAAAGTGCTGGGATTACAGACGTGAGCCAGTGTGCCTGGCCAGATACTAAACAGTTTTGTATGCTACTTATGCTGCTTGAAACGACATTGTGACATATCTCTAAATATTCTTGGAAACATTTGAACGGGGAAGCAAAACCGTTTCTCAGATTACCCTAGTCGTGGTGGGAAAAGACTCATAATGACACTCAGCAGTAGTGAGGGGTGGGTATTCTGACTCTAGAACGTAGAAGGCACGCAATCCATGTTGTTGAGTGAATACATTATTTGCTTAAGAGAAGTAGATTTAATATAAGGAGTGGGGAGGCCAAGGCAGGCGGATCACGAGGTCAGGAGATTGAGACCATCCTGGCTAACATGGTGAATCTCTGTCTCTACTAAAAATACAAAAAAATTAGCCGGGCGTGGTGGTGGGTGCCTATAGTCCCAGCTACTCGGGAGGCTGATGCAGCAGAATGGCATGAACCCAGGAGGCAGAGCTTGTAGTGAGCTGAGATCACGCCACTGCACTCCAGCCTGGGCAACAAGAGCAAGACTCCGTCTCAAAAAAAAGAAAAAAAGTGTGTGTGTGTATATATATATACACACACACACATATATATATATGGACTGAGGAAGTAGCATTGTAAGTAAAGACGTACAATACGATAAACCTTATGTCTCATGGAACTTGAATTTTTAGGTCATGGATTTTATATTTTCAGCCTAGGAAAGAGATAGAAGAAAAAGACCTCCAACTTCTTGGCTACAATGTTGATTTCTGGTGGTGGGGAATAGTCTATTTCCCATCTGCAGACCTTTCTTCAGGGCCTGTTATTCACGTTTCTTTGTGCAAAAGGCCACCTCAGTCCATGGCTGTAGTAGGTCATTCTGGGCTGCTGGAACCCTGGGAGAAAATGGTCACATCAGGAAGGCAGTGAGGAATGCGTAGTTACCTTTGGAAGGTATTCTGGATGGAGCGGTCTAAAATAGCAGCATAAGGAAATTTTCCTCTGAGCAGAGTGTGGCCCCGTAATTATGACAATGGGTAGAGTGGGGTTGCTGTTTTGTTCACTCATTTTCCATCCAACACGTATTGAGCACTTACTATGTGCCAGGGTTAAGGGATGCAAGGATGGAAAAGACAAATCCCTTCTCAGGCAGCACAGAGTAAAGTATAGGTAATTGCAAAACACAAGAAAGTGCTCTGAAAGAAGTGTGTGAATACACACTGGGGCATACAGGAGAGAGTGTCCAACTCTGGCTGGGTTGGATGAGAGGAGGTGATGCTTCAGCTACCTGCGAGCTGGCTGGAGGAAGTGCCTGTGTGGTAGCAGCTGAAGAAATACCAACAACACAGCGTGGTGCTTAGTTGGGGCCAGAGACCATAGATCAGTGTGTGGTCGATCTGTATCCTACATCCTGATTAGTAGCTTCATGGTGTATCCAGACAACCATCAGAAATCTGAGCATCTTCCTGGATTCCTATTCCTCATGCCCCTGGTATTGATGGATGATATTGTGGCATTGGATTGGATGGATGGATGATACCCATCCCATCAGGTATCAAGCCCTGGTGCTCCCAAACCTCCGGAGAGCCCTTGAGGCAGCCTCATTCTCTTCACCTCCACTGCCTCTGTCCTTGTTGAGGTCTTCGTGCCTTTTTAACTAGAATACTGTGCCTTGAAACTGGCCATCCTACCTCCCATCTCATATTGTTTTCATTAGTTATCTATTGTAAGGTAACAAATCATTTCAAAATGCAGCAGCTTAGAACAACAGGCATTTATGATCGCACAGTCTCTGAGGGTCCGTAATCTGGCTTTGGCTTAGTGGAGAGGAATAATTTAGCTGGGTGACTCTGTTTCTCATGAGGTTGCAGTCAAGCATCCGGCTGGAGCTGCAGCCTCTGAACTCTTGACTAGGACTAAAGGATCTATTTTGATGTTCATTCATTCACGTGGCAAATAGCAAGAGGTTTCATTTCCTTGCCACTGGGCCTTTCTGTAGGGCTGGTTGTGACATGGCAGCCAGCTTTCTCTGGAGTGAGTGAGGCAGAGAGTGGGGGCTGAGGGACAAAGATTGACCAAGATGGAAGTGGCAGTCTTTAGAGCCTAGTCTTGGAGGTGACATATCATCCCTTCTATTGGTCACACAGACCAGTCCTGGCACAGAGTCTGAGGAGAACCAGACAAGGCTGTGAAGGCCGGGAAGGGGGTGCGTTTGGTACCATTTTGGAGGTCCCTTTAACCCATCTTTTTCATGATTTGCCCTTGCACTTTGGATCCAGTCCAGACTCCTTATCACAGCACTTAGGGCTCTTCATGCCTGACCGCTGGTGAAAATGTCCCCTTTAATTTATTCATTCAGAAACAACATGGCCGGGATTGCTGGCTCACGCCTGTAATCCCAGCACTTTCGGATGCCAAGGCAGGAGGATTGCTTGAGACCAGGAGTTTGAGACCAGCCTGGGCAACATAGCGAGACCCTGTCTTTACAAAAGTTAAAAAAAAGTAGCCAGGTGGCCCATGCCTGTAGTCCCAGCTACTCTGGAGACCACCGTGGGAGGATAGCAGGAGCCCAGGAGTTCAAGGCTGCAGTGAGCTATGATTGCGCCATTGCCCTCCAGCCTGGCGACAGAGTGAGACTGTCTCTAAAAAAAAAAAAAAAAAAAACAGAAACTCAACAAATGTTTTTTGAATATGACCATATTTTAGACACTGGAAACAAAATAGACTAAAATCTTCCTTCTTGGGGGATTTTACAATCTCACGGGGGAACACAGGAAACACAATAAACAAATATATAAGTGATATATTTTTACGAAACCCCATCTCTACTAAAAAATACAAAAAACTAGCTGGGAGAGGTGGCAGGCACCTGTAGTCTCAGCTACTCAGGAGGCTGAGGCAGGAGAATGGCGTGAACCCGGGAGGCGGAGCTTGCAGTGAGCTGAGATCCGGCCACTGCACTCCAGCCTGGGCCACAGAGCGAGACTCCGTCTCAAAAAAACAAAGGTATATAATATAGTAGACATTAACATTCTTGGCCATCAGAAAATGATAATTACCATCTAGGGAAAAAATAGATTGGGATAAGAAGGATCAGGGTGTTCTTGGGTAGAAGTCTTGCTGGCAATATTTTCTTTTCTTTAGATGGAGTCTTGCTCTGTTGCTCAGGCTGGAGTACAGTGGCACAATCTTGGCTCACTGTAACCTCTGCCTCCTGGGTTCAAGCAATTCTCCTGCCTCAGCCTCCCAAGTAGCTGGGACTACAGGCATGTGCCACCACGCCGGGCTAATTTTTTGTATTTTTTTAGTAGAGACGGGGTTTCACCGTGTTTGCCAGGATAGTCTCTATCTCCTGACCTTGTGATCTGCCTGCCTTGGCCTCCCAAAGTGGTGGGATTACAGGCGTGAGCCACCGCGCCCGGCCTGGTTTGCAATTTTTAAAGACGGGGTAGGCCACTAAGTGGGAGACAGTTAAATACAAATTGGAAGTGGTGAGGGCATGTGCCATATGGATGTCTGGGGAAGAAGCTCTGCAAAGGCCCTGAGGTGGGTGTGTGTCTGGTGAGTTCACAGACCAGCTAGGAGGTCAGTGTGGCTGGAGTGAAGTGAATGATGGGCAGAGTAATAGGGTGTGAGGTCAGAGCAGTTGTGGCGAGGGGAATATCAGGTTCAGGGACCTTAAAGGTCATGGGGGAGTCTGAGTGAAGTGCAGAGAAGAGTCATGATCTGACTTCACATTTGTAGAGGCCCATTCTGATGCTATGCATGAGCTAAGGGGTCAGAGATTGAAACACAGTACCCTGTTAGGAGGTTATTGCAAGAATCCAGGTGAGATAGGGCAGTGGTTTGGATCAGATGGTTGGTCAAGGAGGCCTGAGAAAGGAAATGGTACCCTGGTACTGCAATTATTACCTAAAATCCTATTTCTTTTCAAAGTGGTGCTACTTTTTGATGGCATAGGGTGGCTCCGATGTTACTGAATATCACACCCTAAGAAGAAGATCCATTTGGCTAGTACTGATTGATCAATAAAGGATTCTTTATACCTTAGGGTTAAATTGCTTGTTAGTTAAAACTTCTGTAGCTAAAGGCTCCTTCTTTGGAAAGCGTTAGTTATTTGAGGGCCTGAAATCGCACAATCAGTTTTTAACTTCCCTTGTCCCTTTGAACGAGAGAGAAATACAGATGTAGTTACTTGTGTATGCAGTTGTGGTACCTGGTGTTAGAAGCTGCTTGGGGGAGGCCGTGAGTGTTGATCATAACTCACTGGCTTTGTAATTAAACTCTCTTTTTATTAAAGCTGAAATTCTTAAAGGCTCCTGCCTGTGTGGGACTGGAAATTATTTATCATAGGAATTGTCTGCTTTGCTGTAAAAATGTTGATATATTATTCTGTTCATGAGATCTAGACACTGTTTTTAAAAAAATGTCTCTAGCTGTAGATGTGCAGACGTCATATGAGCTTTCTTACTAATGTCAAATTTATTGAGCTCTGTGTGTGTGTGAGAGACTAATGTCTCAACCTTTCTTTTAAAATTTTTACTTGTTACAATGTTAGCTGTGGCCTTGTAAAAAATAAAATAAAATGTTTACATATCTGAAGCACCGAGTGGCTGTTTCAAACTCACAAGAGTGGTTGGGGATCAAAAAAGTATACAAGATAACGTATCCCTTTGCCAAGTCCAGTCCATTTCATTCTGTGTCCCTAGTACTCATGTGAAGGCAGCAGCCATCAGTTAAATAAACAAGCATTTCTACTGATGGCAGCAGCCTTAGTATGTTTACATCCACCATGTTACTCTCTATTGAGGGTCTTTTGCTGACGGAGCCTTAGTTGAGATTATCTAGAGAGGTTTTTCTTCTGTGTGGAGCCAATTACCATGTAACACATACGAAACTGCAACAAACAGGCATTGAAATATATTAACAAAGATCTATTTTAAATAAAAGGATGGGAAATGGTGGACAATGTCCTTGTTACTGATGCCTTTCTCACAATTTTTTTTTACCACCACTTTAAATTAGAGTGTTTAATATGGATGGATGCAAGTCCATCACGTTTGTTTTGTATTTGTTCCAGCTTCTTTGTTTCTTTCTTCCTCCTTTCTTGCCTTCTTTTGAGTAAATTGAACATTTCTTAATATTCCATTTTATCTCTTCTATTGAGTTTTTAGCTATACACACTCACTGTGTGTGCATTCAAATTGTTGCTCTAGACATTACAATATGCATCTTTAACTTATTACAAGCCACCTTCAAATAATAATATGTTACTTCTTTACCATTACTGTAGATAGTTAATTTTACATATGATCACAAGGGAAAAAAATCAATACTATACCTATGATATTTATGTGAAGATTAGCTGTATTCAGATTTGCATTTTACAATCAATGT
Source organism: Macaca mulatta (assembly GCF_049350105.2). Lineage (NCBI taxonomy): Eukaryota > Metazoa > Chordata > Mammalia > Primates > Cercopithecidae > Macaca > Macaca mulatta. The sequence continues at coordinate 57,913,821 of NC_133406.1, read as the reverse complement.
GGGTGCAGAGCTCTCCTCTGCCTAATCACAGAATTGATTATGCAATTCACAGACGTTTGTGTGGTTGTTGGTTGCCCGCTTACCTGAGTATTTCATTTCTTCAGAGAGAATTACTCTTTTGTTTTTCTCTTTTGAAATAACTAGTGCAAATACGAAGAAGAAAATGAGAAATGTTAAGGAGAAATCTTTTCTTTTTTTAAAGGGAAGTTGAATCAGGGCTGGTGAAGTAGCAGCCACAGTTCAATGGCCCTTTTTACAATGAAGGTGATGAGAGATTTTTACCTTTAAGTCACTGGTACCATTTTATTGAGGTTTGAGTTGACTTAACTCATAGTCTGAGAATGTGAATGGAGTTGAGAGGCTCAGCTTAGGGGTTGACTTCCCTTGGCATAGATCTGCGTGTCTTCTGCAAATAAATCCCTTCTTGCCGTCCTACATGACACATGTGCTATGTCCTATTTAGTCCCTGTGTGTCTATCACAGAAGTCAATGTTGTATGGATCAGGGGGCATAGGTGACTACTGGCCCAGTGTCATGTAGCTAACTGATTAGTACATATTAGTAATCAAAGGTGGATCTTAATGAATCCACTATTTTATTTGGATATATTGAATGCTGTCTTTGCAGACCGGTTCTCTATGGAAACCAGTTCTCTTGAGTACCAAAGGAACAAATTAAAAAAAAACAACAAACTTTTGGTACCTATACAAACAGCATGGTGAAATACTGCCCTTGCTCATAAAAGGCTTGTTTGGAACCTCATGTTGAATCTTGTAAAATTGTATTTATTATTATTTTACAACGCACAGGAGTTCATGTTACATATCACTGTGTGTGCATTTCATTTTCAAAGTTGCATTTTAGTGGCCTGTCATATCTTATGGGAGGTTAGACATGAGTAGTTATTTTAGCTGATTAGCAGAATTAAAGGTAGGAAAAGCTGTAATTGGGATGACTAAGAAAGGAAAGAAGGGTATGCCTTATGATTCAGAACTGACTTTTAAAGCACTTTTGCCTGTTTAACACATGTGCACATGCAGGGTCCTAATGTCATCTGATTACTGTTTTGCTTTTAACTGGCTACCTGGTATAGTTGCTTTCCAGGTTCTTATCAGGAAATACAATCTCACACTCACTGCCATTAATACCTTTCAAAAGCTCTGCAGAGAGAAACAATATTTACGGAGGATTGCCTGAAGTATTTGTTGTCCATCCATTTTTTAGATAAGTCATCATCAACCTGTTGTCTTATAGACCCCTGAGAGAATGTGGAGTTATTGCCAGGTCGTCTGCAAATCCTCTACTGAAGGTATTATTATTTCTGTCATAGTTATCTTTAAGGACACAACAGTGACACTGAATATTTTGTTTAAGGGAACAGTCTTTTCCAACACCCAGGTCTTTACTTAAAAGGAGAAAATCATGTGATAAATGCATCAATAATGGGATCTGGAACGGGAGTTGCCAGGCTTTGAACTTAACTACTTGTGCTTTGAGCCTCACGTTAGCATCATAGGACCATGGAACATTAAGTGCTGGAAAGGACCCCATGGGGTCTGTTAGGCCACTGATGGCACGTCTGCATTGTGAGTGTGGGCAGTGTGGCATTGCCTACTGGTGGTGGTGCATTTTCTGGGATGCTCAAAGCTGTTTTTTGTAGTTGACAACAATAGTGATGGCAAAAACATTTGCTTTAAGCGTCGATTTTTACAACATCAGTAAGGAAAGTAATTTTGTTATTTTATTTTGCTTTGTGTTTTGAGATGGGGCCTCACTCTGTTGCCCGTGCTGGGGCTCACTTCTTCCTGTTCAGTGCCACTCACATTGGGTCCTGATGATCATCATTGCCACCAGCTAATCTAGAATTCAAGATCTTAGAATCCAAGATTGGATTATTGTTCTTTCTTCCAGCTATTCATCCTGCCTCCAGATTCTTTCCTCACTAGTCCACTCTACACTCATCTTCCAGAATAATCTTCTTTCTCTTTTTCTTTCTTGCTTTTTTTTTTTTTTTTTTTTTTGAGACGGAATTTCACTCTTCTTGCCCAGGCTGGAGTACAATAGCGTGATCTCAGCTCACCGCAACCTCCGCCTCCTGGCTTCAAGCAATTCCCCTGCCTCAGCCTCCCATGTAGCTGGGATTACAGGCAAGCACCACCATGCCCGGCTAAGAATAATCTTCTCAAACACATCTTTGTATGTGTTCTTTCCCATCTTGCCATCCCCTGTATGAGATAAATTCAATACCAAGATATCTGTTTTTTACCGTTTTCAAAATTGTACACTAACCTTTCCACTTTATCCCTACATGTGTGCATTCCAACTCATTCCCCTGTTTTGAAGAACTGACATTTTAGTTATTGGTTGTTGAATATGCCAATTGCATTTCAGCTGCTTAGGCTTTGCAAACGCCATTGCCCTGATGTAAATTTTTTACTCCACGTGACTGCTTACTTGCAACCTGTTCTTTCTGTATGAATCATATCAAATTCTAAATACTCCAAAAACCATTGTTGAAATGAAACTTTCTCTCTGAACACTTGTACCATTTTTAGGCATATATCGTCTAATAGTCTTATATATTTCCACTCTCACATCTAGGTCAGTATGTGCCATGGTGCCCTAATGAAAGCCTTAACTTCTTGGGGCCAGGGATGGTAGATATTTGGCAAATATTTCTTGCTGATGACCAGAGCGTGATGTACTTTAGAGTGGGGCACTCCCTGATGGGGTTGTGTTGTTTGACCAATTAGTTTCAATACATTTCTTTCCCTTACTGTTTATTTCTTCATCCTTAGCTTCTCTTTGTAATGGATGGAAATATGAGGCTTCTTTGCACATTGCCCTTTGTATCAGTCTACTTGGGCTGCCCTAACAAGATACCATGGACTGGGTGGCTTAAACAACAGACATTTATTTTCTCACAGTTCCAGAGGCTGGAAGTCCAAGGTCAGGGTGTTGATGGGGTTGGTATCTGGTAAGGGCTCTCTTACTGGCTTGCAGACAGCTGCCTTCTCACTCTGTCCTCACATGGCCTTTCTTCTGTATTTGTGAAGAGAGAGAAGTCCCTGGTGTCTCTCCCTCTACTTTTGTTGTTGTTGTTCATTTTTTTCCTGTTTTTTTTTTCTCTCTTAGCAGAATCAACTTCCTCTTTTTATAAGGACACCCATCCTATCAACTTAGGCCCACTCTTTTGACCTCATTTAAACCTAACTACCTCCTTAAAGTCCCTGTCTCCAAATACAGTCACACTGGAGGCTAGGGCTTCAACATACGTATTTTAGGGGGGTATTATTTAGTCCATAACACCTTTAAAATTGAGTTTGTATTTTTTCAAAATAGCATTTTATTTCCCTTTGATTATAAAATGATACTGTATCTTCCTCTCTTCTACCCTCGAAACATAAACCAAACAACTGAGTGAATTTATTATTAAAATCAAGAACAGAAAGGCCCTGGTTGTGGGGGCAGCTGCTGTGCACCAGTAGCAGCAGGGAGGCAGTCACATGGTGGTTTGGAGCACAGGCCTCCAAGCCGCACTGCTGTGGTTTCAACCTGACTCTGCCATTTGGCAGCTGTGTGACTTGGAGCATGTTACTTAACCTCTCTTTGTTTCTGTTTCCTTCTGTCCAAAATGGGAATGATAACAATGGTTCTACCTCATAGAAAAGTGTTGCGTGTTGTAGGGGAGATTAAATGAGTTAATATGCGTAAAGCCCCTGCAACATTAGCTATTGTTATATTTACCTTAGATCTCTCTTCATTTTAAATGCCTGTAGAAGTATGTGTCTCTATAGCACCCCAGTCAGGCAAGCAATAGTAAGGGAACATCAATGAATGCTTGTGTTGATTCAAGGGTACCATATTGCTTTCAAAAAAGAGCCAGTCTAAATCAGTAGAAGCCCTATGAAGAGGATTCTGGCCAAGGTCACACAGGCTTCGCCTGCCATGTGTGCCCAATTCCCCTGAGTTCAACAACTGTTTATTTATAACTAACATGAAAGACTATGGCCAGTGCAAGCAAACAAACAAACAAAAAAAAAGGGTATGTACAGTTATTGCTGTGAGCACAAAAGAGGGGCTCTTGGGCTTAGGTTGAAGGTGCTGGTGGCATCTGGAAGGACTTTCTGGAAGTGGTGGTGTCCGAGCTGAAGTTTGAAGAATGAGTAGAAATTGGGATTAAAGTATCCATTACCAATAATATGCTGAGTTGATACTGTTTTCAGAAAAAAATTCAACAGTAAAAAATTCAACAGTATTTCTTTGCAGTGAAAATTCTTATATTAGAATTAGCAGTTGTTTAGAAGTAGACAGCAGAAGATCCCAGCAAAAATAGCAGACACCATGACTTTAAAAATATTCCTAATTTTGGCCGGGTACGGTGGCTCACGCCTGTAACCCCAGTACTTTGGGAGGCTGAGGTGGGCGGATCATGAGGTCAGGAGTTTGAGACCAGCCTGGCCAATATGGTGAAACCCTGTCTCTACTAAAAATAGAAAAATTAGCTGGGCGTGGTGACGCGTGCCTGTAATCCCAGCTACTTGGGAGGCTGAGGCAGAAGAATCGCTTGAACTCAGGAGGTGGAGGTTGCAGTGAGCCGAGATTGCGCCACTGAACTCAACCCTGGGCAACAGAGCAAGACTCCATCTCAAAAAAAAAAAAAAAAAATCCTAATTTTAAAATTGATTTATTAAAAATGAGTCAAAATCCTATTTTTACAGGACAAACAGGAGAAAGTAATCCATTATTTAGTTGATAATTTTAGATGTCATCCAACTATGAATTTCATTTATTCATTCCATGAATATTTTTGGCCACCTACTGTGTGCCAAGGGACTGAGGATAGAGTGGGGACTGCATCAGACTTGTGGTCTTTGCCTTCATGAGTATATAGGAACTAGAAGAAGACAGATTTAAAAAAAAAAAGTATGACAGGAGAAGCAGAGGACATAGCAGGAGAAGGTCCTGGAAGCCTTCAAAACATATAAAAATGACTCATAATTCTGTTGCTCTAACTGCACTTAATTTCTTCTCTATCCCTTCTTTTTTGCATTTTTTTTCCTCTTTACATGCTCACTTTTTACACTCTTCCAGTAATGGTGTAAGGCTTCCTTGGCATTCATTACCGTGGTTTCATTACTATGGCTAAATAAATCCCAGCTGTTACTCACCCTGGAGCATGTTACAGAGTTGCCAAAGCGAGAAGCATCTCCATTGTACGTCAATTTTCAGTGGTGGCTCTTATTTGTGACTTTGAATTTGGGGCTTACATTTGATACCATTGTTTGTTGCCTCTGTTCACAGTGACTACATAATTGCCACTTGTCTCCCCAAGCTGGCAGTGGCTCTGGCATCTCATTTTGCCTCAGATTCAATTGCTTTGGAGCTTGACCGTCTGTGATCATTTAAATTATTGTTCAGCAAATAATCCCTCCTATCCCCTCCCACCACAGGCAGTGTATACTTCTCTGTCTTGTTGACTTTGGACTTGGCCATGTGACTTGCCTTGGCCAAAAGACTGATAGCAGATGTACCATAAGCTGATGCCGTAAATGTGCTTGCACATTGCTCTTGGATCTTGGGCTCTGGGGATCCAACCTGGGAAGCGATTGTCCCAGGTAGCCATTGGTCTAGGGAGGTTGAGAGACATGTGGAACAGGTCTCTACTCAACCGATACGCAAGTCCAGTTGATCTTACCCAGAGTGGAGTCACTTAGGGGAGCTCAACTCAGTCAGTGTTTTGCTGTAGAACACTGAGTTTGGACAGTTTGTTCTGCAGCACTGTGTTGGCAAGAGCTGACTAAATTCAGTATCTCTTTGATGCCCCTCTCCGGGGCACCTCTCAGTGAATTTTGTATATACCATAAGGTCTGCATATTAACACTATATTTTAAATGAGTCTAACCATTTTTATATTATGTAGTACTACAAATTTATTCAACAATCATCATTTTAAACCTTTACTAGAGACAGGCACCATGGAAACAAGAGAGATGAAGAGTACAGCCCCTGATCTCTTGGACTTTAAAGTCCAGTAAGGGAGATGGGCTTAAGTGACCACAAACATAAATACATAATTACAAAGTGAGATCAACCCCCTGAACACTGTTCTGTGCGTTAACAAGGAAACCTGACCTAGACTAGAGAGTCTGAAGGTTTGCTATGGAAATCTATGGGACTAAGTTTCATATTTATCCATATGGATGAGGAATAATACTAATATTAGTAATAATAATTAATTTTAAAAATACTTTAGTTGTTGCTAGATGCTGCTCTAAGGGCTTTAAAAATATTGACTGGCTTAGTCCTCAGAACTCCTTTGTTACTGGCAATTAGTCCAGCAAAGAGCAAGGGTGGTGTCTGAGGCTACATCCTGGGCCTGAAGAAATCACAAAAGGAAAGGCCTTGGAATATGTGGGACCTCTGCACATTTGGGGCACTGAAAGATACTCAGTGTTGCTGAGGGCAGAGAGCCTGAGGGAGAAGATGAAATGGTGAGGATGGCAGGGTTAGCCTTGGAGAGCCTTTGTTTGCCTTAGCAAGCATTTTGATCTTCCTCAGAACAAGGAGAAACCACTGCAGGGTTTTAAGTAGGACTCGGAATAAGTGGTGTGATAAGATTAACGTTTAGTACAGATAGTTTAGGCTGTTCATTGGAGAATGAATCAGAGAAACTCAAGGAGGGATGAAGGGAGATCAGTAAAGGGGATCTTGCAATAAACCAGGTGTGAAATAATGATACTTACATTAGGGTGATGGACATGGAAATGAAGACAAGACAAATTTGAGTGGTATTAGAAGATGACGTTTGCAAATTTAATCATCATCATCATCATCATCCTCACTCTGTTGCCCAGGCTGGAGTGCAGTGATGTGATCATAGCCCATGTATTCTAAAACTCCTGAGCTCAAGTGATCCTTCCACCTCAGCCTCGTGAGTAGTTCAGACTACAAGTGCATGCCACCATACCCAGCTAATTTTTAATTTAGTCTATTTATTTATTTTTTGTAGAGACAGGGTCTCACTTTGTTGACCAGGCTAGTCTCAAACTCCTGGCTTCAAGTGATCCTACTGCCTTGGCCTCGCAATGTCCTGGGATTACAAGCATGAACCATCGTGCCCAGCCGGAGTTTAATTATTTACTAGAAAGTCTCAGTATTATTTGTTAGATTCTCTGTTGAATGTCAACATTTTGCACATATCTGTGTAATCTCCATGTTAGACTTCCCATGGGAGGCACAGAGCTTGGAGAAAGAAGTGGTTTTCTGGTTGCTCTTCAGAGGATGGAGAGGAGACCTGCCTGCAGTGAAGGTCGATGCTGGTGGCATTGAAGGTAGTGAATCTCTGACTGGAGAGAACATGTTCTGTGTTTGCCCCTAGTGGTCACCACTTGGAAATGATACAAACCAGACATACAGAAGTGCATAACATTTCCACAATTCAGTATCGAAAGCTCCATCTGTGTTTTTTTTTTTTTGTTTTTTTTTTTTGTTTTTTTTTTTGAGACAGAGTCTCGTGCTGTCACCCAGGCTGGAGTGCAAAGGCTCAATCTCAGCTCACTGCAACCTCTGCCTCCCGGGTTCACGCGATTCTCCTGTTTCAGCCTCCCAAGTAGCTGACATTACAGACGCCCGCCACCACGCTCAGCTAATTTTTGTATTTTTAGTAGAGATGGGGGTTTCATCATGTTGCCCAGGCTGGTCTCAAACTCCTGACCTCAAGTGATCCACCTGCCTCGGCCTCTCAGAGTGCTGGGATTACAGGTGTGAGCCACCGTACCTGGCCTGTTCTTGAAATATTATCATTTTAGATTTTGGTGAAGGAATCAAAGGCTTAAGTGAAGAATACTGAATAATCTTGAAGGATGTTTTCAGTGCTGAGGCTTCCCACAGTGATTTAGGATGGACTTCACGTTGCTTTTCCAAGGTTTGGGAGGGTATTCAGCTTTTCTGTGGGAGCTAAGTGTTTGTCCACTTCGTGTTCCCTAGTCTTAAAAGTGTTCTTACCTGAGCGTAAGCGCTAAACCTAAAATAAATGCAAATTTAAGGGCATTTAACTCCATTCTGTTTGCCTTCTCCATCTAAAAAGAAATCTGATTTTGGATTAAAAGGCATTTTGGAGTATATTAGAATATTTTAGGTGATACATAGGTTATGAATAGCTTGCTTCTGGTAGGTTTTTCCTGAGCATTTAAAAATTGAACTTCCAAGTAGAGTTATTTGATTATAATTCCGAGATACCAATACCATGTCACATAACACCTTTAATACAAAGCTTTCTAAGAAAAAAATGGGAATGTACCTAATATACTAGGCATTTTGTATCAAAAACATAGTTTTAATACTGAAATATGATATTTGTTCTATAAATAGATGAGCATCATGTATGTATTAGTTTCCTGTTTCTACGACAACACATTCCTGCATGTTTGGTGGCTTAAAACTAATACACATTTGTTCTTTTACAGTTCTGGAGGTCATAAGTCTGAGGTCAGTTTCCCTGGGCCAAGATCAAGGTGTCGGCAGGGCTGCACTGGCTCCGGAGGCTAAGGGGAAGCATCCATTTCTTGCCTTTTCCGGCTTCTAGACCCACATTCCTTGCATTCCCTGGCGCTGTCCCCGTTCTCCATCTTCAAAGCCAGCAGCGTGGCACCCATTCTCTCTGACTGCACTTCCGCTGGCTGGCATCTCACAGCTTTCTTCTCTTCTGTGTCAAATCTCCTGCCACCTCTCTTATAAGGACACTTGGATTGCAATTAGGTCCCAGCGAGATTATCCTGGATCATCTTCCCACTTCAAGATCCCTAATCACATCTGCTAACTGTATTCCACGATGAATGGTAACATTCACACGTTCCGGGGATCGGGATGGGATGCTTTTGCAGGCCATTACTCAGCCTGCTGCAAGGTCTGAAGGCAGTGCTGTCAGATTCCATTGGCTAGTTTATGACTCTGTGCACTGAGGCAGACTCGACAACTAGATGCCTTTTTATAAAAATGTGGTAACATGCACACAAAATTTCCTATTTTTATTGTTTTTAGGTGTAAATTCAGTGGCATTAAGTGCTTTCACATTGTCGTGTAACCATCACCACCATCCACCTCCACAACTTTCTCACCATCTCAGACTGACACTCTGTACCGATTAAACAACCATTCTCCGTTCTCCCCTCCCCCAGCCGCTGGCAACCACCATTCTACTTTCTGTTTCCATGAATTTGCCTATTCTAGGTACCACATATAAGAGGAATCATAATATTTAGCCTCTTGTAGACACATTTTTAAAAGATTTTTTTGAACTTTGTTCCCTAGTCTTAGAAGTGTTCTTACCTGAGTGTAGGTGTTAAACCTAAAATCTATACGTAGATCTATACTACAAATATTCTCAAATCATTTCATTTGTGACATGCCTGTGGTTCAGGGCAACATCTAATGTAAAAGTTAGATGCAACTGAAAAGAGCCACCAACATTCCTGCCTATTGGAATTTCCAAGGATAGGCAGGGTGTGGTGGCTCATGTCTGTAATCCCAGCACTTTGGGAGGCCAAGGCAGGCAGATTACCTGAGGTCAGGAGTTCGAGACCAGCCTGGCCACATGGTGAAACCCTTGTTTCTACTAAAAATACAAAAATTAGCCGAGTGTGGTGGCACGTGTCTGTAGTCCCAGCTACATGGGAGGCTGAGGCAAGAGAATTGCTTGAATCCAGGAGGTGGAGGTTGCAATGAGCAGAGATCGTGCCACTGCATTCCAGCCTGGGTGACACAGCAAGACTCCGTCTAAAAAAAAAAAAAAAAAAAAAAGAATTTCCAAGGATAATTTCTAGAATCCATAGGAGGCCCTGACTTTTATTATCCCAAAAAAGAGAAGGAATGTCAAAATTTCCTTTCCTTTTATTTTATTTTTTGAGAGTCTCGCTCTGTCACCCAGGCTGGAGTACAGTGGCTTGATATCGGCTCACTGCTACCTCCACCTCCTGGGTTCAAGTGATTCTCCTGCCTCAGCCTCCCAGTAGCTGGGATTACAGGCACTCACAGCCATTCCTAGCTAATTTTCCTATTTCTAGTTAAAGCTAGGGTTTCGCCATGTTGGCCAGGCTGGTCTCGAACTCCTGACCTCAAATGATTCACCCACCTCGGCCTCCCAAAGTGTTGGGATTACAGGCATGAGCCAACATGCCAGGCCCAAATTTCCTTTTAAAGACAGGATTGATGACAATGGCAAATACTATTTGTGAAAACATTCCCAGGTTTCCCGTAATCTACTTTTGCTTTCTCTGTTAAAAGAATTGGATGAGGATGGGATTGGCCTACAGCACAGGTGCAAAACAAGTAGCTCCAAAATAAACACAAACTATCTCAGTATTCTTCACACTCAGTAGAAGTGTGGAATAATGATGTAAGCATAGGTGGTAATGAAAACTCTTGACAACTGTTTATCTGGTGAAAGGAGAGATAGGCAAAATTTCCTCACCTTTTGACTACACGATTTACACAACTAGAGAGAACACGTTCCATCTACCCTCACCAATAAAAAAGTTATTAGTGGTGAATTTGTTGAACTAGAACGTCACATTGTAGGTTATTTAAAAATAAAAAGTGGGTATCAATAGATTGATTGGCTGCTCATCCATTCATTGATTCTTTTATCACACATGTATTGAGCGTCCACTCTGCCAGGCTTTCTGTTCTAGCTCTGAGGATTCAGCAGTAGAGAGACAGGCAAGGTCATGGCCCTCATGGAGCTTACATCCTTTTAAGGTAGAGAAAGATAGATAAATAAGTAGGCAATAATTGAACATATTATGCCAGACTGAGATAAGAGCGGTGAAGGAAGTAGGGTAGAATACCAGGAACCGTGTGGGTTGAGAGGTGAGGGATTCTGTTATAAAAAGAACAGTCCCACATCATCCAAAGGAACCAGCCAAGCATGAGGAGAAACAGCAACCCCAATGGCCATGAAATGGGAGGAGCTTGGTGTGTTGGAAGAACCAGGGCAGCGTGTCTGGAGCAGTGAGAAAAGAGTGGCATAAGACAAGTTGGAGAGGTTGGCTGCAGTCAGATCCATCTATTCATCTGTCCATCTGCCTATATTTAGCCCCCGTCCATTTATTTATCGACTCCCCCCATCAAAAATCATTTGGGACAACTTATAAAAATACACAAGATAAAACAGACAAATGAGAGAAGGGGAGGCCAACTGGAAAAATAAAGTTCGGAGAAGATTAACATGTAAACACGTCATGATACCTGTAGTTACGAAAAGTAGTCTGAAAATTCAGTTCTGAGTTTCTCAGCGGTCAAAACAAAAGAAAAATGCCATCAGATATGTGATTCACAGTGTTCATGAGATAAAAATAAACTATTTTCTTGGAAGAAACATTTCACCCCGTCCTGAGAGTTGAGAGAAACTTCTTTACGGCATCCGTGGTGGTTTTGTATTGTGTCAGCTTGGCTAAGTGGAACCACTGTTCCCAGGACCCCCTTCCCTCTGTGGCTCTGGGCAGAATTGGCTGAAAGAGAAAATGGTGGAAGATTGAGAAGGTAGAAGTGAATCAACAGTGATTTTCTGTAGGTTAACAGAGATAGATGTAGTTGAGAAAGAGACACAGAGATGCCAGTAGGTTCCAACTTATTTTTGCTCTCCTCTCTCTCTGCATCTGGCTCTTCGTGTCTGAAGACAAGAGCAAACCCATCTTACCACCAGGTGCAGCAGCAACAGCCTTCTGTAGTGTCTCCATGCCAACCTCTAGCATCTAGATGTTCCCAGCTTTCTACAGTGCCCTGTAAGCTCCCACTCTCCCCCTCTGCCAGTGTCACAGGAGGGTCGGTTAGTGACACATCCCTGATCTTTCAACCTCCTGCCTCCCTCATCCGTGTAATGTCCAAATCCTATAATAGATCCCTCAATCTATGATGCTTATCATGGTTTTGCTTCCCATTTCAAACCCTGACTGAGACGTGGTCTCATGAGGGGACATTGCGTGGTGTGGTGAAAGTCACCCCACAATATCCCCATGGTAAACATAAAATAGCTGTGAATTTCTCTTAGAGAGCCGAGGACACGAGCAAAACTGGATTGTCTGCCAGGCTGAAGAGACCCCAAGGTGAACAGAAAAGGATGGAAGCTGTTCTCTGGCCTGCCAGCCTTTTACATATTCCTTTAGGACTACCTACCATGACAGTTCCGAACTCAGCCGTAGGCAGCCATCAGGTACTTACAAAGTAGCTGTCATGACTAGGGAACTGAATTTTAAATTTTAATTAAGTTTAAATGTAAAAACTGATAACTTGAGTCTGTTATTGAAAAACCTTTAGGTATGGTTCAGAACAACTTGGGTATATTTTCAACTTGCAATTTTATGAAACTTAAATCGGCTGGGTGCAGTGGCTCACGCCTGTAATCCCAGCACTCTGGGAGGCCAAGGCAGGTGGATCACTTGAGGTCGGGAGTTCAAGACCAGTCTGGGCAACATGGTGAAACCCCATCTCCACCAAAAAATAAAAAAATTAGCCAGGCATGGTGGTGTGTGCCTGTATTCTCAGCTACTCAGGAGGCTGAGGCAGGAGAATTGCTTGAACCCGGGAGGCAGAGTTGCAGTGAGCTGAGATCATGCCATTGCACTCCAGCCTAGGCAACAGAGTGCGACTCTGTCTCAAAAAAAAAAAAAAAAAAAAGAAAGAAAGAAACCTAAATTGATATCAACTATTTCTGATGAAAAAGTTGAGATGGCCTGTGAGTGTAAAATAAATTCTGTATTTTGAAAACTTTGCATGAAAAAATATTATAAAATATCTAATTCATAATTTTGTATATACATATTTTTAATTAAATAAAATATATTGGTAAAAATTCAACAGTTTCTTTTTACCTTTTTACAAGAAAACTTACATTATGTACATGGCTGGCATTGTATTTCTACCGGACAGACCTACTGTGGAACTCAAGGCACCCTGGGTGAGATGACTCGTTATTTGTACATCTTTCTGTCATCCGTGGGGACTGACTCGCCTCCTGAAAATATGGCTGGAATGAGTCTGACACCGTAAAGAGGTACTGTAACTATGGGCTATCCAGTTTGGGTCAGACCTTATCTGCACACTGTGGGTAATATTTTCGCTGAACCTAAGACATGAGTGAGAGACAAAAATACAAGCTAATAGACACATTCACAATGGAGGCAAAGAAAAAAAAAAAAAAAGAAAAAAGATATCTCACTTTTTTTTTCCTAGGAAAATTTTTTTGGGGAACTTAAATCTCTGTATTCATTGCTATTTGAGAGTGATCAGGCCTCTATGGGGACATCTCAAAATTCTGGTATAAAAAGCCCTTCTTTGTTGAAAAGGAGACAGAGGACATTTTTATAATTGCTGACATTAAGTAAGCACAAATTATATGCAAATAGAATTCCTTCGGGTATGTAATATTGAGTCTAGAGTTGAAATAGCTTTGGTAACGTGGCTACATTAATTGGTGCTTGTGAGGGGCAAACTGAGGTACTTTTGGATAAGAACACAGCTGATGTGACTTCTAAAACTTTCTGCATTCATCAACAGACTTTTCTGGTCCATTAGGCCCAGGTCCCGGCAGGGTGGTTGGAGGAGGGGCTTAGGGGAACCACCCTGATCATTGATTGCTCTGATTTTTTACCATACTTACCTGTGAGCTCTTTTTTTTTTTTTTCTTTTTGGGATGGACTCTTGCTCTGTGGCCCAGGCTGGAGTGCAGTGGCCTGATCTTGGCTCACTGCAATCTCTACTCTCCGGGTTCATGTGATTCTCCTGCCTCAGCCTCCCAAGTAGCTGGGATTACAGGTGTCCGCCACCATGCCCGGCTAATTTTTATATTTTTAGTGGAGACAGGGTTTCCCCATGTTGGCTAGGCTGGTCTTGAACGCATGACCTGATGATCTGCCCGCCTCGGCCTCCCAAAGTGCTGGGAGCCACCACACTCGACTTCTCCTCTTTCTTCCCAAATATCTGTGCGAGTGTACCTATAAAGGCATTGCACACCCCTAAGGAGTTAAGGGGTGGCAGGGCTGGCTTGGGTCTTGGCTCTTAACTGTAGATAATTTGTAGTTTTGTGTTTTCTGTAAGAGGAGAGAAGGGTACTATGAAGTCTGATTCTGTGTCTGACCCAAACTGGATGGCCCATAGTTACGGGATAGGAATGAGTGATGAGGGGTGGGTGGTCAGGGCATCTGTTCTGCTTGGGTTTCTGGCATTGTCACTGGGAGAGCAATCAATGATCAGAAAAGCACCACCCTTCTCTTCTACGTGAGCCAAAATAAATATAAGCCAAAGGAAAAATTTAGAGAAAAGGAAATTATAACACTTAGGAATAGTCTAGGTGTTCCCTGACATCATTAATCATTTATTTGGCTTCCTTATGGTTCTTCTCACTTTAAAAAAACAAGTGAGTGAGAGTGAACAAGGAACTGGCCATCGGGGTTGAAGGAAGAGCCACTTATGATGAATGGTGGCTCCTTGTGGAAAGTGCTTTATGTTACAATTTTAAACTTATTTCACTGAAGATTTCAAGCAAAAAATACACCCTTTATCAATGTGCTTCAGCCTCTTTTGCTTCTTTATTCACCTGGCTCCTTGGGGGTAACAGAGGTCACTCTGGGAAATAGATTATTGACTTGTACTAAAATGTTACTACCAGAAATGGTAAGGCTGGGTCAATTCTAGTGAATGCTGGTCACTCGGAAGAGTTTTAACAAACACAAAATGTAAACTTTGTGAGTGTAGTCTCCTAGGTGATTCATCAACAATCAGTTTGGCAAAGGAATTGTTTTCTTCAATTCATCGTATTTACCTGCAAGTCATGATATCCTCTTCTCTTTCTTCCCAATTATGGGTGTGAGTCTACTTATAAAGGCATTGCACACCCTAAGGAGTTAGGGGGCTGGCAGGGCTGCCTTGGGTATTGGCTCTTCACTGTAGACAATTTGCAGTTTTGTGTTTTCTGTAAGAGGAGGAAGGGGAACTATGAAGTCTGGCTCTGTGGCACTGCCTCCTGAATGGCACTGCTCATTCTGCTCGGGGCAGATTTAAACTGTGCTTACACCTCTTGTAGCCTTGCTTAGGAATTAGCGTGGAGTAGTTTCTGAAATACAATGTCTGCACTGTGGGCATACAAGAGGAAAATGTTAGAATGTCCTTTTCTATTTTTATCTCATTCCCTTTTTTTTTTTTTTTTTTTAGCAAATGTTTTATGCTGTACCTAATCTAGTAGAGTACAGGTTCACAATCCCTTATCCACAATCCCGGTGTTTAAAAAGCTCTGAAAATCTGAAGCTATTTTGTAATTCATTTGGCCATTCAGCCTGAACTGACCTGAACTGAAGTGTGGCAATAGTCATTATTTAATGCAATTGGTAGGAATAATTAGAATAATCATGCATTTCTTTGTAGAACTCTTAATGTGTTTCATTATGTGACGCTGCCCTGGATCCCCACTGGGGTGTTACATAATGTGTGGTATTTGCACCCTATTATCTTGCTAAAATTGGAAAAATCTGAAGCATATTTTGTTCTAAGGATTTTGGGTAATTATTGTGGACATGCAGTTGAATATAACTTATAGATGAAAAAATAGACATATGTTGTGGATGCAAGCTCAAGGGTTTTTTGTTTGTTTGTTTGTTTTTTACTAACACGGCATGTGAATCTTGGAGCCCACTGCACCAGACCACGGTGACTCTGACATTAACCTCATCAGGACCCAGGTCTCCTAACTCATCCAGCAGGCCAGGCCAGGCAGTGACTCTTACTGCGTGCTCTTTGCTTACCCACCTTGGTTAAAGATGGGTGGGAGAAGGACAGATGTGAGGTGCAAACCAAAGACAAAAAGAATAAAAGGTTCTATGTATCTTTATCAGAAGAGTCTCATGGACTAGAGCCTGACAAGACATTTCTTAGGATGGGGAACTCATGGCTGAATTCTAGAAATTAAGATTTATTTTCTGCCCATATAAAATATTGTGATACTTTTGGACAATTAATGGAAGCAATTGTTAATATTTTGAATGAGAGAGAGAAAGAGACAGAGAGTGAGAGAACAAGAATATAGGTTTGTAAATTATGAATTATAAATTAGAAATTTCCAGTTCCTTAACTCTCATGATGTAATGATGAAATCATAGTAACAAGAGGAATCAAATGATTTAAAGCAATGTGAACAATTGCTACAGCATCTCAAAAATGTTTTTGTTGTTGTTGCTGTTTTTTTTCTTTTTTTTTTTTGAGACGGAGTCTTGCTCTGTCACTCAGGCTGGAGTGCAGGGGCACCATTTTGGCTCACTGCAAGCTCTGCCTCCCGGGTTCACACCATTCTCCTGTCTCAGCCTCCCAAGTAGCTGGGACTACAAGCGCCTGCCACCACGCCTGGCTAATTTTTTTATATTTTTTCTTTTTTTTTTTAGTAGAGACGGGATTTCACCGTGTTAGCCAGGATGGTCTCGATCTCCTGACCTCGTGATCTGCCTGCCTTAGCCTCCCACAGTGCTGGGATTACAGGGGTGAGCCACCATGCCCGGTCTCAGAAGTGTTTTTAAGGAGACTTCGTCAGTTTTTTCATAAGTCATCAGAATGTTTATTTTATATTAAGTGCCTAACAAAAGAAACTTGGTACAATTCTGAAGGATTTTGCCTACAAACTTTTGCATTTGCCCTTGTGGCCAGGATGCAAAATCCTTTCTGCTAAGGGGCTTGGACATTTGTCATGGTATTTACTCCATAGTAGCAGAATGCCTGGTGTAGTGTTTGCTCCTGGAGATTTTTGGTTGACTCTGGGGACACCGAGCGTCACTCTGACTCCAGTAAGTAATGCCAATGGCACAGGTAGATGGATCTGACAGGCCTGAGGACTAACAGCATCTCAGCTGCCCTTCTCCAATGAAGGCTATACATCAGCACTTGGAATCTGCTGGAGCCGAAGAGGGTGACAAGGGAATAACATCCCTTTCTCTTCCATCGACAGGGGTAATAACTCCTCACTCCCTAGGGACAGATTGTAAAAGCCAATAGCCAGGAGCTGTGAAGCAGGGAGGGTAGAAGAATTGAAAATTAAAGAGGGAGTGGAAATTTTGCGTAAGGCTTTAGTGAGATGGAATAAACCATCAAACGTCAATCTTTTAATTGCCTTGTTGACACAGGGGTTTGCAAATGTTCCTTTTGATTGCTTATTTTAAGCCGATTGTTAAAAGTCATGTATATTACATAAAGGTGGGTTTATGCTTTATTGTGTATGTTTTACTAGTGAATGTTATAATATCCTGATATTTAATATCTAAATTTCTTCAAGTCATCGTTTTAAAGTCCTTATTGACAATATATTTTAAAATATCTTTCTGAAGTAAGATGCACCAAATGCATTAGACTCCTTAATTATTTAATCTGATGTCTTTATTTCCTCTTGCATACCTGTGTATTTATTACAGCTGAACATGAGGGTATTCGGTGTATGCATATTACATACAGTATTTCCTGAAGGTTAATAAGAATTTCTATTTTCAAGTAACCATCACAATGACTTAAATGCCCTGTGGACATCAGTCTTCTGGTGGCAACCAATAGCAAACAGATAGTTCTTAAGGTCTGTAGTGCTAAGGAGAGTTTCACATTCATGGCACCACATGAATAAGTGAGTTTCAGGACCCAAATGTTGCTTTGAATTAAATGTGGTGCAAAGAAAAATTTGACTTTTTAGAATATCATACTGTTTGGAAACAGATGCCTTTGGACACCGCCTGCTTTACAGGAAACACACTTATTTAGTTTTTAAACTAGGACTGGTGTTTAGTTAAATCTCCTGCGGACTCAGTTCACTGAAGGTGACAGAAGTACTCACTCGAGCTCAATGAGAAGTCGACGCGACTGTAAATTTTTCAGGCAGCGACAGGAGATCTTGTTATAGGAGTCAGAACGGGGGTCAGGGCAGAGCCTGTTGATGATTGAGGAAAAGAGAAGTAAATTCATTCTGCTTCAGGCACTTTGTCAAGTGCCAGTAGCTTACCATTGAGAGCTAGTCACCCGTTCTAGTCTTCCAGCCCTAGAGGTCACTCATTTGATATAAATCATAGCACCGCATAGGTGCGGCAACCTATTGCCACTCGGGATGAAATAAAAAAGAGGAATGCTGCTTTCAGAATGGAAATGACTACGAATATCCCACCACATGTTGCTGTTTAATGCAATATGTGGTTAGATATTGATCTCCCGAATCAAGTCATTAAAATGTGCAGTTTTTGTTTATTGGAATGAAGCAATTAAATGGTTCAGTTATGCCAGACCTTACCTTTTCTGATGAAAACTATTGATTTCTTGCCACAGCTTTATAAGCGACAATGTTTTTGATTACTCTTGACAAACCTCCTTGGAGTGTTAATTAAAATCGTACCAGATGAGCAGGTGTGGGAGATCATTAGATCGCCCGGATCACACATCTCCACTTCATATTCTGCAGCCTTGCATAATGAATAGGGCACAAGAGGGGAAAAACAATATCTTCATCAGCAGAATTAGCATCTTCACTTTTTAAAAAACTAGGTGACATTCCATGTTATAGTACAGATGCTGTTGAATCATTGGCTCATTCCTACCACTGCATTTGATCAACATTTGCTTTTTATGTTTTGCTTTAATTTTTTTAAGTATCTAATGAGTTGCTGTTGTTGGTTCTGAGGTAGAAAATATTTAAACACTTATTTATACAGAAAATTGAGGAATCAAATAAAGCTCTTTCATTGCTTATGCAGATAAGGTCATGAATATTAATGCGGTTCATTTAACACTTTAAAAAATCCCCTCAGTAAGATAGCCTAGATGTGATTTTTAAAAATCTTTTACTACTTATTTTTGGGACCTGTATAAAATATGATTATATAGAAATACGCTCTCTTGAAGACTGCAGTCTGTTGATTTATAATAGAGCTTTTTTTTTGTGTGTGGCTATTAAAAGATTGTTACATTTGAAAAATCAAAAATACTTAAATGATAATTTATAAAATCAGAAGCAAATGATATTCAGTTTTTGAGAAATGAATAATCTTTACATTGATGCCGTTTATTATGGAAGATGATTTAATTATTACTTCATTAATATGGGCATTGAAATGGACTTTTTTTCGTTTTTGTATAATGCAAAGAATTTAGATAATTGGAATTAGATTTAAAATCCTCTCTGAACTGGTGTCTATAGATAGCAAGACAGCTTGTATTTCTCAGATTCATAGGACCTGAAGAGAACTTTAAGAGGTCATCTAATCCAATCCCCTGCTGCCAAAGTAGCTGTTTAAAAATGCACTATTTTTCATTAGTCTGGAATTTTAAAAAGGATTAATGAATTTATAAATGTATTATTTACAATGTTCTGATCATGTACGTCTAACTGGAGCTGTTAGATGTTGAAATAATAAGTTGTATGTGTGTGTTTTAAAATATTGACTTCTAGCAGAATGATTTATGGTTTATAAAGTGTTTTTCCATTTATATTCTTTCATTTGATTAATAACCAAGTTTTACATCTCAGGAAATGTCTCATAATTTTTAAAATGAAACTCTGGCTCAGTTTACCCAACTGACTTAGAAATATTTATATAATCAAGTTATTTGATGTTACATTGTTGTTTCATAGCTGCTGTTATGGATAGCTCTAGAAAGCATAAAGAAACCCTAAATTGTTATTTCTATCTTATAGGTGAAGGTTATTTATGTTTTGTAGGTGAAATATAAAGTTCAGATAAAGCTTCAATCCAATTTTTTAGTACTAAAATCTCATTTACTATTTCTAACAAGTCCCACAAGTAGTAATTGTGCTCTACCAACCACTTAAGCAAAATATTACAAATAATATACATATAACTTTGTAGAATCTCAGAATTCTAAGCTTAGAAACTATGTGTGCTTTGTATTTCTGCATAAAAAGCCACCACAAAACATAGCAGTCTATAAGAAAGAAATTGTTTATTTTGCTCATGAATCTTCAGCTTGGAGCTCATCTCTGCCCCATGTGGCATTGGTGGGTCAGCTGACTTGGGGCTAGAGAATCCGTTTTCAAGATGGCTCACTCTGATGGTTGGTGAGTTGGTGCTGAATGTCATCTAGGAACCAAACCAGAGCTGGGGCCAGGGACTTTCCATGTGGGCCTATCTCTGAGGCAGCTTACGTCTCCTCCCAGCCTGATGGCCGGATTCCAACAGAACAAAGCAAAAGTACATGGCATTTTAAAAAATATACCCTTAGAAGGTGCATAGCGTCATTCTCACTATATTGTTGGCTGAGATCATTGTAAATGTCTTCTCAGGTTCAAAGAAAGGGGGCATAGACCCCAGCACTTGAAGAGAGGAGCACCAAGATCAGAGAGTCAGAAGAGCTTCTGGAATGGGCGATGTTATGGCCGTGTTTTGAAGACACAATTTGCCACAGAAACTATTTGTTCACTCCTTTCATATTACATATATTATCTTGGATATGGCTTAATTTGAGAGAAGTAAAAGTAAATGAAAAAAACCAAACATGATTCTAATAATTCAACTATAGTTATTCTTTAAAACTATATGCTTTAAGTTGTGTTTTATTTCAGAGAAAAGGCATAAAGATAGGTCATTTTAAATAAGTTTTGAGTATAAAAACACTTTGAAATCTACTATGTTAGATACAATGGGCAATAAAGACTATAAATTTTTTTAAAAATCATAATTATTTAATCCACATCTACTTCACCATCCTTTGGAAAATCAGTTAAGTTCTGATGAACATTTCTGTTTCAGAAAATTTTAACTATTTTGTCACTTGTTATTGTTGTTGTTTATTGTTATATTAGAAACTCATCGTGGTTTTCTGGTTGTGACAATTGTGTTTGATGTTTGCTAAGACTCAAGATTGCTGTATCGTAGAATTACAGATGTGGAACCCTTACGGGTTTTTTCATTCATTCAGTGAACATTTATTGTGCTTCTATGATGTACTGTTCTAGGTACTTCAAAAGTTATCCTGAGAGTGGTACACAATACATGCAATGATACACATATATATTTTATTTACCAGATGTAATAGAGAATACACTTCCAGTAATCTTCTCTGTTCTCTTTTTCTTTTGAACTGTCGAATAGGGTTTTTTGCTTAATTTGTAATCATGAAAAAATTAGCAGAGAAACGCAATCTTTAGAAACTCTTGGAAAACTTATCTTGCTCTTGATACGTAATTAATCCATAAATGGAACTAAGAATCTTTGGTATAATTTGTTCAATACAACATAGAGATCTCTCTCAAAAATAACTTATCTGTTTATTAATGTATCTTAAAAATATATGGTCATAGATCCTTATTTGCCTATATAATGACTTTATATAATTAAATTTTCAGTAGATTTTTGTCTAGTGACCAATTTTGTTCAACAACCATTTGTTGAAACATTTCACTGTAGCAGGCATCTTTGCATGCACTATCTCGTTTAATCCTTAGATGAAATCTATGATGGAATATTAGTATCCCCATTTCATAGATTAGTCTATCTGGTTCTCAAAATTTCCCCTTTTCCTACAGGCTTTTCCTTACCTGTTTTGTGCCACCTAAGATAAAGAAGGAAAGGGTGACGATTATGGTACTTGTTAGAACCACATGTTATCTAAATCATGTGCCCAGAGTTAAATCACGTGCCCAGAGTTGTATCAATCATAGATTTCACCTATACATAAAATTTCTGCCCTTCATTTAGACTTTTCATTCAGATCCGGCAGGACACCAAACACAAGAGGTATTGTTATGTTTCCAGCATGAACAAGAATCTGAGATCAAGTTGTTAAGGTTGAGCATTCTGAATCTGAAAACCTGAAGTTCAAAATCCTCCAAAATCTGAAACTTTTTGAGCACTGACCTGATGTTGCAACTAGGAAATTTCACACCTGACCTCATGTGACAGGTTGCAATCAAAACTTTTGTTTTATGCACAAAAGTATTAAAAATATTGTATAAAATTGCCTTCAGGCTATCTGTATAAAGTGTATGTGAAACATAAATGAAGTGTGTGTTTAGACTTGGGTCCCATCCCCAAGATATCTCATTATGTATATGAAATATTCCAAAATCCAAAAGAATCTGAAATCCTAAACACCTCTGGTCCCAAATATTTCACATAAGGGATACTCGACTTGGACATTATCTAGTTTCTATGTTTTCTGTAGCGAAGTAAAATGCATTTATTAAATCATTTTTAAATGATGTAGTAAAGAAAAGAAGCCAGGAATATATTTGTTTCTCAAGTGATCCCAGCTCCATCATGCCTCATCTGTGTTTCACCAGGCAGCAGCAACAGCAGTGGATTCGAAGAGCTCCAGAAGTGCAAATTTAGCATTTCACAGATGTTCCAATAAAGGCAAACTGGCTGGTAAGTGAGTCAGGGCAGATTTTTAAGCCCTTTCTTTGCTCTGCAGGGCACCAACTGTGCTTGTGTAATCTTTATACAAAGTAATGTTGATCTGTTTTGTTCTCTGTCTTTTTTGCAGTGGCATTTTTCACTTGAATGATTCTGCTTCATGCAACATCAGGATGAGCACGCGGAGGCTGCTTTGCATTAGAAAGTAAACATACGTATGCACAATTGCACACCACACAGTGGTTTGTGCGGGTGGAGGAGAATGTGCTTTTAAGGAATAATCTCTCCTCTTCAGAAAACCAACCGCTTTATGTGTTTATTGGCCAGATTTTCTTTGGTGGTGTTTTAATGGCTTGTTTGTCAGACATGTCGCATATTAAACTAGCAAAGCCTGGATTCTCTTAGGATCCAAGGTCCTCTTTATTCTCTCCTCCATATTGGAAATCATTCCTGTCAGCTCGTGCTCTCCAAGCTGCCTGGAAGAACTTTGGCATAGTTTTCCTAACCTTTCAAACAGTAAAAGCAAAACTCTCCTTTGATAAAAAAGCCGGAGGACTTTGGCATGTAGCCATAAAGGATGCAGGCGACTCGGCTGCGATCTGACAGAATAATCCACAAAACACTGAAAAGTTCTCGTTAAGGTCCCCAGAGTGGGCTGAGGCACTTTGCTTGTACTTAACATATATCAACTGTCACCCGGCGGCAGTCAGTGTTGAACTGAACACAATGGAACATCCAGATGGTCTAAACAAAGCGAACAAATGTTCACTGCTATTAAAAGCTGTTTACATCAACTTCCAGGATTTCATGTAGTGAAGTTTATATTGTGTCACTACTGAGGTGCTTAGCTCTGTCTGCATCGAAGACCGGCCTTTTAAAAACTCCTGTTGCTTGTATGCTCATGCTCTCAGCACCTAGTGGAAAGCGAAGTTGAATAATAAATTAGGAAATTCATAATGTCAACTAGTCATGCAATTTCAGACATTTTAAGTGATTTGCCCCCATTCTGTTATATTGGTTGTCTATTGCAGCCTCAGCTCCAGACCCAATAAACACAAAGCAGACCCTCTTCTCTGATGGGGGTGTGTCACGGATGGATGGATAGATGGGGTGACCGCTATCTGCCTCTGCAGGCAGGGCCTCCGAGTCTTGTTGGCTCCGCACTGGGGATGTTTACGCAGTAATGGTCTTGTTTTCTTCCTCCAAGATGCGGCGATATCAGGTCCTGTCTTTTTGGGGATTAATATACATGAGCGATAAACCCACAATTTTTCTGTCTTCTTCCTTTGACCTCTTTATGGCATCTCTTTTACAAATTCCAGACACACTGCCTACATTGTTAAAGATTTGTTGTTGCCATTAATAACAATACTCATATAAAAGGTGTCCAGCTTATTTATTGTTAAAGAAAAACCTACAAAAGCTGTCCTTCTTTATTAATCACTACCAATTCCTCTTGGCATAACATAGCTAAACAAATAAGTAAATACTAAGAGAATACTATTTATTAATTTGCTCTACAATTCATAGTATAACAAAATAGAAAAGACCCTCATACATGCAAGTTCATTACTTAATTAAAATAATTATTTTCTATATAAACATCATTTTAACTCAATTTTATATTACATTTGTGTTAAATTTTACACATACGGCCGGACGCGGTGGCTCACGCCTGTAATCCCAGCACTTTGGGAGGCCGAGGCGGGTGGATCATGAGGTCAGGAAATCGAGACCATCCTGGCGAACACGGTGAAACCCCGTCTCTACTAAAAATACAAAAAAATTAGCCGGGCGTGGTGGTGGGCGCCTGTAGTCCCAGCTACTGGGGAGGCTGAGGCAGGAGAATGGCATGAATCCAGGTGGCAGAGCTTGCAGTGAGCTGAGATGGCGCCACTGTACTCCAGCCTGGGCAACAGAGCGAGACTCCATCTCAAAAAAAAAAAAAAAATTTTACACACACACCCCAAAATAATTGTATATCATTTGTTGTGTCATTTTTGTTGTTACCATACTTTTTTGTTACCAAGAAGACTTTTTAAAGAGAGATCTCGTAAATGATTAAACTCAAATGTTTAAGAAAATATGATTTGTTGGCCTTATTTTCTCCAGAAATGAACTTCTGTTTTAAGATCAAATTGGATATTGAATAATGTCGTATGCCATGACACAGAGCTGAATTTTAGTGATGATATGTATGTCCTCAAAGAAAGATTGATGCGGGCCTTATGAGCCCAGTAAAAGTGGGTTGATCTCTAATGCATGGGGAAACTTCTGTCTTCACAGTTGTTCTGGGAAATGGGATCATTTCAATACATTTGGTAAGGAACAGGTTTGGATCTATATTTTTTATAGGGTTATAAGCCTTCTTCCTTGCATAATCACATGAGATTCAAAGTTACAGATCCCTTGTTTAAGTTTAGAGAAAAATACATTGTCTATAAAAAGCCAACCTAGTATAGTAAGCTGCATGTACACAATGATACTAATACACAAGGAACAGCACAGCCCTCTCTAAGAAGCTTTTAAGAGTTGGAAACTTTTCGCTGACAGTAATTTTGTTAAATACTGTGTCAAGAGGCAACATGAAAGCTAGGAAAACATCATGTGCACCTCTATAATTTGGATTAGGGAGATACTTTTATTGGTTGTTGGTATGTGTGGTATTTTTCACAGATGTCTCAGAGCAATTGGATAGGATTTTGGAAATATGGATCGTACAGATGTGAAAATAAAATACAACAAAACAAGAGCTTCAACTTTTGCCAGGGGTCAAGCACTATGCCCACTTCAGACGAGCCCTTCCAAGCCTGTCTGTCAGTCCCAACGCAAGCTGCTCCATTTCCTGTTTATGCCTGTGCAGAGTTCCACATCCGGGCGAGCTTGCCTTCAGCGGCAGGTTTTTCCGCACACCCCAGGAGAGCTCTTCCTTAAAATGGTTCATTATTTATCATCTAAGTAAGCCATTGGAATTTTGTTAATTCCTGTTTTACTTAGCACATGCAAAATGCTATCATTATCTAGGAGAAGATAATGTTAACTTAAAATTGTTACCCAGAGTACTAATTAAGTGACCTTTGCAAAACAAATCTGGTCAGGGAGTCTATGAAGTAGAGAAGATGGATGCCAAGTTTATTGCCTTCCAGGCCTTTGGTTATATAACCTAGGGGTAACAGCAATTAAAACCTGGCTAGTTATTTGACGGAATGCTAACACTTTATCTTTACTAAATTGCTTAAAATGTAGAAATCTCTTTGGCTTTGGCCAAATACTGAATTAGCTGAAATTTACCTGGCATCCTCCTGGTTCATCTAGTCTCTTTCTAACTCATAGGTATCCAGGTTCTTCATTACTTTTGTCCCATCAACACGGGGGGAGAGATTAAGATAAACTAGTTCACACCCTGGTGTAAATGACCCTTGGCTTAATAGCCCTTCCTAGAGATATTTGTATTTTAAAAGAAGACAAAAGTCTAAGCTAAGAAAATAAAATTCTCAAATTTTAGGCTTTAGCT
This sequence comes from Macaca mulatta, assembly GCF_049350105.2. NCBI lineage: Eukaryota > Metazoa > Chordata > Mammalia > Primates > Cercopithecidae > Macaca > Macaca mulatta. The sequence goes on along the minus strand of NC_133406.1, from coordinate 57,887,928 downwards.
GGCTTGGTAGGAGAGGTATTTCTGAGGGTAAGTAGAAACTTCCTAGCATCCCCTGTATATCAGTCCCCCTGTAGATCAGCCCCTGAAATTAATCCTTAAAGCCAGATCTATATTGTATTGCCTTCCATTCATTAGATGGTATGGCACACTTAAAAAAAAAATCAGATTTAGAATTTAGTACTTGTTTATGTAGTGAGAAGCTACACACTTGAGGTTTCTGCTTTTTTCTCCCCTGAAAATCTTCTGATAACCTAATTTCTTATTTATTTATTTATTTAATTTTTTTAGAGATGAGGTCTCCGTATGCTGCCCAGGCTAACTTGAACTCCTAGCCTCAAGCAGTCCTTCTGCGTAGCTGGAACTAGTAGAGGGCACCACCTCACCTGGCTTATTTCTTAATTCTATCCCAACAGAAGGAATACCTTGTTTGCCTTTTTTTTTCTTATTCTTTCTAAAACATACTACTTATTTTCAAACAGTTTTTGAATTACATAAAATCATTTTTATGAATGTTACATTTTATTTTAAATTTTATTGACTCTTTAAAAAAAGTACCACAAGAAGCTGAATTATCACCCCAGTTTCCAATTTTTCTCTTTTCACTGATTCCTGTGAGCCAACCATGGGTGTTTTGAGCAACATGTGGCATTCAAAAATTTGGGGAATGAAAAAGTATGAAGTATGTAAAATATTTGCTGATAGGCTATTATTGAAAAGCAGACCAAAATGAACATTCTGATTGAAGATTATTGCTTATTAATGATTTTGATTCTATGACATTTGCAATATTTATTTATAGCTTCTGCCTTAATTATTACACTAAGAAACATTTCTGCTTTGTGGTAATTGATGGAGAAATCTTTCAACACATTGCACTCTGATTTATAAAAGAGCACAAGATTAAAGTTGGGAAGATTGTATTAATCTGACACTAGGTCTCCCTGTAACATACCTGATATATGGTGCGATCACAGTAAACATGTAATAAAAAGTCAAGGGAGTATATCCCAATATAGTTGGAAAAAAAAAAAAAAACACCAAAGATTTAGTGGCTTTGCAAAGAATTAAAAATGCAATCCTTACTTATCTTTTTTCTCTTTCTTTCTTAATTTTTTGTTTGTTTTACTTTGCCTTTTTCCACACATTCTAACACTTACTTATTTTATTAGGGCTGAAACACATCGAAGTCCAAATATAAGATTTGATGGAATTAAAAAGCTTGTAGCTAGAATATTATGGTACCTGTTTTTACTGGGCCTTGAGAATGTATTTAGTAATCAAAGGCTTGTGGTCTGTAAGGGGTCTTCTAGTTCTAATACTGTATGATTTGGCCACTTCCCCCATTACTTCCCCGCTCATCTGTAGACCTTTTTTCTGACAGTCCTTATTGTACCAACGTTGCCCCATTATCTACAGCTCAGAACTATTTACACTTAGAACACTGGGCAATATTGCTTACTGTAATATTACTTACTGAGTAATATTGCTTACAATATTACTCTCTGTTTCTTTCAAAAAAATTGTTCATGAATTGTCATGATTCTGTGTTATATGGCTAATTGATTAGAAGGCAGTAAAAATTCAGTATCTCAATGAGTACTCCACAATCAGCCATACTTATAAACATAGTTTCATAAAAATAGCGTAGGAGACTCTGTTGGCCATAGAATGACTAAACACTGAAATCTTTCGAGCATCACACTCATGTTGCGTGACGCATCAGCACACGTTTTATCTATCATCAAAAGGGCATCCCATTTAAGGCTTTTCCCCATGGTAATCAAGGTTAAAGTCAGAGAAAAATTGTATTCCCTTCAGAGGGTACATCAAGATGAGCTGAATAGTTTCAGAAGACTGGCCTACTGGGCCAATTCCTTTTTATGATAATATCATTTTAACTAAATTTGACTTTCCCAACTCACTGCCAAGACGTTTGTTGACTCTTTTTTTTGGAGAAAGCCTTGATTTCTAGTAACTTCAGCATGGAGGCAGGAGTATAATAAATATTTCTCTTATTATTACAATTTCTTTTTTCAATTGCTTGTTAAAAAGATTATCATAAGATTTATTTGGTTCATCGCTCACAGTTTCAACAGATTTTTAGTATTTTAAAATCATTGTAATCAATTCATTCTTTAAATGTTAGAAACTGTAAAATAAGTTGTGGTATTCACAGGTCAATTCTTAGAAATGGCCAATTCTCCTAATTTTGCTTCTGACACTTCACACTTCATGTCCTTTGGAAAGCCATGAACATTTGTTCAGTCCACGAATAGTTATTTAGACCTATTATGTGTCATTCACTGGGCACACAGTGCACAGTGGAGTAAGTCACAGTTTGGGAGGCTAATGTTTAATTAGGGGAGGCAACAACATCCACATTACAGTGTGGAGTGCAGAGGAGCAAGTAGGTGCTAGGTGCTGGTTTTTAGAGCAGGTTGAGTAGCCCTAATCAGAAAATCCCAAGTCTAAGGCACTCCGTAACTATTTAATCTCCAACATGATCCTCAAAGGAAATGCTCATTGGAGTATAATGAAAACATTCCAGGGGCCAGGCGCGGTGGCTCACTCCTGTAATCCCAGCACTTTGGGAGGTCGAGGCAGGCAGGTCACCTGAGGTCAGGAGTTTGAGACCAGCCTGGCTAACATGGCGAAACCGCGTCTCTTCTAAAAGTACAAAAATTAGCCAGGTGTGGTGGTGGGTGCCTGTAATCCCAGCTACTCGGGGGGATAAGGCAGGAGAATCGCTTGAACCCAGGGGGCAGAGATTGTAGTGAGCTGAGATGGCTCCACTGCACGCCAACCTGGATGACAGAGTAATAAGACTCTGGTCTCAAAAAAAAAAAAAAAGATCCTGAAATCAGAATTCGGAAGCACTTCTGATCCCAGGCATTTCAGGTAAGGGATACTCAGCCTGTACCTGGAAGAATCGAGGAGGAAGTGAAACCTGATCGAGTCAGTAAAAATTAGTCATATGAGTGTGCACAATATGGAATAAAATTTTCTGGCGGAAGGAGCAGCCTGTACAAAAGCAAGAAGGTAGAGTGCAATGTAAAGAACTAACTGTGGTGCATGTGGGAGAAGAGGGAGAAATGGCTTCAGTCAGCAAGTCAGGGCTTTAATTGTGAAGCCTCTTTCAGCAAAATAAGGAGCCCCTGAAGGATTTTAGGTGATCAAGTGATGTGATTAGACAGAGGAAGGTTGTAGTTAAGAATTACACCATGTGGATTTGAATCCTATCCCTGCCTATCACGCTAAATACTTTTGTTTTCCTACTTGTATACAGGGTATAACACTGACTCGAAGGGCTGGTGTGGGGATTAAATGAGTTAATACATGTAAAATACTTTAATAGTGCCTGACACACATGTTCAAGAATTCTGTTGTTATTGTTATAACTCTGGATTGGGTGGCGAGAAGCTAGGGTGGGGCAATGGACTACCCTTTTGTATTAATCTAGGGGAGAAACGATGAGGATATTACTAAGGCAATGGCAGTGAGGATGGGAAGAGATGTTAACGATGGATTAGTGATGTAGGAGGCACAAGCAGCAGGATCCGGTGATCCACTGGACATGGTGGGGGCTGGCAGAGAGAAGATCTACTGCAAGAGAAGAAGGGGTCGCAGCTGGTGCCTAGGATTCTGGCTAGGGTTTCTGGGTGGGTGGTGGTGTTAATTGACTGAGATCGAGAACATAGGAGCAGGAGCAGGTTTTTGAAGAAAGATACTGAGCTCAGTTTCTCTTTGATGTGTTGGTGCTTTGTCACTTAGTATCTGGTATACAGGATTGAAGCTTAGGAAAAAGGTTCTTGCTGGAGATGTAAATTTGAACTCATCAGCTGTAGGTGGCAATTGAAGCCCTGTGCATCAGTCAGAGTACTTTGGACCTCAAGTAATTGCAGAAATACAACTCAAAAAACGGAAGAGATTTATCAACTCAGAAAAGTTAAAGGGCCCAGAGGTAAGGTGCTGGTCAGTCTTATTTCACTGGGGGCTCCAGCCTTGCTTTTCTCATGTCCTCTTGCCTCTGCATGCCTTCTCTGTGTTGCCTTCTCCTCTGGCTGGGGGCTGATCATTCCATTAGCTCCAAGCCTCATCCATGGGTGCATTCAACAATACCCCACAGAAAAGAGACCATATTTTGAAATGTCTCTCTTAAAAGAACAAAGCACAGAAGACTTTTCCAGGACACGCCTATTTATGGGTCCCATGCCTATTTCTGAATCAATTCCCTGGATCACCAGATCACTGCGGTTCCTAAACCCGTCACTGGCAAAGAAGACAAATTAGCCTAAGGCCAGGCCCACCTCCCAAGCTCTGGGTGGGCCCACTGTTCTAGGCACATGAGGGAGAGACGAATGGTTGAATGAGAACTGGCATTCTGTCAGGAAAAGGAACAAGATAGCTAACTCACAAGGCACACCATACTGTGGAAGTGGATGAGTTTCCCAAAGACACCGTGAAGCATGAGAAGAAAAGAAGGGCTAAGACTGAATCCATAAAAGAGTCAAGCTTCAGGGGTGTTTGGAGAAAGAATCTTGGGTCATTTGGAAAACACACCTTAACTTTTGTTTGACTCTCTGGTTATCAAGCAGGGTTATCTTGCATACTACAGAGTGGGTTGAGAAAATTCACACAGGGGCTGGGCGGGGTGGCTTACGTCCATAATCCTAGCACTTTGGGAGGCTGAAGCGGGAGGATTTCTTGAGCCCAGGAGTTGGAGACCAGCCTGGGCAACCTAGGGAGACCGCTTTTCTATGGAAAATTAAAAAAAATTAGCTGGGTGTGGTGGCACATGCCTGTGGTCCCATCTACATGGGAGGCTGAGGTGGGAGGATTCCTTGAGCCCAAGAGTTTGAGGCTCCAGTGAGCCACTGTACTCTAGCATGGGTGACAAAGCAAAATCCTGTCTCAGAAAAAAAAAAAGAAGAAGAAAGAAAGAAAAGAAAAGTAACATAAGAAATAGGTCATTGAGAAGAAAGGGTACTATTGAGTACAGCGAATCATGATAACTGCTAGGAAATCTTGTTAGGTCGTGTGCTAGTATATGAGTAATAACTGCATTTATTGAACTTATGTGTTTACAATATTAGTGATACCTGCATTTGTTGAGCTCTCTCTGCTAGGTTTGATGTCAAGTCCTTATTTAGTCTTTCCAGTAACCTTTGTGAATTTTGCACTCTTAGGAACACCGTCATTTACAAGTGACAAGACTAAGACTCACAGATTAAGTAGGTAGCTCAAGGCCTCATACTTAGTAGATGGCAGAGGTGGTCTTGAACCCAGGTCTGACTGCCACCAGCATGTGTTCCTAAGGACTGCTCTTCTGCATTTTGGTAGGAGGAAATTAGCTCGTTATTTAGGATCTGCTGTGTCTTCCTAACTCTTTCATCTCCTTGGAGCATTTGCCTTGGTCACCTGTAGGGTCTTTACGTTGATGCTTACATGTTGGTGGAGTTTCTAGGCATTCTGCTTCTTCCTCTGATAGGTCACTACAGTTCTTAAAGTCAAAAGGGAGGCAGAGACTATTGGCAAAGGAAAGATAGTGTGTAGGTTTCAGAGTTCCTTGCCATTTGTTATATTTTCAATCTGAACTGAAACCAAACTGAAGTCTCCAAATCCCAGGATTCGAGAGGGAGGCATTTTTGCAAGGAGTGTGTGATTCCCTATGTTTGCCAAGCATTTTATGTGGAAAACCAAAAACCCATGGCCTGGTGTATACAGAGCTTTCAGGAAATGGCAGCTATAGGCCCATGACTGAGAAGTTTGACTTCCCACAAAACTAGGCCTTGCCCTGAATGTGACTGATACTGACGGAGTTTCAGAAGGATTGCAGTGGAGAGGAGTGTATGGTCAGAATTACTTTTTTAGCCAGATCATCAGAGTTTATTATGCATTTATATGGCCAAGAAGGGAGGCAGAAAGAACAGTTGGGAAGCAATTTGTGATAGTGTAGGAGAGATTCTGGGGGCTATTGTGTTGATTGTCAAGATGGAATCGGTGATCAGGAGTAGGGTGGGGGGAGAGGGTACAGATTCATGCAACATTTGGAAGGTAAGAGGATTCTAGGCTGGCTTTCAGATTTCTGGCCCAAGTTACCAGGGGAATGGCAGTAATAACACTGAACTATCTGTAGAGAGAGGCTGAGGAGACGACGCCGAGGTCAGGTTTGGACAAACTGAGTGTGAGGAACCCACAGGGCAGCCATGTGTAGGGGTCCGGGCGGAGGTGGTCTCGTGCACAGATCCTGGGCTCAGGGGAGCAGGTGAAAAACAGGGCTGTGCGGAGTGTTTGCCATTCAGTGAATCTGGGCAGGATGAGAAGCTGGGCCTCTAAAACTAGTTCTTGACTCAGTTATTGAATTGACCTGAATTTTCTGTTTAAAAATTTTTGGAAGCCAATCCAGTACCATTCGGAGAGGAAGCAGAGGAAGAGAAGCGTTTACGTTGTTGACAGGCCAAGTGATAAGAGACAGCCTGTCATTTCTTCTTTAAAAATGCGAACCTTTAAAAAAGCCCTCCAGAGGAAGTGGTGGGTAGGTGGGGAGGTATGTGTCTGAGCTCCTTAGCATGGTGTGTCCCCTAGGCTCCAGGACAGTTTCTTTCTCTTCTTGAAGCAGATCAGCAGGTCTCTCTCTTTTTCTTGAGTGACTCAGCTGTCTCGGCATGTCGGCTTCCTGAGTTCTCTGTGGTCCAGAGAGTACTGCGTTATGCTGGAGAGAGGCCGTGAGCACATTAAAGAAAGACAGAAGATTGAAAACTGGCTGTTTTTGTTTTCCCTTCAGGCCCATTTTTACAAGGTTGCAATTCTTTAAAATGCTATATTTTAGAAAAATAAAATAATTTCCTACGTAGTGGAGCCTAGCTTGTAAATAAGTACCTCTCCTCCAGATTTGGGGATAAATAGACTTCTCCACTCACACCGACAACTGTGTGAGGAAGGGCCTCGTGAGATGATGGAACTCCATTGATTTTTCATAAAAGTTTAATAAGATGAGACAGGTCAAAAGCTTTGTAAAGTTTGCTATAAATTGTAGTGAGGAATTGAGCAAGATGTAATTGGATAAGAAAATGCAAATGTAACTTGTACAAGTGTGGCAGAGTTGATGGAGAATAATGAGAACAAGGCCCCTCTTGACAATCTCAGTGGTATTTTTCTAAGCAGGTGTCTGACCCTTAAGTGTGGGAGCTTTGACTCCAGTCAGCCCCTTGTCACTGATGGGTTAATATATTGTTACCCATGGGTTTTTTGAATGTCATTGAAATTCATCAGATACAGTTTATGGGTGCAGATCAGATAGGACAGTCAGTGTGTTTGTTTCTGACTCAATTTTCAGGTCGTGCTTGTGGTGATGCTGTTCAATGCCATGTTAAAGAATAGTGTAAATGCTCTTTTGTTAACCAGTTACTGCTCAATTCCAGTACCTGTAATTGATGTAGTATTGATTTACTTTAGATTCTCTGAATAAATGCAAATATGTTTCATTTTTATATGATACTATTTCTTTTTTAAATGATTGCTATGCTTTTTGCTTTCATAATGTATGTTTTTAAGATTTTCAAAAGTCTATTTTCTTGCAATGGCATTGAGAGTGATATCAATCCTAGCATTCCTTTTTTTCTTCTTATTAAAAAGTGATGCTGCTCTCTTTAAAGATTGTTGGGTAGTGTCTGTCATTGATTTAAATTGTATTGCTCAACTGTGTACACTGTACCTAATCAATGTCTTTATAATCAATTTAACATGAAATGTCATGCACCAACTAATGATATTTCTTACACACACAAACTAATGATATTTCTTACAACTGTGTTTCTGAGGAGACTTGTTAGAAAAAGACTTGTTGAAAAAGACTTGAAAAAGACTTGTTAGAGTCAATTCCATGTGAATTTGTTTGCCATACTCTTTCTCGATTGTCACATAAACTTTCTCTTTCCCTTGTTGGTGAAATTTAGGATATCGTAATATGGATGATTTCAGAATCTGTTCTCTGATCTGTAAAAGGCAGCTAGTTCATATTCTAGTTTAAGAGACCCAGACTTAAGTGAGACTGAGAGGGAAAAATGACTCAGGCAAAAACATTTTCAAATAGCAGCCTTATAATTTAGGCTACCAGTAAATTACTAGGAAGTTGTGCAACTGCTATTTAATGGACATGAACTAATTATAGCCCAAGAGTGGTGAGTCTCATCCTGCGGATATACAATATAATTCCTTTTAGAGAAGCAATAACATATTGTTCATAACATGCCATATTAGCTTATATACCCAAAATTTCAAAGAGATTTCTCAAAAAGGGGTATGGCAAAGAATTAGCATGTAGCAATCTGAGCTTTGGACTTTGAACTATTCGTTGGTAGCTCTTTTGTAAATGGGTTCACATAACTAAAAGTTCCGAGCCACAGTTCTCTAGTCTCTAATATTTGTATCTCTATAACAACCACTTTTATTAATAAATGACAGCAATAATTACAATAGTCACCAATGATTAAGCCTTTTCCCTTTGCAAAGGGCCTGATACACCTTGGTTCACTTAGCCCTGCCAATAACCGTGAAAGAGTATTATTCCATTATTTTATAACCGATGGAAAAAATAGTAGCTCTGAGAGGTTAAGGAACTTGCCCAAGTTCACACAGTAAGTGGAGGAGTCTGGATTCAAACCCAGGTCAGTCCATGCAATATCACTCATTTCAGCCTGGGATGGGTAATTGTACCATTACCAGTTCGGGGGTGTGACAGTGATTTTCCTGTGCCTTGTAACTTTCAAGGGTTTTGGATGATTTCGGAGGGATAGAGGAAGGTTTCCTCTGAAGCTCCAAAAGTGATGTGCTCTGTAATCTTGATCAAAGATTGTCCTCAGAGCAGGAGTTTCATGCCATTGTGTCTCCTGGGTGCTGCTCTAGGTCTTGGAACCTGCGGACAGGTTGCAAGAGGAGAAAGGTTTCCAATGTCTCCCTAGTGGAAGGCGTATGTGTCCAGCCATTGCATTTATGTCTCACAAAATCCAGGAAATACGTAGGAGTACAAGTTTCTGAACCTGTTGCTTGATTTGAGATATTCTGGTAAAACTCAAGTCCTTTTGGCTCTTCTAAGAACTCAACTTCTCCATCGTTCTTCTTGCTAAAAAACTTGTCCATTCTAGACATCAGTCCTTTGCAGAAAATGAGATTCTTTTTTGCTGCTTTGGGTAGACCCTCAGTTCTTTATGTGCTCAGGTACAGGTAGAAGATCCTTTCTCCAAGGAGTGCTCCCCTCTACACCAGGTCAGCTCCTCAGCCATCACCTGGACAGCTGCTGAATGCCCCCTAGAGTTTATTCCTTCCTTTCAGGGTGTAACGGCCTTAGTATACTCCAGGGTGACTTGGATGTAAAAGAATGCAAAGTGAATAATGTTATTATCAATAGCTGTCATGTAAACCTAGTGGTTTTTCTAGCTGATTTTTAAGCATGTCCGGAATTTTTCATGACTTTATGTATTTATTATTTTTATTTTTGTAGAAATGGGGTCTTGCTTCACTGTCCTGGTTGGTCTCAAACTCCTGGCCTGAAGTGATCCTCCTGCCTTGTCCTCTCAGACTGCTGGGATTATAGGCAAGAGCCACCACAGCTGGTCTCATGTGTTTTTTTTGTTTTTTTTTTTTTTTTGAGACAGGATGTTACTCTGTCACCCAGACTGGAGTGCAGTGGCATAGTCATAGCTTACTGCAGTCTTGAACTTGGGCTCAGACAAATCTCCCACCTCGGCCTCCAAGTAGTTGGGACTACGGGCACATGCCACCACACCCGGGGGATTTTTTTTTTTTTTTTTTTTTGTATTTTTAATAGAGATGAGGTTCCTCCATATTGCCCACAATGGTCTTAAACTCCTGAGCTCAAGTGATCCACCTGCCTCGGCCTCCCACAGTGCTGGGTCATGATTTTAATTGTTTACATTTTTAAATATTTTAATCCTTCATTCATTCATTCATCCATTCAGCATCTACTATGTGCCAATGAAGTTTTAGGCTCTGCGGACATGGCTGTGAATAAGAGAAGCCTCCACCCTCATTGAGCTAACATTCGAATGATGGTGGAGTGACACAATAAAGGTAGAAATAAAGATCAGGTAGTAATATGAGCCATACAGAGAAGTGTGACAGGCAAAACAACATCCAATGCTTAGGAAGCACGTTTAGACTGAAAGGCCAGGTGAGGCCTCACTGACCTTTAAGCTGAGATATGAATGGCAAGAAGCATCCAGCCATATGAAGACCTGGAGGTTGAAATTTTAGGCAAGAAACAGCCATGTCTCTCTTTTTCTTTTTCTTTTTTTTCTTTTTTTCTTTGAGATGGAGTCTTGCTCTGTCACCCAGGCTGGAGTGCAGTGGCATGATCTCGGCTCACTGCAACCTCTGCCTCCCGGGTTCAAGAGATTCTTCTGCCTCAGCCTCCCGAGTAGCTGGGACTACAGGTGCGTGTGACCATGCCCGGCTAATTTTTGTATTTTTAGTAGGGACAGGGTTTTATCGTATTGTCCAGACTGGTCTCGAACTCCTGATCTCAGGTGATCTGCCCGCCTTGGCCTCCCAAAGTGCTGGGATGACAGGCGTGAGCCTCCGCACCCGGCCACCCATGTCTCTTTAAGGAATGGAGAGAGGACGGGGAAATGGAACACGCTGGATGACAGGGAGCAGAATTTAATAGAGGTTCAGCTATTTGTGTAGGAATAATTCCCCACTCCTTTAATTGTATGTACCAAAAATTTAGTACATCATGTTCACTTATTCCACAAAAATGCAATGAGTGTGTCTGCTATGTGCCAAGCGCTGTTAAGTGCTGAGTGTATAGTGGTAAGAAAGATGGAGTCCCTGTCCCCAAGAAACCTCAGTCTTGGAAGGGGGCTTGAGAAGGAAGCAGATATTTACAATGAAGGGTGATAGATGGTATGATAAGGAAAAGTGCAGTGGGCTGTAGGAAAAGCATCTACCCTCGTCAAGTGCTGCGCTATCGAGAGAGGCTTCCTGGGGTAAGCAAAGCCTAATCTGAGACTTGAGGTACAAGTAATAGTTGGCCAGGCAAAGGATGGAAAGAGAGTATTTTGGTGAGGAATCACCTAAGCCAGGGTCAGGATTAGAATGAGAACAGAACTTATTTTGGGGATTGCATAGTGCAGTGTGAATGGAGCAAAGTGGGTGGGTTTTACAAGATGTGTTAATTGCACTTAATAATGTAATATATGGATTTTTTTTTTTCTTTTTGAGGCAGAGCCTCACTCAGTCAGCCAGCTGGAGTGCAGTGGCATCATCTCAGCTCACTGCAACCTCCACCTCCTGGGTTCAAGCGATTCTGGTGCCTCAGCCTCTTGAGTAGCTGGGACTGCAGGCATGTGCCAAGGTTTCACTATGTTGGCCAGGCTGGTCTCAAACTCCTGACCTCAAGTGATCTTGGCCTCCCAAAGTCCCAGGATTATAGGCATGAGCCACCGTGCCCAGCCCATGAATCCATTTTTAAATTCCAGAAACAGTGTGACATCACAAGAGATTACAGAGCTTAAAAGGAGGAAAGAAATTTAAAATATTTGTAGTTTTCATAGCAAAACTTTTACTCTGGGGTAATTCTTGTATCCTAGTGACAGTTCTATAGGCTCAAATTTTCTTCATGATAGAAGTCAATGTTCAGAAAGGAGAGTCTTCTTTAGCTTCTTGCTCGATCCTGGCATTTACTTTTGTAATACACCCCAGGTAAATCATGTGTCACTTGTTTTCAGTAACTGATACAAGCACTTTTATAAACAAGTTATCTTGGTAACAAAGGATATAGCACCAGCAGGAAGGAAGGTCAAGAAGAGACGAGGCTAACTGGGGAAACATATAATGCCTGACCACGTTTTTTTTTTTTTTTTCCTTGGGAGAAGTGTTTTGCCTCAGAAAAGCATCACGTGGGCATCACTTTGTTTCATTTAATGTATGCACTGATGCTGAGATTTCGGAAGTACAGAGTTCTATTGTTTGTATCTGCCTGACACACACAATCATTGGAAAGTGAAAAAGGAAAGGAATCTGTTCACTGCATGTAAAGCAAAAATGCAACATCCTGACCCTGACGGGAAACTCAATTTTCGTGTTGTTCTTGTCAAGCATTTGAGTGCATTGGAATACTCCAAGGGCTGAAGGCACACATTCGGTGTGGTGAATGGAATTAGGTTTAGTGAAACTGATTCATTGTGCAGTCTTGCTAGATTGAAAAACCATGGTATTTAGTCTTCTGTTAATATATGCAATACATTGAGAGAGTAGCTGGCAGATCCTTTTTGAAAATGTCGTCTCACAAGGACATGTTTTACAAATTTAAAGATGAATGCTTTGCAGTTAATATGCCTTTTCTTATATCATGAAAATTCAGTTGACTCTGAATGATTATCTGAATGGTTTGCAGGAAAAGTTGGAATTAAGGTAGAGTCTTCTGTTGATGAGTGTGAACTTGTGTTTACTAGAAGTAATTATTAGTTTATGTGTGTACAAAAGGACAAGTCTCCTTATGAGACTGCATATAGAAATATCTGTTTCCTAATAAGAGTTCCAGGCCAGGCGCGGTGGCTCATGCCTGTAATCCCAGCACTATGGGAGGCCGAGATGGGAGGATCATGAGGTCAGGAGATCGAGACCATCCTGGCTAACACGGTGAAACCCCATTTCTACTAAAAATACCAAAAAAAATTAGCCAGGTGTGGTGGCAGGCTCCTGTAATCCCAGCTACTCAGGAGGCTGAGGCAGGAGAATGGCGTGAACCTGGCAATCGGAGCTTGCAGTGAGCTGAGATCATGCCACTGCATTCCAGCTTGGGTGACTGAGCGAGACTCCATCTCAAAAAAAAAAAAAGAGTTCAAAAAAAATCCATTGGTTTGTAATTTTCTATGAAGAGTCCAGACAAACATTTTTAAGTATTTTGTAGTCTTTATTTTAGTGTGTATTTTAAACTATTATTTATGGAAGATAAAACTGCAGTTTTGTATATATCTCTATATATCTAACTATAACTACATATATCTGACTATATAAAAAGGTGATACGGTACCAATTCAACCTAGAACTTTAGAAAGAAATGATTATAGTAGAATGATGAAAAGAAGAGCCAGAAGTTCTGGGACTCAAACATTTTCTTTTGCACTCTGATTTCAGGGACTTATGTCAGAGCTTCCTTCATTTGTACAAATAACTAACATAGTC